>NC_090939.1:782162489-782465520 GCF_040938575.1 Ambystoma mexicanum
GGAAAAATCACTCACTAGCCTCCAAAAATCTTCATATCTATATTTGAACACACTCTATGCAGCCACTGTATAAAGACAGCCCTCTGCTGAACTCCATCACCAAAGGGTCATCATTAGCTGCCACAAGTTCCCCGATATTTCTCGTCATTCGGATTCCCAGGTACTGGATCCCCTGAAGCTCAACCCTCATACCCATGAATCTGGTATGGGAATGTAGACAGGAGCCCTGTGGGTTGAGAGGCATTATACATGAGTTGTAGACATTGATTTTAAGCCCCGTCAGGCGCCAATAAGTCGAGATTTGTTCTAATAAAGCCAGAATTGAGGATTGAAGCTCTGTAAAATACCCCAGAATGTCATCTGCGAAGAGCAACAATTTTAATTTGAGGCCCCCTCTACAAATACCATGTATTTGCTGGTTCTCCCGAATAGAAATAGCTAGGGGTTCCATAGATAAGACATACAATAGGGCAAAACCTGGTACTTTTGCCGAGTACCCCTTGTTAGTCTAAAAGTTTCAGAAAGAGCGCTGTTAACCCAGACTCTTGCTCTTGGTTCACTATATAAGGCTCCTGCGCATCGGAGGAAATTGGCACCGAACCCCATCTTCTTCAGGACCTTCAGCATAAACTGCCACTCTACTCTGTTGAAGGCTTTTTCGGAATCAAGCGAGACCAAGCATCCATCCAAATCTGATGACTGGGTACAATGGACCAGGTCAATGGTCTTTCCTATATAGTCCGGTCCCTGTCTCCCCTGGACAAATCCCTCCTGGTCCTCATGAACCAAGCATAGGAGCCAGCGCTTCAGCCTCAAACCCAGAATCTTCGCTAGGATCTTCACATCATTAATTAAGAGGGAGAAAGGTCAATAGGAGAGTAGTACATGGGGTCTTTTCCCTCCTTAAGTATGTCCACTATTGTTTCCAGCATCACAGTGGGGGGAAGGGCCTGCCCCCTCAAGCATGCATTGTAAACTCTAACCAAGAAGGGGCTTCCCGTTCCCTCCTTCTTTTCTACTTCTGGGAGCCTATCCTAATCAGGACCCCCAGAATCGTCACCTTGAACGCCTCCCGAGGGACTGAATCCCCACCTCCCCATTATCATTAAAGGAAAAATATTCCACAATTGCCATAAGAAGTTCTTGTGCCACACAAGTTCACAGAGTAAAAAGTCATCGCACCTCCAGCTGCCCGTGACCCCTGGCCCCCATCGCAACCCAATTAACACTCTCACCAGATTGTGGTCTGACCATGGAATCGGGGCAACTTGTGTGTCCTGCAACAGTTCTTTCAGGTCCGAGTCTACTAATATCAGGTCTATTCTTGAGAAAGAATCAGGCACTGCGGAATAGTATGTAAATGGTCTATCTCCTTCAGAGGGGGTAGACAATGAATCCACCAGTCCTAAATCTCTGTTCACCTTGCGAAAGCGCTTAGCATCTCTTTCACAAAGTTGGGGTGCTGATTCCTTACCCATTCTCTTGCAATCCTTATCCGGGTACAACACCATATTGAAATCTCCCACAACCACCAACTTACCTTCTATAAATAGCACCAATTCATCCTGGACACTTTCCCATCACTCACATTGCTCCGAATTTGGGGCATACACATTGCAAATAGTAATCTGGGTACCATTTAACTTTCCTTTCACAAATTTTAAGCGCCCATTCTGGTCTATCAAAGTCTTTTCCATCTGAAAATCCAGACGAGTAGGAACAAGAATAGCCACTCCCCATTTTTTACCCCCACTCAATGCTTTAAATACTTCACCAATACCGCTAGCACCTAAATGAGGTTCCCTTCCTCTCTGCCAATGGGTTTCTTGCTGAAAAAGTATGTCTAATTTCGCCCGTTTAAACTTGTGGAACAGCATTCACCTCTTGAATGGCAAATTAAGGCATCTGATATTAAGGGAGCCAATTACTATCTCACCAGTCAAACGCATTGTGCTGACCTGGGAACATCACACTTCCCTCACCACTCCTGAGACACCACCATTGAAAAACCCATTTGGCCCGGAACACTGGAATAACTTGGGTCCTCAGACAAACCAAATTCTGGAACAAATGAAACATTCTAATTTTCATTTTCCCAAAATGTCCCCATATACCTCCCTCTCCTGCTCCCGGCACCGAAACCCACTTGAATTGATGATCCAAGTCAAGATATGGTCACCAGCGGTTCACCCCTCCGATGAACAGGCTCTACAAAGCATCATAACCTGAGCCTCCTCATATTTGTAACTTCCCTCCCCCAAGAACTCCAATATCCCTCCCCCAAGCCCCACCATTCACATCTTATTCCATATTGTGTCAAAACCTCCCAGGGCATTTTTGTGCCCCTCCCTTCACCATTTCATGCACTTATGGTCCTTTAAACATCACTTTGTGCAGGTCACCAGCTCTTCTTCCCCCGAGGGGGTGATATTGAGTTTCTTGAATTTTCACAACCCCCGGATCCTATGTCTGTCTCTTATATCTGGGGTAGGCCCCGCCACTGCTTCACCCTGGTCATTGGAATGTTCTCAAAAATCTCCCATTAGTTCTCTTTTGACCCTCTGAATATCAACCTCGTCACAAGTTGGTATTTGTATCCATCGTACTCAAACGAAATTGAAAAGGGGAAGCCCCACTTGTATCACACCCCCTTCTCGTTCAGCCATTTGGTGAGAGGACCACATTGCTTCCATCAAGCCAAAGTAAAGGCTGAAAAGGCCTAGTAAATTGTTATTTTTGCGGAGCCAGAGTCAAAAGTACCTGCCCTCTTGGCCCTCTCAAGTATCTTTGCCTTCTCCACAAAGTAATGGAACATGGCCAGTATTGTCCTCCAGCCCCTTGCATTCTCTCACACCCAGTGGGCATGATCGATTGTGGGTTTGTCAATCACATCTGATTCAAACATAGGTTTGAGCACCTCTATTATGGATCATTTTAAGTCGTTTTCCGATTCCCCCTCCTTCTCAGAGAACCCTAAGAAACAGAGGTTATTTCTTCTTTCCCTATTTTCAAAATTGTCCATTTTCAGAGACACCTCTGCCTCTCTCCATTCCAGTTCTGATAATCGCATATGAATGTGGGATTCTATAACGCCCAGCAAAGTTTGATTACTTTCCAGGCCTTGAATCCTTTCATCCAGTGAATTGACCCTCTTGTCCATTTTGTCAAGTCTTCGGTCCAAGGTTGCTTGAACACCCCTAATTTCCTCCAGGATTGCAGCAAAAGACCCCCTTAGTGCCCCCCCTTGAGGGAGCCCGGTCCTCTGCCATTCTCACCTCTGGGGTCAAACCTACTATTACTTTACAGTCATCAGAGCGTTGAAACTTAAACTTGAGTACTGATTCTCTCCAAGACATACGGCTTTGGGCTTCCACTGCGCCTCTCCTAGGGGCTCTCGGTTACTTCATACGCCTCAGGCCATCTCAAGCCAACGTGGCGGTCCCCCACCAACCTCTCAGAGGACCACTCCAGTCAGGTCCCCAAGGGGGGTCCAGGACCCCTTAAATCTTTTAGTTTCCTCTGCTATTCTTCAGTCCCACACTATGCACTCGGGATGCACCATAAAGCAGTGTCCAGTGACTCACCACTGGCTGTACTCACTCCATTCTGGTAATGCAAGAGATCTTGCCAAGCTGGGGTTCCTGGTTGTATCGCCTTCACTCCTGCAGTGGGACAGTAACCACACTGACCGTACTCATCTGGTTGTGCCCTAGTTCTTTAGTAAGGATCACTTCCCCACTTCTCCCTGAATACTGGCCTTCCTTTGTCTTTAACCCACCACCACCCTCTCAGAGAGCTTGTGATGTTCTCTCTGACGCCACTGCTCTTCTTCAGGGGACTAGGGAGGGTCTTCGCTGCTGCCCGCGACTGTTCCAACTTGGGTGTTTGTTGTTACTGGAGTCCCACTCCTCTAGGCATGGGATCACCCTGCTAACCCTGTCCCATCCAACATCGGGGTCAGTCTGGGCAAGACTTCTCCTCCCTCTTTAGACCCAGGGGGCTCAGCAGGGCCTATTCACCCACTCTCCGTGGTGTCTACCATCTGTGTTCATTAGCACCCCCAGGGAGGCTCCGTGGTCCAATTACTTAGTGCCTGCCTGGGCACTACAGTCCATCCAACAGGGAGAAAGGGAGGGGGCAAGGCAATCAGGGAGAGACCCCACTCACCTCCTCTCCCGGTAACAGCATCCCTCTGCAGTGAGGGATGTCTCCATGAGCAGGCCCTTCTGTGGGCCGACCACTATCACCCTATCACCGGGAGCCGCTGTTTCTACCCGGGGGTCCCTCCTGTTGATGCTGCACAAGATCACAGGCACTTTCACTTTCCCCCAACATCCTCAGAGGGAGCGGGCTGAAATCTTCCGCCCTCCGCTCTCTCAATGATCGGTCCTTCACTGCTGCAACAGCAGCTTCCAATGGGGCCCCACGCTCTGGCCCATCCCCGAGTCATCACTGCCACCAGGTCTCCTCCCAGGTCCGCAGTGCCACAGGACTCCATTGACAGGGCTGCTCCGCTGAGCTCTGCCATCTCCCATGGAAAGGACCTCAACCCGCAGCATCCCTCAGATTGCACTGGAGCTCCTTCCCTGTGCGGATCTGTTCCATGTGTCGGGCCGACGTACTCCACGGCTTACTCAGGCAAGCGCACACCTGGAACCCCCAGAGTTGGGGTGGTGCCCTGGTGGTTGCCCTTGCTTGGGGGGGAAGCACTATCTTCTTTAGATGGGAGATTAAAGGGGGGCTCAGTACTCCTCAACTTCCATCAGAAGTGCAGCAACGAGGATTAGGCTGTAATCCTCCGTGCATTCCATGGTGGCCTCACAAATATTCTATGTAATGTCGCTTAGTTTTAAAAAACATTTCTGCATTTAAGTTGCACCAAAATGATGTCTGATTTAAATTGCCCCTCTCAACGCAGAAAAGCATTGTATTTTATAGAAATTGCATCTTACTGGGTATCCATGTAAATTGGAAACGCAGGACATTTTATTTAACCCTGCACCAGTGTATTTGTCAAATTAGTATTCCCTGTGATTCACAGCCCTCTATTCCCTGGATTTACCATGGACATTCTATAGGGACAATTTGGAGTTATCTCAGGCTTCTACCTATATTTCAAATGAGGCATCACGTTTCTTGGGGCATCAGATGAGACCATCCACCTGGAGCTCCTGTTTCAGCAGGGTCCTTTTCAGCTGGCTGCCTAACAATCAGTATGCCTCTGGCCTACTCACCTCTCTGAAAATGGCTCCCGCAACCCAGTCTCCAGGTCTCAGTTCGCCCCAGCCATCTCCTGTTCCACTGGTATCCCAGAGTATTCTACAATAGTAATCTCCCGATATTTGTTCCTCAATTCTGTGTGCATGGTATTTACTACCTTTGATTCCTCTCCTGAGCTTGTGACTGAGGTGTGGCTTTCACTGCCATGACTGCATAGGTGAGAGGTAAATTTCACTCTTTATGTTATGGAGAGGCATTTTGTTTATATAAAAAACTCTGGATGTGAATGTGCGATATAGATATTGACCACTATAATATGTAGAACAGAATGCACAATTGAATATGCGAACATCACTGTGCTGTAAATATTTTCAGAGATAATACTTTTTCCTCTCTATCTCCTAAATATAGCTTTACACCCCAGGTACATTTTATATGGACTGGAAGCTATATTTTCTATGATTTGCAATTAGTGTCATGTTTTTAGAAGCTTCCCTTGCAGAGAAGCGATTTTTTTTTTATCATTACCTTTTGGGTTTATAATGTGATCTATTAGCTTTCCACTCATTTTTTTGTGTGTTTAATCAACAAGATGTTTACAAAGTAAAATAGCAGTCTTATCATTCTCTCCTATTGCAACTAGAATGTCCCTAACACGTGTAGCCTTGAAACTTGGAATCCTCTCACGGTTAATCAAGCGACTTAGGTGAAAGAAGGTTGCAGTTGACATATTGCAGAATTTTGAAAGTCGCAAGTAGCCAGGAGATTCTGTCACCCGTGATCATTTTAGACCAACAAGAGTCTTTGTCCCTCAGTGAGAAGTTAGAGAAGGTGTGCTGTAAATAGTGAAGCCTGATCCGACGTGTGCCGGGACAGGAGAGGAGCAAATTCCGAATAGACTCTATCTCGCCCGTGAGGTCACAGAATAGACACAGGTAGGTAGCAGACAGACCTCTGATGGCTAGAATTTCATTTGTTTGAAGTAAGTTAAGTATAGCTTTCTATTACTGGGAAGATAGGCCGTCAGTTTATTGTTCCCAACCGCTTCAACTGTGCTTATCCAGTCCAGCTCCTTTAGTCTTTTCAAGACTTTCACGGGATTCTTATGCAGTTCCTCTTCATCGCTTGAGATTGAAAGCAGTGTGTCAAGGTTCGTCCTGGTCCAGAGGTTGACCATGTTGCAGCTGGTGTTTAAGCTTTCTTGATGTATCAGGTTGTAAACTGAAGGCTTCTTTGACATCCTGCACTTTCGAAAGAGCATCAGTGCATTGCATTTCACAGTGCCTGATAGCGACAGCAAGCTAAATTCCTGTCTAATAGAGACTACAGGAGTGGAGTTCGGTAGGCCCAGGACTGAACTCCAAAACAAGGCCTCAAGTTTAGGCCATAGAGTCGTTGGTATATTTCGCATTGCGTCTGCTCCATATGTCAATGTTGGAACCACTTTCATTTTATAAAAGTTCAGCACCGGGATCATGAAAAAGCAGCCGAATATCTTGTCAATCACCTTCCCTTGAGCCGGCAGTTTTTTTGTTTTGTCTCTTTGAAAATCTTGCATGGCTGTCTCATACTTTGAGCTGTCTAGTATCACTCCAAGATATCTGAAATCTCGCACCTTTTCTATGGGCCGACCATCAAGGCCCAGAAAGATTTTTTCTTTTTTCTTGTTTGTTGCTGCCAAGATCATGTATTTGGTTTTGTTCTCGTTGATCTCCAAGTTATTATTCGAGATGTACTCTTGTAGGTTGTTGAGCTGGCGCTGCAAGCGGATTGGTGTATAGTCGAGGAGGATTAGGTCATCCGCATACAGTAGCCGATTTATCAGTCTTTTGCCCAATTGAGGCGGAAAAGTGCATGAATCTTTGATGTCCCCTTTGAAGGCCAAAAACAGCTCCAGAGCCAACGGACATCCCTGCTTCACGCCTCTTAGCGTCGGTCTCTCCGATGTTAGTAGCCCTGGATGGTTTAGCCGTACTCATGTTGGTATCACTGTAGAGGGCTTTAATCGGCTCTTGGAGTGCTGGAGAACAGTTCAAAGCTGAAAGTTTAGCCCAAAGACACGATCTGTCCACACGGTCAAAGGCCTGCGTTAGGTCTATGAAGGCAATGAATATCCGCAGTCCGCCTTCCAGGACCTTGCTCTTTAGAGCACTTATCATAAGGATGTTCGCTGAGGTTCCCAGGTCCTCCTTGAAACCTGTTTGTATGTAGTCGTCACACCGGGTGTTTTTGGCCCATTCTTTAAAGTCTCTTAAAAGCAAGGAGCCAAAGACCTTCTCGATGGGGTCCAGCAAGGCGATAGGTCGATAGTTTGCAGGACCAATCTTGTTTCCTTTTTTAAAGAGGGGAACAACTGTGGCTGATTTCCACGATGGAGGAATCGACTTCAACTCTGCACATCTGCAAAATATTTTGCTGAGGAGCTCAGCCCATTCCGACGAGAAAGCCTTTAGGTCCACGTTTGTGATTCCGTCTGGGCCCGGCGCTCTAGAGTTCTTTAATTTCTTGATCAGAGTTGTTATTTCTTCTTTGTTGTCTAGGCACACCCAGTGTGATGGCCTCACACTAGGATTTAGTGTGAGAGGATTGGGCGGCTGTTGGAACAGGGTCTCAAAGAAGTCAGCCCAAGTTGACTCTCCAATACTGGCGACAATGGAAGGCTCTATAGCTGGTGATGTCGTCTTTAGCAGGGACCAAAATTCTCGACAATTATGGTCGCTTATTGCCCGTAGTATGTTTTCAGCGTCATGTTGGTATAAAGTTGTGCAGTAATTTTTAAGTCAAGCTTTATATTCTCGGGTGGCTTCAGCGGCTGCTGATACTGCCAGTGGCGTAGCAGAAGATTTTGCTTTCCTCTTTAGTTTTCTCTATTCTTTTCTTTTGGCGACCAAGATTTTGTCATACACGTGTTTTTTTGGCGCGAAGGGCGATGTTTATGCGAGGCCCCCTGTTCATAAATCGTAAGTAGGGGTAAATAGTCAATCTGCTTTGAAGAGTCTGTGTAGACCAGCACTAAATATTTAGACGTCAGGTCTCTTATTGAGGTGATCGACATTTTTATTCTTGTGCCTCGGGTGTTAGGTTCCAGCTGAAGAGGGGACTTAACGATTGGTACAGGTCTCATGGGCCAGGAAGATGATAGAAGATTGTGGTCGTTTCCATTGGTACGTATGACCTCGAAAGACGTCATAACTTGGAGTAAAGGGCCTGTGACAAATATGTAGTCAATTGTAGCTCTTGAATCATCGCGTCCCATATTGTTAAGTGGTTGCTGTTAGGGAATGCCATGTCTAAGTTGTGTAGCTCCCGTGATTTAATCAAGTTTGGCCACAATGCCCGTCTCTGAGCCGCAGCCGAGGACTTCAGCTTGGGGCTAGTTGTGTTTGTATTGGCTAAACATATCGAGTTGATGTCTCCACATATCTGGAAGTGTGGCATCAGATTGACTGCTAGTGCTTCGTCTATAGCACCTTCTATCATTTCTAAGTATTGACGGGCATCAATTGCTGCCGGATTCCAGTATGTGTTTGCGATGATAATTGTCGATCTAAAGGCAGTTGCTCCGTTGTTATCTGTGTTTGCCCATTTTGCCTTAACCATAAGCAGAGATTGGTTGCTAATAAGCGATTTTTCCATTGAGATCCCACTTCCATGTCGACAAGCCGTAAGTATGCCTGATGAAGAGTGACCCAAAAGGCCCCTTTTTGCCAGCGACAGGGTGATTTCATACCCCTCTACCGTAGGAACTTGCATTAACCAAGTCTCTTGCAGGCACAGTAGGTCGAAGTCCCCCATTTTTATGTCCCCTGGAGCCGTCAAGTGGGAGTAACCCCTAGTGTTCCATGAGCAAAACCTTATGGAGTTAGTTTGATCTTTAACAGGCGAGATGACTTGTCGGTTGAGCTCAGGAACTGCGGATTGCTATCTTTTTCGCTGAGTGGTAAGCACTTTCGGTAGCAAGACCACAGGCTTTGTGTAGAAAAAGCTTTGTCAGGAGAATCCGCAATGGCCTGTTTGTTGGGCACAGTTGAGTTGCGTCTTAGCTCCCTGGTTAAGGGTTTTATGTAGTTCCCATCAGAGCGTTCTATTTCTTTTAAGGAGGAGGTGTTAACACAGTGAGCTGTGGTGTCACTGTTCAGGTCCTGGGACACTCTCTTTTGCTGTCGCCGATGTTGGGATCGATCAAAGCTGGATGAGGTGAAGGTAATGTAATTAACTGTTTTTGGTTTGCTCTTTTGGCTACCCGGTCTTGCTCTGGAGTATTCTGTAAGGTCATAACCCATTTCTAAACAGTTCCTTTGTTTCCTCTCTTACCAGTGTCTTTACTGTTGATGAGGTGATGTACAGGTGAGCTATAGGTTTGTGATGGTTCTGACTAGGGTATACAATGAGAAGGTCATTCGATTCGATCTGGCGCAAGTTTGGAATGTAGCTGAATAGTTTTAACACTGATCTTCGATTTAAAATTACATCATCATCGTTTCCCAAAATTTGTTCCAGCTTAAGGATCCATTTAGTGTTGTCCCTCTTTGAGGCCACCTTGTTGTAAATGTTCGTTCTGGACGTGTAGTGGACACTTCTTCTGCTATTGTTTGAGCTTGGATATTTTGAAGCATCTCTAAAGGTTTCAGGGCTCTTGTTTTTCTTGCAGTGTCATAAAGTTGCTGTCTGCCACCTGGACTGGCCTCTTGCGGCATCTCTTTACACTTCGTTAACTGTGTGTCAGGGGCCTGCGGTGAGAGGGTTAGTTCAGAGTCGTTACAAGTTAATTTCCATGATAGTCTTTTACATCGGTCTCCCAGGGTGCAGAAGTCGACTTCTGGTCCTCCGCCTCCTCATTAAGGTGTGGTTAACAGGACGATTCTGATTGTCCAGGGGCAACGTGTTTCCCTTCTTTCTCTTCGATTCAAGAGGCGATTGGTAATTCATATGTAGACTAATCTTCATCAGGGCTTTGTTCTCGAGAAAGTCATCTTTTGTTCTTGGCAAAGTGGAGGGGTTCTCGGTTTTGTTGTTTGAGAGTGTCACCTCTGCAGGAGCCTCTTTGGATATGGGATTATGAAGAAAAACAGGCTCCAGCAAGTTTTTATTAGTGGTCCCCGATGTTAGCCCCAGATTTTTTTTTCGTCTGACGTTGCTTGAACAAGGCTTTTCTTTGGAGCCACCTAAGACAGTGGGCAATGAGGGGGTCGCTGCTCTGTTTTCCACAATAGACACTACTGTTGAAGTCTTTATGTGAGTGTCTTGGTTAGTTGACGTTGAGTGAAAAGGCTGCTTAGAGTTGACGTCATTTGAGTTGCTAAGCACTCTTCAGTTGTCGACTGTTAAGTCAATCAGTATTGATGTTTGGGTTCCTATCTCCTGTGAGGTCACCAGTGATGTTACTGGTCCCAATGGAGTTGGTACGGGCATCGGTGGAAGGTCACAAGTTAAAGACATTTTTTTCTCTTTTTCTTGTATAGCCATAATGTAAGCCTCCAGAAAGATAAATTTGCTGTGGATCATGACTTGTATTGACGTGTGGTCGTTTAAAGTGTCATTGACAGCTTCATATAGTATGGTGAAAGGAGTTAGCACAATCGTGACTGCCGACATAATTGAAAGGATATCTGCTTTCTTTGTTGGATCTCCGCAGGCACTGATTCAGTGTGGTTAGGATGTCTTCCTTTCATCAGAGAAGCTGTCCAAATGGAGAACGGACTGGGTGCTGTGGATTACAGGCTCTATGGGAGTCCAAAGAGTTTCTTTGGTTTGCGACCGTATTTGAAGTGTCCCGTGGAAATTGGTCGCATGGATTTCTTTGGAGATTATCATGTCCCCACGTGGCGTTTCTGGCCGTGTGTGGTTTTACCATGGAAAGCAGCGCGTTGGCACTAACCTCCAGTGTCAGGGAGGCTTCACTGGATAGATGTGAAGCAACTGCTTGGGCTCTCCACCCCACTGGGAGAGCTGATTGGACCTCCAAATTTTCTTCCTCATCCTGTTCCGGGATCTGGTCCACCCTTGGTTGAAACGGCTCTCCAGAGGTAGAGGGGCCCACTTCGGGCTCCTTCGTAGAGGGTGAGTCCTTTGAGTCTGTTGCCTTAGGTGGAGAGTCGGGATGCGACACAGGTTGAG
Organism: Ambystoma mexicanum; assembly: GCF_040938575.1. Lineage (NCBI taxonomy): Eukaryota > Metazoa > Chordata > Amphibia > Caudata > Ambystomatidae > Ambystoma > Ambystoma mexicanum. Next base: position 782,173,827 of record NC_090939.1, read on the forward strand.
CTGGTGTGCCCACTTCATTTGTTGGTTTTATCGGGAGGGGACTGATGGCATCTTCCCTCTCCAGGGGCTGTTCAAGTTTTTTGGTTGTCTGCGTGGGGGGCACTATGTCTAGCGAAGATAATGCCTTGTTGTGTATTATATCCCCCTCAAACCTTTGTAGTTTTGACAGGGGAAGGCAATCTTTTACCGCTTCCAGAATTTCCACGTCAGAAAGTTCTCCATAGCGTGTGTTCCTGACGTTAGATCTAATGTGGAAGAAATCCATTAGACTGTTACACAAATCTGGAGGTTTATTTCCCTTTTTTGAAGTTGCAGACGTAGTAATTTTTCTCTTAGTCTGATTGTGAAGCTTTTTTATTTCGGCTGACCAGGTGTTGTTTTTTCTTCCAGTTCCCCTTTACAAGGTACAGTGGTCGTGTTTTGGTCTCACCCGTTGAAAGAGTTTCTTGATTTCTTTGGTGCTTTTTGTTGTTCAGAATGTGTTTTATGGTACTCCGGACTGGGGGGGAGACTGTCACGCCCCACTTGGGGCTGCCCAGCAATGACTCACCCTCCGGTTCTGCTGTTAGAGGGGGCTCCACATGAACCAGAGACTTCACAGTTCATGTGGAAGGGGGAGACGGGTCGAGGAGACCAGTGGGCGAGACTACCAAGGTCCGCTGTTGCAGCTGGCGGAACTGTGTTTCCGCAATGGAGGCACTCGCGACACTGTGTGCGGCTCCTCCTTGGCCAAGGGCTTCGCTCGAGGGGGCCACCCACCTCTCTCCAAGAGGTCCCATCTCTGAGTTCCGATCCTCGCCATCAGCACACCCAGCACCCGCCGAGGGCTCACCACCCAGGCAAAACCCGCCCGCTTTGTCACACGCGAGCCCCCCTTCGGGATCCACCAGTGAGTTTGGTGGGATCGAGTAGTCTGAAGTGAGAGAGCCCGGGCAAGTGAGGGGGGCGGCGGTGGGTACAGCCAATGTCAGGGGAGACGCCAGCAAGGCAGAACACTCCTTGCTGATGGTCCTAAGTGGGCCTGTACTATCAGAGGTTGGAGGGGCGGGTAAGTTGGTATAACACGTCAAGAAAAGGTCTGGTGTTTTACCTCTGGAGGTAGTTGTGGTCCGCTCTCCTTTCTTGGGTCTTGGAGGCACAGACTCTTCTGGCATAATACGGTCTGTGGTAACGCGAGGGCGCGCGCTCTTCAGGCGTCGTCCATCGTCATCTTCGTAGAGGAGAGTAGCCCAGGTTACCATCCTGTCAGCCCTGCCAGCCATGACTGCAGACTGCCACTCTATGTCCACTCCCCAGCCGCTCCACGGTCAGAAGGAGACTTTATGTGTGTCCACCCGCACAATGTGGAAAACAAGGAAAGACTCGCAGGAGTCAACAGCAAAGGTTCAGACTAGACTGCAGGACTGCCACTCTATGTCCACTCCACTCAGTTTGTAAATGAAGAAATTCTGACTACGGTTGACAGAGGTCACTGTTGATACATCCCATGCATACTCTCTTTCCTGATATGAATACAGGTTGAGGAATGGTTTATTTTGCTGTTCACAGAACATCAGATAACAGTCCTAAAATGGATTCGATCAGGGGGTTACTTAATGGATGTGACAGTCTTTGTCATGAGCACTGGCCCAAGAACACAGACACCACACCATCAAGTGATGGGGGGTAATAGGTCACAGGGCACAGAGGGCCCGGCTGGACTCAGTCCTGGTGCCTTTGGCACCAGGCTCATGTAAGGATGTAAACAGGAACACTTTATTTTTGTGCAGGAGTGTTTCATTCACAAGAACTTTTCCACGTGCTTTTATTCAGGAACACTTTCCATGAGCATGCTGTTGGGGTGTGGCTCTCCAGGCCCAGGCTGCACATGCAGACTCTAGGAGTGGCAGGGTGTGGCAAGCAGGGGAGGACTAGTGGGTGTGGCCCCAGGAGCACAGCTATATAAACTGCTCCCTCCCCAATGCCAGCGCTTCGCGTTACTTTGCATTCTCATGCAACGTGATGCTCATCGCCACTTGGACCAGCTTACTTACCCTTTTTGAACCCAGCGTTTATCCTGCATACTCACCTCCTTGAATCCGGCGTTCATCATCTCATCTGCATACTCACCTTCTGGAACCCAGCGATCTTGGTCCCGACGCTGCGCTCCTCATCCACGGAGTCGGATCCTGTGAAGAAGACGAAAGACAAGGTTAGATAGCTATCACTCATCAGCGTGGGGTTGCGCCGCATTTGAACCACGCGCGCATCCCTAGAGACCACTCACCTGTTACCGGACCATCATGGGTTCATTCCTTGTTCGCTCCAGCTGCCATCATCAGCTCCGCAACTGCTGCAGGGCCCGCAATACCACCTACATGGGGAGAGAGCAAAAGAACGTCATTAAAGAAAGAGCGGACAACAATACAAGAATGAACTAAACAAACACAGCAAAAGCAGGCTGAAAACAAACAAACTATAAAAACATAAAAAAAGCACCAGGTGAGGAAAGACAAAGACAAACAGAAATACTCACCTGGAGAGAAGTGGATTAGTCACAGCTTGACTGGACTATCACGCTCAGGGACCAGTGAAGTAACTCGGTCCCAGTCAGACAAGCAAGCCTGCCAGAAGTGGCAGGGCGGAGAGCTCATCAATCAAGATAATCAGGTGAGACTTCTAGGGGCAGCGCAACCTACGGGAATCACGTCCTGGGTGGAAGGGTCTGGAAGGGGACCTGGATCACAGACTGGCATACTCACGTCCCTTTATGTTCTCACAGGAGCAGTCCTGAGCAGTGCTACCAATTGCCGCACTAACGGTATAAGTGCAGAGGGGGTAGCCAGATAAGGGTGAACTAATCCCCGGGAGGGCTGCAACTGTGCCCCAACGCCTCTGCAGAGACCAGGTGAGTGTAACAGTCTTCCTTGAAGTTGTCCATTAGCCTGAATCTGGTAGTACTTTTATTAGACCTTTTTGTCAGAACCAGTTTGTACATGAAAGATCCCAACAGTTCTCTGTGGCCTCTGTCTTGTGATGTGGCTGGGCTTCTGGAGGTGAGGTTAATTCTCGGTCAGCACAATTCAACAGCAAGCTATGGTCAAGCATGTCACATTTTCAATGAAATACTATAATATTATTCAGAGTGAAGTACAAGCATGGCAGAATAAAATGGGACTTAAATGATGCTTCATTTTTTGCATCACTCTTCGCAATATTTTAGCCAAACAAAATAGATATCACATAGTCATTGAACACAAATCATGCTCTTTTAATACACAAGGACAATTTACTTTCTCTGTGCTTGGGACCCAGAACATCTCATGTCACTGCTGCCAAAGTTCTGGGCCTTATCTTTTACATGGAGAAGAGTTCCAACTTCCATGCATTTTGTGCATGTCCTTAGCATCATCCAAACAGTCTCTATATTCAATTAGAAAAGCCTTAGTAATGATCGAAGATTGTGGAATTAATTTTTACTCTGTTGAAACATGTTCTTCGGCATGCACACATTTTCCATTTCACACTTTACAGGAGGGACCTTTTCATCACAAGCAAGAGGCAGAAATCTCCTACAAAAATCTATTTAGAACGTTGCCTCTCTCCCTTTTTCAGAACCACTTTCTACTGCCATTTTATTTGAGGAAACCTATCTGACCTGTATTTTCTCCTACAGAACCTCCCTCATGCAACTGGTATCTCCAGGAAAAGGATAAAGGTTCAGGGATAATTTCTTCTTAAAAATTCTTTCTTTTAGCTTTTCAACATGAATGAGGTCCACATTGGCCCCACGAATGGGACTCGATGTGAATGTCTACATCAAGGTTCACAATAGATCTTTCATTCCTCGAATAGGGCTACTCCGACCATCACTTCCTTCTTTTGTTGGGGTATATGATTAACACCCGTTCCTTGGGGTCTCTCCATTCATCCTCTCTTGCATCCAGGAGGCTGTAATGAGGTCAATTTGTTACTAGAAGCGAGGGGTAGAAAGGCTGGTTCAGTATAAAAAACTAGCAAAGTTTTTATATATACAATTTTTTATTACAGATTTTAATACTCTCAGTTCTACCTTTCTTTATATTGCTATGAAATAATTATTTACATTGTTAAAATATATTATAAACATTATAAAGACATTCATCCTTTAGTTGAATCATTCATACTCACCTCTTTACGCAGAATCCTTTCCTTTGTCAGAATTTGCCTGGTAAGGAGGAGGAACTGATTCCTTGATCCAATGAAGAGCATTTCGACAGTGGCAGGTTTTCAGCTGGTTTGCGTGGACCCAACATTTCTCTGTCTGCTGCACTTTTTGAATGAGTATTTTGAAAGAAATTGGAGAGATCTTATATGTGCTCTCAAATACCCTTTCTAACTGGTAAGTTACTTGGACAGGGGGCTTTTGAATTTATAAAGATAAACCCTACAACCTACTTCTTACTCCTTTTTGGATTTTGGCAAGTCATAGTGCGTTTTTGTACTTAGAGGAGACTTGTCAAGATTCCTCTGCGCTTAGAAAATAACATGTTGGAGGTGCCTTTTGTTGGGTGTCTTGACCCACGTTCAAGTTATTATGCTGCAACATTTGGTGCTGTGGGCTTAGAAAATCCAAGATGGCCGAAAAGCCCACATTTCCGCCAGAATCCAGGAAAACCGCGCAGTTTTGCGCACACCACAATGGTCGCCTGACCTGCCACCCACCAGTGCGAGCGTGATGGGCCAAAAGCGCCATGAGTGAAACGGGGTGCCAAAGGAAAAACAGCAGTGCCTGTTAGCTCAAAAAGCGCTTTGAAATCACCTTTGTTTCTCTGAAATGCAAGCTAAAAATGCCTATTTTAAACATTGCAAGATATTCAAAAAAACTCACTGAACACCAGCAGACATTTGGCAGAATGTAGTCTTGTGTGCATACAAAATCTGGAAAGATGAAGAGCCCAAAACAATGTTTATAACAAAACTGGCTGAGCTGTGGATGTCAGCAGCTTAACTGAAATTGGATTTAAACCTACTAAAATCGAAATGTTTAAAATAAATGAGTGACCTACTTTTGAGTGTCACATAGGTTGCAACTGTAAAGGTCATAGTTTTGAACTTAGAATCAGCGTTTTAGCTGCATGTGTCAAAATTGTAAGTTTGATTTGAATGAAGAAAACTGGAACACAAGTGACATTTAGCTGAAGCCTGGCTTGAAGAGATTGAATTCTGCCCTGCAACTACCCCCGACAGGAGTTGAAACTTGCCCAGCAACTGCATTTGCAGGCCTGGCTACCTTCTGCTGTTCCCACCAAAAAGAGATTACACCTCTCTGATTGAATCAGGGGAGGAGCACCTGGGAGCAGGGAAACAGAACAATGAGCCTTCCTTGGCTCAGGCAAATGTTAAATTAGGGGGGTCGTAAATGGCTTCCTCTTGGAAGAAACTGGGAGGAGCAGTGCCTCTGTGAGCAACCTGAGTTGGAGGAAGTGGACAAACGAGAAATTCCACCATGTGCTTTGGGAAACCACACCCCTCTGGGCCAGAGCATAATTTTAAAAAGATGGATAATTCATAGTACGGACTTGTCAAAATTATATAATTAATATAATTATTCTTGTGATTTTTCTGTGCACATTTTAAGAGGTGTTAAGACTCTGTGGTATGTTCTGGGGGTAGTAGCGGAAAATAAGGTATTACTCCGTATGTCTGTATGTTAAAAATCTGACACTTTATCATCTGATGCCCATATTCCTTGTGCATGTTTGTGTAAATTCTGGAAACGTTTAGAGGGTGTGTTCTTGATGAAAAGGGCAGAATTCTGTCATAAGTGGACACAACATCTTACAAAGACAGGGATCGGATGGTTTGGTGCTACAGAAAATATGTTAACTGGACATATAATATTAGAAAAATGGTACATAGATAAATATGTATTTGGATCAAAAATAGATTTGTGTGCAAATTGACAAGGGGAGTGTTCTTTCTGTATGCCATAAAATTGATGCCTGATGACACTCCATTCCTTCCCTTAATCAAGGGAGAGAGGAGAGCTTGGCCAATGATAAGTTGTGAGGGGCAGGCTTAGGTATGCCCATGCACACACCCATTTTCAAAAGACATAAAAGGAACACTGAAACCCAGGTAGAGACTTCACTTTCCCCTTTCTTGCGAAGTGCTTTGCCGGAGCAGACAATATCCACAAGGACCATCTCCAGAACTTAGAATCCAGACTTCAGAACTTGTAGCAGAGAGACCTGAACCACCAGCTGAATCTTTTTTTCAGCAGGCCTCAAAATCTTTTGCAAATTATTCAAACAGCCGGGCGGAGCTGTTTGATTCTGGGTAGAACCCTGTGCCAGTACCCAGAAAGTAGTGCTGTATCCAGAATCCACTTGATCCAGACCAGCAGAACCAGAGATCCAGACTGCCGTGCAGTGCCGAGTGCCAGACCAGACCAGCAGAGCAGAACTGACCCAGAGAGCTGTGACTTCAGAACCACCCGCCAGGAGTCCAGTCCAAACCTGACCAGACCCTGACGGCCTATTTCAAATTTATAGTGTGAGTACTCAGCCAGAACTGTGCAAAACCAATCTCTTAGTTTAAAATAATCTAATTCAAACCATTTCCACCTATCTAGAACTGCATCATAGAATTGTGTGTCCATCCTGTTGATCCAAAACCTTCCACCGCGCATCTGTCATTCTGAAACTTTAATTTCATTTCTGAAAATCTATCTCCACAAAATCATCCGTATCTTTTGAACCGCGTATACTAGGAACACAATTTAACTTTCATATTAAAGCTAAGAAGCTAAGCTTTCCAACAAGCCCTAAACTTTCTCCTCCTTACAGTTTTTCCGTAATCGCGCTCGACGAATTGTCATTTCGCTCAATTTAGTTTTCTGTCAAAATAGCTGCTTTTGCTTGCATTGCTGAAATTCGTTTTCAACCTGATAATCCCTCATTAATCATTGTTAGGTTGACCTGAACTAATTCAAAGTAGCTGTCACCTACCCTGAATCTCCTATCGGGAATTAATATCATTTTTGCATATTTTTCCATTCTTTGCAAATCACATTTAAAGTATTTTGCCTGTATTTTAAAATCATCCCTGTGCTCTAAGCTTGCTGGGGGGAATTGAACATTAGATTGCATTTTGATTGTATCCCTGAAAACTGTGTGCTCTCCTTCCATCTTTTTATATTACATAGGGGGGGGGGAGTGAATTTCCAAAAGGGGGAAAAGTGATTACATTGTCTTTTGTTCAAATCATATCAAGGTTATTCCTGTGTTGCATTCTTTTCCATCATTGCATTTCCTTGAACCCATAAAAGTATTCTCTGCTACCTTATCCTTTCTATACTCATTCCTAAGTAATTGAAAAGAGTGTGCGATTGTAACATTACCCATTGTTGATCAACATTATATTCATATATTCATAAGTGTACTATCAAATATTAATTTATTCATAAAAGTGTGATATACATATATTGTTTAATTTTCCAATAGACCTGTTAAATTGCAAAACAAACCTACTTCTTGGCTCAGTGAGGTCAGGGGGGTTCAAAGAGAGGGGCGTTATACAAGGGTTTATCATCCAGATTATAACTTGTCATAAAAATATATAAATAAGGGCTTCCCTTGGAAATCCCAGACTAGGCACTGACTTAGTTGGAGTACTGAATTGAAGTCCCTTAACAGAGTGGGGGCTCGAGCCGGGACGTCTGGATTAGATCTATCACTTGTGCAGCTTGATACAGTGTGCTAACTGATAGGATACAAAAACCCTGTTGGATCACCACGCTGTATTACACTGTAAAACACTCCTCAAAGGAACGCTCTAAGGAAACGGTCTGTTTTGCAAAATAAAATACTAACTTCTGTAAGTCAGGAAGGAAATCATTTTCCAGAATGACGACACTGGTAGACATCAAAATAGCGAGAGAGCACCTCTTACATAAACTATTTGTGAGAGGTGAGTGGACTGAACAGGACCAAAATGTGTGGTTGCAGGCAATCACGCAACAGGTCACTGTAACTGGGTCAGATACATGGAGAGATCAGGGTCCCTTACATGTGGCCCTGAGTGAACTATATATGGACCCTAAGGCCAAGGATGAGCACAACAAGATTGCCAGGGTAGCAGCATATTTATATTTATATATGGGAGCCATACAGGACAAATGTGCTGAAGGCCAAGATCTGGCAAATAGGCAACTGATGGCATTAGAGAAGGCCCAATCTGACCTGGTCTCTTCCGAGCAGAGGCTGCAGAGGAGCCAGGAGTCAGAAAATGATAGTAGGCAGTATATCATTAAATAAAAGAGGATATGGGTATCCTGCAACAGGAAAAGTCTGACCAGGATACCAGATTTCTGGCCTTGCAGAAGGAGTACCAAGAAGGTTTGGATGCCCTACTGTATAGCCAAAAAAAACTGGAGCAACAACTGGACTTCAATAGGGCATGCACAGAGCAGGTAGTCACCCTGCAAAGCCACCTAGATAGGGAGAAGGCATAGAGCGACAAAACTGATTCTGAAAGACCTGGATACCCAGGCAGAGTTTGATCAGGAGCGCCAGAGAGCTGGTGCCTTTCAAAGGCAGAGGGACAACCTGGCGGCACAGATGCAGGCTCTTAGTCAGGAAAGGGACACCTTAGGACAGGAAGTCTGCCAATTAAAAGAAAAAATCAAAGAAAATCACCTGGCCCTCCAGGGACTGGGTGACCTCCAAAAAGAGCATCAGAACTTGTTAGAGCACACCAGGAGGGTGGAAGATGCTCTGGCAAGAAAGGAACAGGCCAGTAGCGATGGGACTCAGGAGGTAACCCTCCTGCAGCAAAGACTGGCCCAGTCCTCCAAGACTAACCAGGAAGCACAGAGAGAGAATGAGGCTCTCTGCCATGACAATGATAGGCTCCAGCAACAGGTAGCCATGCAGGAGAGACTGATAGAGTCTAGTAAGGCCTTAACTGAGGAACTGAAAGCACAGGCTCTTGCATGGCAACAGGGAGCAGGGGCTGATAGAGATGAGGTTCGCTGGGAAAGGGAAACACCTGAGCATAACCTCAGGAGCCCTAGTACCAGAGGCCTTCATCTCTCCCAATCCCTGGACTCTGCCACCCCCATGTCCCCTGGCGCACATGAGCACAGGGCCACGGGGATCGCAGATTACTATCCAGCCAAAAGTATGGGGCTCATAGGCCAGTACCACCCAGGAATGGATGGGCGGGCATCTGGGTATGGGCACCTAAGTACAGTGCAATTTAGTGGGGAACCCTAGGAGAGTAGGCCCACTAAGGGCATCCTGAAAACCTCTGTCCAGTTAGGTCAGTGGGGGGGTACCCATCAAATCCTGGCAGCAAGGAGGAATCTGAAGACTCCTCTGAGTGTCACAGGACACAGGAGACCAGGTCCCCACATTCTGCCAGTCATTTCCAGGCTCGCAGAATCCGGGAAAACCTGGAAGATCAGACGGGCACCTATGGGAGCAGTGCCTCTGAGTCAGAGGATGAATGGACCAGGGTTACCCGAACCAAAAAGGCCAATAAGGCAAAAAGGGCCTTGCTTAAGGACCCCTTAATACAGATTAAGGCAATAAGGAGTGTCATCACCCCTTATCACAAGAACGCCAAGTATTCTGTTTGGGAACACTTGGAGCTTTACGAGCATATGATGGAGACTTTCCATTTGAAAGACAGCAGTAGCTGCATTCAGTATGTCAAATGGACATTCTCCCCAGAATACTCCAGTTTCTTTGCGGGGCTGGAGGACCAAAACCATTCAAGATGGTCCACATATAGGGTGGCCATCTTGAAAAAAATTTCTGTCCACAGAAATCCCCAAGAGGCTCGCAAGGCAGCCTACAATTTGCAATGTGGGGAAGATCAGGCCCCACAAGAATTTGTGCAGGAATTGAAGCGTGCCTTTGCGCAGACTACCAGAAGGGTGCGCACGGACAGTAAAGAGTTTGTAAATACGTTTTTCCATGCCTTACCCAAATACATAATGACCCATCTAGTGAGAGATATTCATGAGAAAAGGTCACTAGACAGGGTCATTGAACACGCCACCCGGATCTATGAGGTGCAGAAGCCCATACAAAATAAAAATAACACCCAGAAAAGTCCCAAACCGACCAGCACCCCTGCTGCTGCCAAGGTGGCAGAGGTAAAGGTTGCCCCCATTTTAGATTTGGAGATGGGAGGGCCTAAAAACCTGCCTGCACCGAATAATTCTCAGCCCAGAAGGCCCTCGGGCCAGTCACAGACAGGGAGTCAAGGAGGTAGTCCCACAAATGGGGTCCCTCGCTCCCCTGACTATGTAAGTCCCAGCTACAAGGGAAACCGATCCATCCTGGGGTATGTGTGGACTCCTCCAACGCAAGGGGAGGATCCAACCAGGCACCCAACCCAGGGAACTTCCCTCCTAACTTCCCACAGGAGGGCTGAAATTCACCAAACCCAGGCCTGAACTTTTTCCCCAGGTATCCACCCAATTTCCAGCCCCAAAATCATCCATCCTTCTTTCCCCAATTCCCTGAGCCCAGACCACCTAATCCGGGAGAGGGGAGGCCAAGGGTGGAGGGGTACCCAAATCTTCCCAACCCGGGGTACTACCAGAGAAGGGATAGCTACCCTTCCCGAGATCAGCCCAGGGGAGAAAATAGAACCCTGTATCAGCCTGAGCGGGTTTCGCAGTTAGAGCGTCAGGTCCAAAATATGGCACAGGATCTGAGTCACATACTGAGGGCTCAACAGAACCCTCAGATGAGCATGCCGGTGCAGAATGCCCCAAACTCTGGGCCTGGTGCTCCAGAACAATGACGGGGGCAGCACCCTGATAACCCACCGGTTCCCAGGGAGGAGGCACAAAGGGAAGGGGGGTGTAAAGCCTTGGAGGAAGCTTCCTTCCCCACTTGTAAACAGCCCCTGGAAACCCAGAAACCGTAAACAAAATCTCTTACCCCTGAAAGTCTGCCACCCAAGGAGCAGAGAGGAAGTAGGAGAAACAAACGACCCAAACAGACCCATTTTGTGGAGGAGGTACAGGTCTTCCAATTTGAGGGAGAGGCATCCTCAGAGGATCCTGGGAAAAGGATCTTCTCCTTCAGAGATGGGGGAACTCCTCCGAAGGAAAAATGGGTCCCAAGGGATTTCAATCCAGACTGGGTAGATGTGGGGATTGAGCTGTCACCGCCCATCATTCTATCCCAGAACCAACAATACCGAAAACCCCTGGTTCAAACCCATCCTGGTGACTGCCTTCAAAAAGGGGGGGCGGCCCAGAACCGGAACCAGGGGAACCCAAAACCGCATCCATAGACTGGGTAGATGTGGGGATTGAGCTGTCGCCGCCCATCATTCTATCCCAGAACCAACAATACCGAAAACCCCTGTTTCAAACCCATCCTGGTGACTGCCTCCAAAAAGGGGGGGAGGCCCAGAACCGGAACCAGGGGAACTTAAAACCACATCAATATCCAATTAGCAACTTTTTCTTTCAGATTCCCAAAACTCCCTGCCGAACTCTACCCAAATCTCTTCTCTCTCAATGTCCAAAACCAGAAAATTAGCCCACCAGTTGTCCAAAAATGTGCATTATCTGTGCCCCCTTGAGTAGAAGGAGGGAAGATACTATGCCCCGGTACAAGTACAGGGGCAGGGTACAATTTTGGCACTGGTGGACACTGGATCCCAAGCTACCCTTCTGTCCAAAAGGGCCTTTGATGAACTAAATGCAGGAAGGGGGGAGAATTACCGTATTCCTCTCACCTCTCTTCCTGGACAACTTCAGAACTTTGACGGGAAGGAAATTCCCGTCGAGGGGACTGCAGATTTGGACATCAAAATTGGGCGACACAAGGTGAAACACCCGGTCATAGTAGTGACTTCAGAGGGCACCCCTTGTTTACTAGGGAATGACCTCCTGAGAAGGTTGTCACCCCTAATAGATTGCGCAAACAAGGTCCTCTGGACCCAGGCTAGCCGACCAATAAAATTAAAACAGAGCGTCAACCATGTTAGTTTAAATGGCACCTGCCACATGGTTGAACAAAAATCTGACCAAGTAGAATTTCACTTCCAGAACAACCAAATTCCAGACGTGACAGTAATAGCAGTAGGACAACAGACTGGTGATGGGGGGTCCTCTCTATTTCTGAAAATCAACCTTCCTTCCAGTTTGAGGTGGTATTCCACACTGGAAGGAAACACTCTGAAATTCTTTACTAATCCACAATCAGACATTCCCACTCTGATAGTCCAGAAAGATGTCAAATCAGCTCAGAGCCCGGCTGATATTCAGCAAATTGGAGAGCAGTTGTTCATCCCTGTTCAGTTAAATGATGGGAAGGACTCTGTTCTCGCCCGAGTGTGTGTGAACAACGGTAAGAGCTTCATCAGCGAAGCCATGTTCCGCCAACTCCCACAAGATCCAGCCATTCCCACATTCAAACTGATAGACAAATGGGAAATGGATCTGGAAACACCAAATTCCAAACATCTCCTGCCAAGCAGGTGTATGCTCAAAATCTCCATTGGCAACAAGAGCATAGTCCATAATTGTTGGGTCGTGCGAGACGTCACTGCCGCCTTTTACTTAGGCAGTTATATTCTCAATCACTTTGCCATTAATTTGGACCTAATAAACTTCAAAGCTTGGTCCCGATTAGCGGATAATCCCATGGGCTTTGATGATCCAGAAAAAGCATTTAGGTCAGCTCAATTGCTACCTTATGCAGTTGAAATTCAGATTAAAGAGGAAGTCACCATCCCAGAAAGGACCTGACAATTCTCCCTGGAAGTGAAAGTTAAAAGAGGACAAAAATTGAAAAACCCTGATGCTTATATTCATCTAAATGCTTCTCTCCAACAGCAAGGGTTGGGGGTAAACCCAACACCATTAGTCAACATAGAACATGACACCATTCCAATAGAGGTGGCTAACAGTGACTTAAAGAGTATTACTCTAGCCGCAGGCACCATTATTGGAATGGCAGTTGATGACCAACATTTCTCCATTGATTTAGGAAATGAACTGTTAGGACCAATCCCCAAGGACTGTTTTGACAGTGACAGTGATGACAATACAACACCAGACAGGATCTGTACCTGGCATGGGGGGAACTTCCTGGTGTACACTTCCTGCTCTTATGGTAAGGAAGATGTGACTTGTGACTTCAGGAGGGATGAGGTGATTTTCCAGGTCCATGAGGGCTGCCTTTCCCACCTGAAGCCTCCAGTCCAAATCAGCACTCTGACCAGGGACTTCTCCACCCAGCTGGAGTAGGCCGCTGAAATAGCAAAACCAGAAGTCTTTCCAGGCTTCAGGCAGATGGTGGAAGAGAGAGTCAACCTAGCTGATGCCTGTGTGACTCTGGAACAGAAGCAAAAATTGAAACAAGTTTTCTTGGATTTCCAAGATCTCTTTGCAGTAGACTAATATGACTGTGGTCGCACCGACATCCACACAACAACAATTCCCATGGACCCTGGCATGACTCCAAGTTTCTGAAGCAATATCTCTTGCCTCTCGCATCCATGGAGTCCCTTACTGAAATAATTAAGAACCTTGAGTCCCGGGGAATAATCTGTCTAGTCCACAGCACCTTCAATAATCCGGTGCTGGGAATATTGAAGCCAAACGGCCAGTGGAGACTCTGCGCCGACCTTAGGGAGCTCAACAAACGGGTCCATACTTCCCGATGGCCTCTTCCCTACATTGACCAAGGGCTGGCCCAGATCCAGGGGTCACAGGTATTCACTGCAATAGACCTGACCAATGGATACTGGACCATGCCTGTCAGTAGGGAGGACCAATACAAATTGGCTTTTACCTTTGGGGGCCAGGAGTACACATGGACCCGAACTCCCTTCGGATACCTCAACTCCGGCAATGAATTCAACATTTTCCTACATAAGGCCATGCCCGACCTGGGTGCGAGGGGTAACCTGGCTTATGTAGATGGTGTCCTCATCAAAAGTTCATTTGTGGAGGAACACACAGCAGAGATCCGTTATGTTCTGACCCAGTTGAGGGCCGCCGGACCAAAGCTTTCCTTTCAGAAAGCGCAGTGGTGTAGAACCTGTGTTAATTTCTTGGGGCATGAGATTACTCCTCAGGGTCTCTGTCCTCAGGAAAAGAAAGTGGAAGCACTTCAGAAACTGAAAGACCCCAAAACTCTGCAGGAACTAAGGAGCCTCCTTGGACTGACTAATTACAGCATAATGTTCATTGAGGGCTACGCAGAGATCACCAGACCCATGATTCATCTCTTGAAGGGGGGGTCAAGTGGGAATGGGGTCCAGAACAATCCGAGGCAGTAAGACAGCTCAAAAGAAGCCTCTCACAAGCGCCTTGCCTAGCTTACCCTGTCAGAAACAAGGAGTTTTTCTTGGAGACAGGGTTCTCTAATACATGCTGACTGCAGTATTATATCAAAAGCATGACAAGGTCAATAAAGTAATCTCCTTTGCGAGCAAAACATTATCCTCTGTGGAGGAAAAATTCAACAACTCTGAGAAGGCACTACTGGCAATGGTGTGGGCATTGAAAAATTACTGCCCGTTTATCCAGGGGGAACACATCATAGTGGAAACTCCACACCAGCCTCTGCAATATCTCCAAAGTGACAGAATCTGGGCCGGAAATGTGAGTAATTCCCGAATTACTTCCTGGATTCTGTCAATGCAAGGCTTTCCTGTGGAGGTCAGATATGGCCAAAACAAGAAGAGTCCCCTCGCACAAGTTCTGGCAGACTTGCATGATTGTGCCAGAGAAAACTGTCTCGAGGACGAAAGTCTAAAAATTAAGGACAACATGGAGGCATACATTAATTCTCCACACAAAGTCTTTGAAGAAGACTAGTGTGAGGGAATGCCCACTGTCTATGTGGATGGATGCTCTTACCATGTTGACAACAACGGGGAAAAAGAACTTGTGGCCGGCGTAGGGAATACATGGGTGAATGAGTCCCCAGAACCCTGCGCTGGATACAAAATTGGTCCCCGAAGTAGTCAGGTGGCAGAATTGATGGCTGTGTATCAAGCCATCCTCACTGCTGTCCAACATCAACTCCATGAACTGGTCATAATCACAGATTCGGATTATGTACGGAACGGGTTCGTGGAGCACCTGGTTAATTGGAAAACCAGAGGCATGTTATGTGCTAATAACAAACCCTTGAAACGTGGGAAGTTAATTCAAAACATTGATGATCTGGTCACAGTGAATGGGATGACCATCTACTGGAAAAAGATCAAGGGTCATTCCAAAGTAGAGGGACCAGACAAAACTGGAAATGACTTAGCTTATCAGCTGCCCAAAACTGGGGCCATCCAAGGGGATCTAATAGAGATTGAGTCCCTGTTGGGGGAAATCCTGGTCACTGCTATCACTAGGTCCCAGACAAATGCTCACAATGATCTTTCAACTGCACAATGGAGTAAGGAGACCCCAGATGCTATGATATGATATGATATGATATGGTATTTGTAACGCGCCTATACACGAGTGTTTCAAGGCGCGACGAGGCAGGGAGGGGGGAAACAAGGGGAAGACAGACAAACGATCCTACTAGGCCAGGTGTCATTCAGATCGCGCAAGTGCAGAGGTAATGGGAAAAGGAGAAGTGCAGGGGGAGGAGGTGGGGGGGAAAGTGCAATACAGGGTAAGTAGCGTAATAAAATAATAAATAATAAATAAAAGGGCCAGCTGGTGGCAAGTGCGAGGTAAGTGCAGAGCAAGTGCTGGGAAGGCGGCTGTAGGGATGCAGTGACAGTCCCGCAGTGCAGGGGGAGCCAGGGAGGCAGTGCAAGTGGAGAGTGGCTGGGCCCTGGGCCGAGGTCACAGAGTGGCCCAGATGCAGGTTAAGTGCAGACTTCGAAGGGGAGTTAAGCAGGTTTAGCAGGGGAGAGGGAGAGAGAAGGCAGAAGCGAAGAGGAAGGTTTTGAGGTGCTTCCGGAACCGGAGATGGTTCTCCTCAAGTTTCAGGGAGGCAGGAAGGCTGTTCCAGAGGGAGGCCCCTGCTGCGGAGAGAGATCTGCCCCCAGCTCGTTGCTTCGAGAAGCGGCTGACCATGAGAGAGTTGGAGACGGATGAGCGAAGGGCTCGTGAAGGCAGATATTTAGGAAGAGAGAGTTGAAGGTATTGTGGCCCCAGGCCCCAGAAGGCCTTGTGGACAATGCAGAGGGTTTTGAACTTAATCCTCGCAGCCACTGGGAGCCAGTGAAGAGATTTCAGTCCTGGAGAGATACGGTCCCTGGGCTTGAGGCCAAGGACAAGTCTCGCAGTTCTGTTCTGGATAAGTTGCAGAGGGCGGAGAGTGGAGGCAGGCAGATTGAGATAGAGGCTATTACAGTAGTCCAGCCTTGAGAGAACCAGGGCTCGGGAGACAGTGAGCTTCTGGGGGAAGGAGAGGAAGGGAAGAATACCTCTGAGGAGGTGCAGCTGGTAATGTGAATTCTTAGAGACGTCGGAAATATGAGGAGAGAAGGAGAGTGTGGAGTCGAAGATGACCCCGAGGTTTTTAGCTTTGCAGGTAGTGGCAGGAAGGGGGCCAAGGGAGGCCGACCAGAGAGCTGCAGGAAAGGAGGGAGTGGGTGTGCCGATGAGTAGAATCTCAGTCTTACTGGCGTTAAGGCAGAGGTCATTGGCGGCACACCATTCCTGGATAGTAGACAGACAGTCGGAGATGAGGGAAGGAGAGGAGGAGGCCGAGGGTAGCCTGAAAATGAGCTGGGTATCATCCGCATAGCACTGAAAGTGGGGGCAGAGAGCGGCGATGCGGTGGGCAAGGAGTGCCAGATACTGATTGAAGAGCCAGGGAGAGAGGTTGGATCCCTGGGGGACACCACAGGTGGAGAAAAAGATGTCAGAGAGGAAGGAGCCCATTTGGACCTGGGAGGGTCGACCAGAAAGGAAAGAGGTCAGCCATGCCAGAGCCTGACCAGTGATACCCAGGTTATCACGGAGACGGTTGAGCAGGATGGCATGGTTGACAGTGTCAAAGGCAGAGGAGAGATCGAGCAGAATGAGAACACAGGGAGTGTTGGAATCGAGGTTCAGGAGCAGGTCCTCACGGATGTTCAGGAGAGCAGTTTCCGTGCTTCTGGCCGCTCTGAAACCGGATTGATGGTCATGAAGATTACCAACATATTCAGCATGGAGGTTAAGCTGGGAGATGGCCAATTTCTCCAGGAGCTTGCCCAGGAAGGGAGTAATGGAGATTGGGCGATAGTTGGCCGGGCAGGAGGGGTCAGAAGAGGGTTTCTTGAGGAGGGGGTGCACAAGGGAGTGCTTGAGGGGGGGTGGGAAGACTCCAGAGGCGAATGAGTGGTTGCAAAAGTCAGCTAGGGCAGGAGCCAGGGAGTCGATGTGGTCCTTGATGGTTTTGGAGGAACAGGGGTGAACCTGTTTAGACGAGGTTTTCATAGATCGGACTTGTCTGGAAACCTCATCAGCAGAAAAAGGTGGAAAAGCAGAGAAGGAGGGCGGAGGGGCGGCTGCAAGAGAGCAAGAGGAAGAGCAGGGAAGAGAGGGAGGGAGGAGAGAGGAGGAGAGCGAGGACAGGATGTCCTGAGTTTTTGAGATGAAGTGCGAGGCCAGTGCAGTGCAGAGGGCCTGGGAGGGGACAGGAGAGGTAGAGACTGCAGCAGGGTTGGCCAGCTCCTTGCAGATTTTAAAGAGTTCGGCCGAGTTGTTAGATGCCTCAGAGATGCGGGCTTGGATAAGGGCTCTCTTCTTGGTGAGAACGGAGAGCCGGTATTGCCTTTGGAGCAGGCGGCAGGCCAGTTTGTCAGAGGATGAACATGAAGCACGCCATTTCCTCTCTGCCACCCTGCACTTGCGTTTTAGGGTGACGAGATCCGAGTCATACCAGGAGTTGCATTTGGCTTTGGGCTTCAGGCGGATTCTCATGACGGGGGCAAGGATATCGAGAGTATCAGATATAGAGGAGTAGAGCATGGAGAGGGCTGCGTCAGGGTGGGAGTCAGCCGAGGGGGGAGAAGGGGCTGAGAAGGTAGCAGCGAAGGCCTCAGCTGACACGCGCTTCATGGGTCGGATGACCGAGAAGGTGGGTGGCAGTGAGGAGGGTGGCTTTGCCTGTGGGGTAGGGAGGGAGAGGTGGGAGGATAGGAGAAAGTGATCGCTCCAAGAGAGAGGAGTGGAGAGAGGGAGGGAGAGGGGAAGGTCAGAAGAGATCAGAGCATCAAGAGTGTGCCCTGCAGAGTGAGTAGGCCCAGACGGGAGAATAGAGATTTGATTACGGCTCAAAAAGGGTATCCAATAATTGGTAAGTTTTACCAACACATTGAGGACCCTGAGAACTTTCCCCTGACGGATACCGATTACATTGGGAAAGAGGACCTTAGAGTGTTGATGAAATGTCCAAAAATGTTCTGAATCCAAGACGGTTTGTTGGTAAGGAAATCCCAAGCTGGCCATGATCAGTGGGTGGTGCCTACCTCATTCCGAAGCCTGATGTTAAGTCACGCCCATGATGCGGCCACCACCGCTCATAGGGGGTTTCATACAACACTGGAAATCTTAAGAGAGGTTGCATACTGGCCACACATGGGGCAGGACCTCGACCAATACTTGAAGGGGTGTCTTGTGTGTGCACAATTTCAGCCAACATCCCTCACACACCGTGCGCCTCTCCAAAAGAGGGGGATGACACTCCCATGGTCAGATTTGCAAGTCGACTTCATAGGCCCCGTGATTCGCTCCTCTAGGGGAAATAAGTACATGTTGACGGTGACATGCTTATTTACCAAATGGGTGGAATGTCTCCTGGCCCCAAACTGCAAGGCAGAAACAGCAGCTGCCCTGATGATCAACCACATCTTTTCGCGTTTTGGTCTACCCCAAAGGATTGAGTCAGACAGAGGTAGCCACATCACCAGCGAAGTAATGACTAAGATGTGGGAGATACTGGGGGTTAAAAGGAAGCGCACATATTGCTTACCGGCCAGCCTCTTCTGGTGCAGTGGAGAGATACAACAGAACCATTGTGAGCATCTTAAAAAAGTTTGTGGCAGATTCTGGGCCAAGTTGGGATATCCGATTACCTCTTGTCCTATTGGCCATCAGATCTACCCGTTCATCTGCAACTAAAATGTCACCGTTTGAGCTGATGACTGGACGCAAGATGGTGCTTCCCCAGCATTTGCTCTACAGGACCCAAGAGCAGACATTAATAAATGCCTCCACAACTCACGAACACGTTGAGAATTTAAGGAAACACCTCCAACATACTTTTGTCTATGCTCAGCGGAATCTAGAAAGATCAGCCGAGAGTATGAAAACTCACTATGACCTGAAGACTACCATGAAAGAATACAATGTGGGAGACCGGGTCTATCTATACAATTTCCAGAGGAACCAGGTCAAACAGCGAAAATGTTTGCCTGCATGGAAGGGACCTTTTGAAATTGTAGACAAGATCTCCCCAGTCGCTTACAAGATCCGCATCCCCAAAGGTAGTTTGGCAGAGGGGGAAGATAAGTGGGTCCACATTAATCAGCTAAAGTGTTGCCATCCCAGGCACACTCTGCAACAACTGGAGGAACCCTGTGGAATCCCAGAGGGGGCCGTCCCAGATCAATAAAAACTTCAACCCTAAAATATTCCACATATCAAAAATATAGTAACAGAATGCAAATGTCTCCTGATTATATCTTGTTTTTTAAAATAAGAATGTAAATGTCTCTTGATTTATAAAATGTATATGCCGCCCCACCATATCAATAGTGGGGGAGAAATGTCTACGAATAGGTATTGCCGCTTTGCTTTGTCATCCTTGGAGAGATGAAACCATGGAGACTGACCAAGGAGGTTGACCCGGGGACCGAGAGCAAAGATCCGAGAGGCCCGGGGTACCTCCCAATACTCCCATCAGGACCGGCAAGGAGAACTGATCGATCGACCCTGATGAAGGAAAAATGCTGAACTGTGCCATCTGCGGAATCGGAAAAGATGCTGAACTGTGCCATATGCAGAATCGGAAGAAGATGATGCGGACATACCAGCGCGTGGATCAAAACATCCTTTGCACCCGACTCCCCCTCGACTCGAAATCAAAGTGCAGTCGGGCGGGGGGGCTTGTTGGGTGTCTTGACCCACGTTCAAGTTATTATGCTGCAACATTTGGTGCTGTGGGCTTAGAAAATCCAAGATGGCCGAAAAGCCCACATTTCCGCCAGAATCCAGGAAAACCGCGCAGTTTTGCGCACACCAAAATGGTCGCCTGACCTGCCACCCACCAGTGCGAGCGTGATGGGCCAAAAGCACCATGAGTGAAACGGGGTACCAAAGGAAAAACAGCAATGGCTGTTAGCTCAAAAAACGCTTTGAAATCACCTTTGTTTCTCTGGAATGCAAGCTAAAAATGCCTATTTTAAACATTGCAAGATATTCAAAAATCTCACTGAACACCAGCAGACATTTGGCAGAATATAGTCTTGTGTGCATACAAAATCTGGAAAGATGAAGAGCCCAAAACAATGTTTATAACAAAACTAGCTGAGCTGTGGATGTCAGCAGCTTAACTGAAATTGGATTTAAAACCACTAAAATCGAAATGTTTAAAATAAATGAGTGACCTACTTTTGAGTGTCACATAGGTTGCAACTGTTTAAAGGTCATCGTTTTGAACTTAGAATCAGTGTTCTAGCTGCATGTGTCAAAATTGTAAGTTTGATTTAAATGAAGAAAACTGGAACAAAAGTGACATTTAGCTGAAGCCTGGCTTGAAGAGATTGAATTCTGCCCGGGAACTACCCCCGACAGGAGTTGAAACTTGCCCAGCAACTGCATTTGCAGGCCTGGCTACCTTCTGCTGTTCCCACCAAAAGGAGATTACACCTCTCTGATTGAATCAGGGGAGGAGCACCTGGGAGCAGGGAAACAGAACAATGTGCCTTCCTTGGCTCAGGCAAATGTTAAATTAGGGGGGTCGTAAATGGCTTCCTCTTGGAAGAAACTGGGAGGAGCAGTGCCTCTGTGAGCAACCTGAGTTGGAGTAAGTGGACAAACCAGAAATTCCACCATGTGCTTTGGGAAACCACACCCCTCTGTGCCAGAGCATGATTTTAAAAAGATGGATAATTCATAGTACGGACTTGTCAAAATTACATAATTAATATCATTATTCTTGTGATTTTTCTGTGCACATTTTAAGAGGTGTTAGGACTCTGTGGTATGTTCTGGGGGGTAGTAGCAGAAAATAAGGTATTACTCCGTATGTCTGTATGTTAAAAATATGACACTTTATCATCTGATGCCCATATTCCTTGTGCATGTTTGTGTAAATTCTGGAAAAGTTTAGAGGTTGTGTACTTGATGAAAACAGCAGAATTCTGTCATAAGTGGACACAACATCTCACAAAGACAGGGATCGGATGGTTTGGTGCTACAGAAAATATGTTAACTGGACATATAATATTAGAAAAATGGTACATAGATAAATATGTATTTGGATCAAAAATAGATTTGTGTGCAAATTGACAAGGCGAGTGTTCTTTCTCTATGCCATAAAATTGATGCCTGATGACACTCCATTCCTTCCCCCAATCAAGGGAGAGAGGAGACCTTGGCCAATGATAAGTTGTGAGGGGCAGGCTTAGTTATGCCCACACACACACCCATTTTCAAAAGACATAAAAGGAACACTGAAACCCAGGTAGAGACTTCACTTTCCCCTTTCTTGCGAAGCGCTTTGCCGGACCAGACAATATCCAGAAGGACCATCTCCATAACTTAGAATCCAGACTTCAGAACTTGTAGCAGAGAGGCCTGAACCACCAGCTGAATCTTTTTTTCAGCAGGCCTCAAAATCTTTTGCAAATTATTCAAACAGCCGGGCTGAGCTGTTTGATTCTGGCTAGAACCCTGTGCCAGTACCCAGAAAGTAGTGCTGTATCCAGAATCCACTTGATCCAGACCAGCAGAACCAGAGATCTCGACCGCCGTGCAGTGCCGAGTGCCAGACCAGACCAGCAGAGCAGAGCTGACCCAGAGAGCTGTGACTTCAGAACCACCCGTCAGGAGTCCAGTCCAAACCTGACCAGACCCTGACGGCCTATTTCAAATTTATAGTGTGAGTACGCAGCCAGAACTGTGCAAAACCAATCTCTTAGTTTAAAATAATCTAATTCAAACCATATCCACCTATCTAGAACTGCATCATAGAATTGTGTGTCCATTGTTTTGATCCAAAACCTTCCACAGCGCATCTGTCATTCTGAAACTTTTATTTCATTTCTGAAAATCTATCTCCACAAAATCATCCATATCTTTTGAACCGCGTATGCTAGGAATGAGATTTAACTTTCATTTTAAAGCTAAGTATCTAAGCTTTCCAACAAGCCCTAAACTTTTTACTCCTTATAGGTTTTCCGTAATCGCGCTCGATGCATTCGGAAGAATTGCCGCGAATTGTAATTTCGCTCAATTTCGTTTTCTGTCAAAATAGCTGCTTTTGCTTGCATTGCTGAAATTTGTTTTCAACCTGATAATCCCTCATTAATCATTGTTAGGTTGACCTGAACTAATTCAAAGTAGCTTTCACCTACCCTGAATTTCCTATCGGGAATTAAAATCATTTTTGCATATTTTTCCATTCTTTGCAAATCACATTTTTTTTTTTAAAATTTTTTTATTTAAAGTGCATATTGGTTAACTAAAACCTTATACACTAACAAAATTAATTACATCGAAAACAGAGAACATACATTAATTTCATATTATCCATACATAAGAAGGGAATATCGCACATCAAATCATGTAAATCATACAAGCAGGATATCACATTTTAAAATAAGATATTACAGGTTTTAAAAAGAAATTGCTCGCTTTCAAATATAAAAGGCTGCCCCAATAAAAACCTTAATTTCACCGTCATAAATTACTGACCAAAATTGATTAGATTCAATCATTTGGAGGTCACTGACTAAATTTGAGTATCCTTTATAATACCATTCCTTTAATTTAGTACACATAGTTAAAATGTGTCTTACTGTCTCCACCTCTAATTTACAGTGCCTGCACAATCTTTCAGCACGGGATATATTTGCCCAAGCCCCAGTAATTTCATTACATGGGAGAGTATTCATACGTAGCTGTAAAATAAATCTCCTCAGAGTCCTATTTCCCGTATTTAACAAATATTGTTTCGGAGTGGCTGGTTTAAGACCTTGAAGAGCATACATTGTGTATCGGGGGATATTATATAAATAGGACTGATTTTCACACAAATCCCAAATACATGCTTTTTCTTTGAGATTTTTCAAGATGCGTACTATATTGTCCTTCCCCGGAAGCTCATTAAAACCTAAAATTTCAAGAAAGACTAGACTGTATTTTGTAAACTAACCATGTAGGGATTCTTAAACCTACCTTCGCTCTTATTTCTTCCTATGAGACCAAGAAGGCTTTCTTTCCCCTCTTTCCCCAATATTATTTTAAAATAGAGTTTACAACATCCTATTTTCCACCACGTGCAGAGGGAAATTATCCCCAACTCGCATCTTATTGCTTGTATAGGCACAGCTTTGGGCAACCCAAGGACTGGTCTCCAGAGCTTCCCTTCGAGTTGGTCTAATTTACCCAAATATTTACTTTCCACTGTTTCTATAGCGTACATAATTCCTGGAATAATACAACTCTTATATATTTCTAAGAAACCTTCAATGGACTGGCCACCCTTACTAGCCATGTATTTCCTTATCACATTCCATTTCTTCAAAATTTTTAAGTTAACTGCCTCTTGGAAAAAATTAATACATGGTTTACTCAGGATGGGCATCCCCAAATAGGGATAGGCATCAACAACTTCTAATTTAATATTATTAATATGCCATCTGGAAATAAGCCTTTTCTTTTCCTGTTTAGTAACTCCAAATGCCATAATTTTTGTTTTATTTATATTAATATTGAGGTTGTTGGCCTCCGAGTAAGCAGATAAACCATTCAACATTCTTTGCAGTCTTATCGGAGTTTTATCCATAAGGATAGTATCATCTGCATACGTAAGTCCACATATTGGTTTCCCAGCCACAATAGGTGGGAAGATGTTTAAGGTCTTAAAACTCTCCCACATATCTAATACATATAGATTATACAGTATCGGAGAGGTAACACAACCCTGCTTAAGACCGATGTTAGTTCTAATTTCAGATGACAACATCCTTCCTTTACCCAAACAGATAGTCACCGTAGTATCCCTATACATTTCCTCCAAAAAATGAAGGATTCTTGGGCAAATCTTTTTCACTCTCAATTTCTCCCACAAAAGTCCCCTATTAACACAGTCAAAAGCTTTCGAATAATCTATAAAACATACATATAGTTTTTCCCCCTTGTCCTTTGAGTTGGCTATGATGTAGTTCAGCATGGTCAAGTTATCCTGGGTGCTATATCCCTTTCGAAATCCCGTTTGTTGAATAGAGAGTAAACAATTTTCCTCTATCCAATTATTCAAGATGTTTACTAACAAGGAGCAAAAAATCTTGCAACTACTATCCGCCATTGCTAAAAGTCTATAATTATTCGGCAGTTTTCGGTCCCCTTTTTTAAAAATAGGGACGACAATAGCTTTCCTCCAACTTTCTGGTATAATAGCTGTTCCCCATATACTCGTGAATAGTTGGAGAAAGATACCTGCCCATTTCTTAGGGTTTTGTTTTATAGCAATGTTAGCCAACCCATCCGGCCCTGGGGCACGAGAGGATTTCATTTTTGAGATCACTTTAAGAATATCAATAATATCAAAGGGGATATTAGTCATACCCCATGGATTTAGGCTAGTATTAGCTGATATGTGACTAGTCTTGAAAAAGATGTTGGTAATATATTGTTTCCAAACCTCCTGACTAACATCATTAATTTCCCTGTTATCTTCATCCATTAAAAATTGGCGATATAGATACCAAAACTTTTTTGAATCATGAGTTTTACATAACTTATATATACATCTCCAATTTGCGTTGTTGGTATTATATTTATAATCCTTTATCCAATTTTTATAATGTGTCTTTATATTACTTATTCTTTTACTTCTCTCTTTATCATCTAAGTCACATATCTGCTTAAGTTCCCGAATATCACGTTTCATCTCTTTTTTCCTATCATAGATTGCTTGATCGAACTTATGTGTGTGATTTTTCCCCTTTGAACTTTTCAGAATGACATTACTGTTTGTACGATGTATCATACCCAGCAGATTGGTAATAGAGTTAAGTCCATTGCAAGATATGTCGTAACCATCTATGACTAAACGATCAAACAGACCATTAAAGGAAGCAAGGTTTCTATCAGACCAAGTAATCCTATTTCCACTAGCTGAAAATTGGATATTCATCTTCTCGCCCACTCCCCATCTTTGGGTTCCTGGATCACAGTTAAATTTACCCCGAAGTGGTACATGATCACTTAGCAGGATATCTACATGTTCGAACGAGATGTTTGTGCGTCTTTGATTTTTATTAACGAACATGTAGTCAAGCCTATAAGAAACCTTTCCATTAGACCAGGTGTTCCCATCCCCTTTACCTATATTAGTTTCCAAGTATGTAAGCCCCCAGTCAAACATCAAGTTCATCCATCGACAGCCTAATAGGGTCTGCTGATTTTTCCCCCCAACCCCTAGACAATCCTGTAATTCTATAGATGCAAGTACAGCAGTTTCCTCCCACAATTCTTTACACCTATCCATATCCTTTGCAGCTATATTACAATGGGCATTAAAATCTCCCACTATACAAATATCAGAATCAGGAGATTCCAGAGTCCAACTATCAAGGGTTAGGTTGAGATACTCCCCAATCTCCGGAAAATTGACCCCATCAGGTTGAGAATAGATATTTATAAGTAGAAGTTTCCTTGTATGGCTTCCTCTATCTATAGATACACACATGACATTCCGGAGACTCCCATGTTTCACATATGGTTTACGATTAAAATGATTTTTTATCCCTATACAGAGCCCTCCATATGGGCGACCCTTCTCACCCTTATCGGCAGGTTTTTGCCATATATTATATCCATCCAATGAGATTTCCCCAGTAATCCAAGTTTCTTGAAGGGCAAAAATGTCACTCTCCAAGAGTAGTTTTATACCATCCTTGTGTAAAAGGGAGTTAAAACGCCTACAGTTCCAAGAGAGAAGGGTATATTCTTTGGTGCATACCTCATCTCAATTTGAGCATGGGGTATTTCCTTCCAAAATGTTTGTGTCCTTTAAATTACTTCCAGATTCAATACATGTTTGAGGATACCCCTCCAAACCCCTATTTGCTGTACTGATATTTTTATATGGGGGAGAGTTGCATATCACAATTTCATATTCGTTCCCCCATATTCCATTGGAGTTTTCACGTATAAGGTCAACAAACACAGCAGATCTAAATCGGGCAATAACCCAGTTTTCCCAACTGCCAATTTCTGGTAGTATAATAGATTCAATGTCCCCTGTATCAATATTTTGTAACTGCGGTATAGATGACAATTTATTCAATAACCATGCCCGGTTTAGAAAGGGGCTTTCATCTGTGGTATCCCTCTATATAATCTTTATGGTTTTTCCCACTGGAAACAGAGGCTCTTCATTCGTTCCAACTATGTTAGCCATGCCGATTTTATAATTATGCATGACCAGACGCTCCATCTCCCTAATATATGTTTCCTGTTCTGTTTTAGTAAGAGTCATATCATTACTATTCCAAGGTATTGTAACATATTTAAAATTATTACCCATAAGTGCCCTATCCTTGGGTCCAAATTCCTCCAGCTCCTGCTTATTTCCTTTTAACCAGGCCTGTAAACCCCCGTTTTTTGTTTTCATTTTTTTGCCTAAGTCCAATTTCTGCTGATGTTCAATAATTTCAAAGTGGTTCCCCACCTCTACACATTCAGAGTCTGGAGAAGCTGTATCTGCTAGGGCCAACATGTTCTTTTTAATCTTTTTTGTAGTTATGACTTTAGCCATCGCCACCCTTTTCCGAGTGGGCCTTTTATTTTTCTTTTTGCGCCTAGTGCGTCTCTTCAAACCTTGAGATACTGTTACTACAGCAACACTCTCATTCAGGGTTATTTCTTCTGGTGTGTTAACCCTAGAATTGGGCAACTCTTGTGGGGGTAGGTTAGACAGGGCTTGTTCTTTCTTACTTTCATTTTCAGCCACTAAGACCAATTTGTTCAAATCTCCAAGATCATCACTTATTTCCATTGGATACTCCCCCCCCCCCCCAAAATTCTTTTACCCCAAACTCAAGGGATCTAGTATTATCTATATTCTGTTGTACCATTACCTTAATATCCCTTTGTTCTTTAAGCAACTTAGTACAAATGGTCATTAAAACATCCATCATAGTGGTGAGTGCATCAAATTTTTCTCCAACCTCAAGGGGGTTTTCATTAATCCCACTCATATCTCTATTAAGAGAATTATTAAATGAATTCTCTGTAGGATTCCATGACACCTCTTCCTCATTACCGATATCTTCTTCTTGTGCAACTTTGGTCAAATCTGGAGTGTCAGATAGATTAAATCCAATAATATTATTTATTTCAGTATCCTCCACTGCAGAAATGTTATGATCCTTATCTATTCCCATGGATTGGCGCCTCAGATTGTGCACTAATGTTAATAAAGAATTATTATCAATCATTGAACTGTTAGAGGGGCGAGGGAGGGGTTGTTCAGTATCAGGTACCAATACTTTTTCTTTATTAGTTAAAAAGCTAAGTATTTTCGGTTGACCAGGTACATCTTTAATCTCACCTGTGAGTTCTTTCTTTTCTCCCTTCCTATTATTTTTTCCTTTCCCCCCTTTCTTAGTTGCTATTGTTATATTGGTTGTTGGTGTACTTTGTTTGCCTTTTTTTGACCTAAGATTATGAGTACATGGGCTTGGGGCCATAATAATAGAGGGTACAGAATGTCTATACGGCACCGCCTTCTAACCTAGCAAACAGTAGGTCAATTTAAAGTTTCACTGGTCTATAAAATCTAGCTAAATATAAAAATTATTTTTAAAAAGCGAGCAATTTGAGACTCGTATTATATAACAAGATCACTTCTTAGATGGAGTTTAAAACAAGGGTAGCTATCTACCACAACTGCCAAGCAGATATAACACCAATCTCACGTCAGTAAGGAGATACAGATGCAATGTTCCACAAAACCACCTTGTATGGGAGCGCCCGGCAGTGTAAAGAGCAAGCTTTAAACCGACTCTCCCCCCACCAGGTGGTTATCTTACAGTATGTTTAGAATTTGGTTACATGCACCAAGTCCAGGCCGCCTGGGTGAGAAGAGAACTATTACTGACTGTTTCAACCTTAAACTTGCGTCCCCGGCACGCCGAACAGCCGTAGAACAGTCGCCGCCCTTTACACCTATCGGGCTTAACGCCGCGAGGGTGGCTGTCTCGTAGTGAAGAGGCAATCAGGGAGTCACGTGATCGTGACGTGCGTGTCCCCAGCCCCGCCTCCTCCAGGAAGCAACGGGCTCTTAGGCACCAGCAAGAGCGTTTACCAGCTCGCAGTGCTGGCAGAAGTAATCAGGAGCCGCCGTTAAGATATGAGCATATGATTATGTGCAGCAAAGGTTCGCCGCTCGGGCGGCTGTCTCGTAGTGAAGAGGCGATCAGGGAGTCACGTGATTGTGACGTGCGTGTCCCCAGCCCCGCCTCCTCCAGGAAGCAACGGGCTCTTAGGCACCAGCAAGAGCGTTTACCAGCTCGCAGTGCTGGCAGAAGTAATCAGGAGCCGCCGTTAAGATATGAGCATATGATTATGTGCAGCAAAGGTTCACCGATCGGGCCGCTGTCTCGTAGTGAAGAGGCGATCAGGGAGTCACGTGATCGTGACGTGCGTGTCCCCAGCCCCGCCTCCTCCAGGAAGCAACGGGCTCTTAGGCACCAGCAAGAGCGTTTACCAGCTCGCAAATCACATTTAAAGTATTTTTGCCTGTATTTTAAAATCATCCCTGTGCTCTAAGCTTGCTGAGGGGAATTGAACATTGGATTGCATTTTGATTGTATCTCTGAAAACTGTGTGCTCTCCTTCCATATTTTTAAATTACATAGGGGGGGAGGGAATTGCCAAAAGGGGGAAAAGTGATTACATTGTCTTTTGTTGAAATCATATCAAGGTTATTCCTGTGTTGCATTCTTTTCCATCATTGCATTTCCTTGAACCCATAAAAGTATTCTCTGCTACCTTATCCTTTCTATACTCATTCCTAAGTAATTGAAAAGAGTGTGTGATTGTAACATTACCCATTGTTGATCAACATTATATTCATAAGTGTACTATCAAATATTAATTTATTCATAAAAATGTGATATACATATATTGTTTAATTTTCCAATAAACCTGTTAAATTGCAAAACAAACCTACTTCTTGGCTCAGTGAGGTCAGGGGGGTTCAAAGAGAGGGGCGTTATACAAGGGTTTACCATCCAGATTATAACTTGTCATAAAAATATATACATAAGGGCTTCCCTTGGAAATCCCAGACTAGGGACTGACTTAGTTGGAGTACTGAATTGAAGTCCCTTAACACTTTGCAAATTCTCCACATATGTATGCGTGGCAGAAGCGTTGATCAACATTTGTTCTTGGGTTGGGCACAACAGATGTTGAGAAAAGACTATTTTCCAAACAGCCATGAGTTCTAAATGAGACATTTTTGTCACAGAAGCAGGTGTGGACCTCAGAGCCAGCAGGACTAGTGGTAATCGTAAGTCCCAACTGGGTCTAGAATCCAACACAAACTTCTTTAAAAATTTCTACAATTGTTTTAGTATATCGCTTTACTGGCATGCTGGATGTGTCATAGTAGGCGATATGTTGTTTTCTTTTCACTTCAAGGATTTCCTCCATTTGAGAAATTACCTCAATGGTGAAATAACTATCTCGGTCAGGCTCAATCTTTTGAGATAGTGCAAAATAAGAAAATATGCATGGGAGTACTCAATTGAAAGTGAGAACACACTCAACACCCATTTTAATAAATGTTTTGGTCTTGACCATTGATTGTTCAATAAGTGACCCGAAATAGGATCTCCACTGTCTTATGAAAACTCATTTGACAAGCTGTTACTAGGTCCTGAGCATGATTTAACATTATATTTCGGAATGAGGTAGGTATGTCCCACTGATCATAACTAGATAGGGATTTTCTAACTAAAAGCCATTTTGAATTATGAACATGTTCTAGAATGTTATAGATACTTAAAGATCTTCCTTCCCTGCCAATTCGGTTCCGATCAGGGAATGTTTTATGGGTATATTCAAAGTATTTATAGAATCACCCTACAATTGGAGCATCTTTCTTTGTGGTAATTAAATCTTGATCTGGAACATCTCTACTCTATTGCAGAATAGAAAACTCATTTTCAGGTTGAGATTGTGAACGAGCCACTGCTGTTATTTGTATTTCTCTAAGGGGATGTCTAAATCAATGTTCTGGCTTGGATTTCTCTGGGTTTGGCGAGTTGATCATTCAAATCATTTCCTGTTTTCTGGGGACCTTTAACTTTTGAGTCACCCTTTTTTTTCTTGCAGAATAGGGTCATGTTGTTTGATGTCACTAAATCATCTATCACGTGGATTAAAGGCACGTGTTTCAGGGATTTGTTGTTTGCACAAAGCATACCTCTAACATTCTCAACACATCAATTTCAGATGTAATCTGAATTGGTTATGATTACTAGTTCCTCTAGCCATTGATGTCAGTAACGACAGCTTTAGATATTGTCATCAGTTCTGCCACCTGACTAGTCCAAGGACCAATATTATAACAGGCTGCAGCTTCAGGGTATCATTCACCCATGCATTCTCAATGCCAGCTACTCATTCTTTCTGATCATTTCCTTAAATATAATAGGAATAGCCATCCACATAACCTATGGGCATTCCCTGGCAGCTAGATATGCTTCCATATTATTGGTTGTTTTAAAATCTTCATCCTCCCCAATATTATCTTGGACACAATCATGTAGATCAGTTAATCCGTGTGCCTTTGGACTCTTTTGTTGTGTCCATATGTGATATATAAAGGGTAACTGTGAATTGAAAGAATCCAGGAAGTAATCCTTGAGTTAGAGACATTCACAGTTCATATCCGGTCAATCTGCAAATATTGCAGAGGATGGTGGTAAGTCTCAATTATTATATGGTCCCCATTGATCAACAGACATTTTCATTGCCCCTACTGTTGTCAGGAGTGGTTCGTCATGTTCGTTAAATTTGATCTCCATGGGTGATAACATATTGCTTATGTAAGGGACCACTTTGTTAACCTGGCCATCTTTTTACATAAGGCCATTGTTAAACAGGTATAATAAATTAAATCCTGTGTCCAGGAAGACTTCCTTGTTCTTGATGAGATAGACCAAGCATGGAGCTTGGGATAAACCTATTTCAGTTGTTTCACAGCCTCTGTGGCTGAGAGCCCCCCCCCCATTCCCACCTGACCTCTGCCTCCAAAAGATGGACAAAGGATTGAATGATTTCTGAGGAATCCTCTGTGGATTTCTGGCTGTAGTTAGTTAACTAAGAGGCTGTGTAATTCATCCACATAAGCCAAATTCCCTCTTTCTATAAGGTCAGGTATTGCCGTATGTAGGGACTCATTATCATTATCAATATACACAGAGAGAATTCTTGTCCATGTGTACTGCTACCCCAAAGGTAATGGCTAGTTTATATCAATGTTCACAGAGTACTGAAACAGTCCAATATCCATTAGTCAATATAGGGCAGTATACACCTTTGAACCCTGGATCTGTTCAGGGCCCTGATCAATATAAGGAGGAGGCCTCTGTGGCATGTGTACCCTCTTATTTAATTCCCTTAGGTCTGCACAGACCCATTATCCATTTGGTTTTAGTATTCTCAGGTCTTTATTATTAAAGGTACCATGGGTTGGTTAAATAATCCCTTGAGATTCCAAATTCCTGACAATCTCTGTGAGTGACTGCATAGGCGCTAGAGGTAACTAGTATTTCCTTACAAATACTGGTACCATATTATGGTCCATAGGCATGGTTATAGAGTAAAGAAAGTTATCTGCACAATCATATGAATCTACAGAGAAAAAATTCTGAAAATCCATAAATATCTCTCTTAATTTTTCGTTTTGCTCTTCTCTCACAGGCATCAAGCATACTGATTTGCCTTGCTACCATCTGGCGGAAGCCTAGTAATATTAATGGGATGGCTATTTCTGCAGCGCGTTCTAGTTGGATAGATATCTTTGTGTATGCTGTCTACCTGGGTGGTTGATTATTTGGCATCAAAGTAGTTAATAGTGACTTGGAACACAAGCTCATCTTCTAGGGTCTCACAGGTAACATCCTGCACTTCATAACGGTACAGGGAGCATGCCATAAATGTCCCCCCTTAGCAAGTATAAAGAGTTTCTGGTCTGTTACCATCAGTATTGTCATAATAATCTTCTGGTATGGGACTAAGGATAGGATTGTAGGATTGTAGTACCAGAATCCTTAGAATTAATTAACTTGCCACACCTGAAAAGGAAATGAAGACACACCTGAAAAAGCAAAGAAACACAGCCTCCCTGAAGATTGATGGAGTCATGAAAACGTGAGTTTGGAGGAGAAGCTAATGCAGGAAAACTTGACTGGCAACAGAGTGCCTGCCTTATCACCAATTTTTAAACATTGTTCCAGGAGTCCTAGGCTCAAAAGGCAGCAGCAGGGCCATCATGCCTTACAATGGAGAGCCACAACCATGTCTTTCTCCCTCCCCCATCAAAAGGGAAGATTTGTGCTATGGAGGGAGGTGTTTCCAGCATCCTGCAAGAAAAATTAAGTGCACAAAATACAAGTACCAGAATCCTCAGAGTCAATTAACTTGCCACACCTGAAAAGGAAATGAAGACACGCCTGAAAAAGCAAAGAAACACAGCCTCCCTGAAGATTGATGGAGTCATGAAAACGTGCATTTGGAGGAGAAGCTAATGCAGGAAAACCTGATTGGCAGCAGAGCACCTGCCTTGTCACCAATTTTTAAACATTGTTCCAGGAGTCCCGGGCTCAAAAGGGAGCAGCAGCAGGGCCATCATGCCTTACAACGGAGAGCCACAACCATGCCTTTCCCTCTCCCCCATCCAGAGGAAGATTTGTGCTATGGAGGGAGTTGTTTCCAGCCACCTGCAAGAAAAATGAACTGTGAAAAATACAAGTAGCAGAATCCTTAGAGTCAATTAACTTGCCACACCTGAAAAGGAAATGAAGACACGCCGCAAAAGCAAAGAAACACAGCCTCCCTGAAGATTTATGGAGTCATGAAAACATGCGTTTGGAGGAGAAGCTAATGCAGGAAAACTTGACTGGCAACAGAGCACCTGCCTTGTCACCAATGTTTAAACATTGTTCCAGGAGTCTCGGGCTCAAAAGGCAGCAGCAGCAGGGCCATCATGCTTTACAACAGAAAGCCACAACCATGCCATTACCCCTCCCCCCCTCAAGGGGAAGATGTGTGCTACGGAGGGAGTTGTTTCCAGCCACCTGCAAGAAAAATTAAGTGCAAAAAATACAAGTACCAGAATCTTCAGAGTCAATTAACTTGCCACACCTGAAAAGGAAATGAAGACACGCCTGAAAAAGCAAAGAAACACAGCCTCCCTGAAGATTGATGGAGTCATGAAAACATGCGTTTGGAGGAGAAGCTAATGCAGGAAAACTTGACTGGCAACAGAGCACCTGCCTTGTCACCAATTTTTAAACATTGTTCCAGGAGTCTCAGGCTCAAAAGGCAGCAGCAGCAGGGCCATCATGCCTTACAATGGGGAGACACAACCATGCCTTTCCCCCTCCCCCCCTCAAGGGGAAGATTTGTGCTATGGAGGGAGTTGTTTCCAGCCACCTGCAAGAAAAATTAAGTGCGAAAAATACAAGTACCAGAATCCTCAGAGTAAATTAACTTGCCACACCTGAAAAGGAAATTAAGACACGCCTGAAAAAGCAAAGAAACCCAGCCTCCCTGAAGATTGATGGAGTCATGAAAACGTGCGTTTGGAGGAGAAGCTAATGCAGGAAAACTTGACTGGCAACAGAGCGCCTGCCTTGTCACCAATTTTTAAACATTGTTCCAGGAGTGCCGGGCTCAAAAGGCAGCAGCAGCAGCAGGGCCATCATGCCTTACAATGGAGAGCCACAACCATGTCTTTCCCCCTCCCCCATCAAGGGGAAGATGTGTGCTATGGAGGGAGGTGTTTCCATCATCCTGCAAGAAAAATTAAGTGCGAAAGATACAAGTACCATAATCCTCGGAGTCAATTAACTTGCCACACCTGAAAAGGAAATGAAGACACTCCTGAAAAAGCAAAGAAACAGAGCCTCCTTGAAGATTGATGGAGTCATGAAAACATGCGTTTGGAGGAGAAGGTAATGCAGGAAATCTTGACTGGCAGCAGAGCACCTGCCTTATCACCAATTTTTAAACATTGTTCCAGGAGTCTCGGGCTCAAAAGGCAGCAGCAGCAGGGCCATCATGCCTTACAATGGGGAGCCACAACCATGCCTTTCCCCCTCCCCTCTTCAAGGGGAAGATTTGTGCTATGGAGGGAGTTGTTTCCCGCCACCTGCAAGAAAAATTAAGTGTGAAAAATACAAGTAGCAGAATCCTTAGAGTCAATTAACTTGCCTCACCTGAAAAGGAAATGAAGACACGCCTGAAAAAGCAAAGAAACACAGCCTCCCTGAAGATTGATGGAGTCATGAAAACATGCATTTGGAGGAGAAGCTAATGCAGGAAAACTTGACTGGCAACAGAGCACCTGCCTTGTCACCAATGTTTAAACATTGTTCCAGGAGTCTCGGGCTCAAAAGGCAGCAGCAGGGCCATCATGCCTTGCAACGGAGAGCCACAACCATGCCTTTCCCCCTCCCCTCTTCAAGGGGAAGATTTGTGCTATGCAGGGAGTTGTTTCCAGCCACCTGCAAGAAAAATTAAGTGTGAAAAATACAAGTACCAGAATCCTCAGAGTCAATTAACTTGCCACACCTGAAAAGGAAATTAAGATACGCCTGAAAAAGCAAAGAAACCCAGCCTCCCTGAAGATTGCTGGAGTCATGAAAACGTGCGTTTGGAGGAGAAGCTAATGCAGGAAAACCTGACTGGCAACAGAGCGCCTGCCTTGTCACCAATTCTTAAACATTGTTCCAAGAGTCCCGGGCTCAAAAGGCAGCCGCAGCAGCAGGGCCATCATGCCTTACAATGGAGAGCCACAACCATGTCTTTCCCCCTCCCCCATCAAGGGGAAGATGTGTGCTATGGAGGGAGGTGTTTCCAGCATCCTGCAAGAAAAATTAAGTGCTAAAAATACAAGTACCATAATCCTCAGAGTCAATTAACTTGCCACACCTGAAAAGGAAATGAAGACACGCCTGAAAAAGCAAAGAAACACAGCCTCCTTGAAGATTGATGGAGTCATGAAAACATGCGTTTGGAGGAAAAGGTAATGCAGGAAATCTTGACTGGCAACAGAGCACCTGCCTTATCACCAATTTTTAAACATTGTTCCAGGAGTCTCGGGCTCAAAAGGCAGCAGCAGCAGGGCCATCATGCCTTACAATGGAGAGCCACAACCATGCCTTACCCCCTCCCCCCTTCAAGGGGAAGATTTGTGCAATGGAGGGAGTTGTTTCCAGCCACCTGCAAGAAAAATTAAGTGCAAAAAATACAAGTAGCAGAATCCTTAGAGTCAATTAACTCGCCACACCTGAAAAGGAAATGAAGACACGCCTGAAAAAGCAAAGAAACACAGCCTCCCTGAAGATTGATGGAGTCATGAAAACATGCGTTTGGAGGAGAAGCTAATGCAGGAAAACTTGACTGGCAACAGTGCGCCTGCCTTGTCACCAATTTTTAAACATTGTTCCAGGAGTCCCGGGCTCAAAAGGCAGCAGCAGCAGCAGGGCCATCATGCCTTACAATGGAGAGCCACAATCATGTCTTTCCCCCTCCCCCATCAAGGGGAAGATGTGTGCTATGGAGGGAGGTATTTCCAGCATCCTGCAAGAAAAATTAAGTGCGAAAAATACAAGTAGCAGAATCCTTAGAGTCAATTAACTCGCCACACCTGAAAAGGAAATGAAGACACGCCCGAAAAAGCAAAGAAACACAGCCTCCCTGAAGATTGATGGAGTCATGAAAACATGCGTTTGGAGGAGAAGTTAATGTAGGAAAACTTGACTGGCAACAGAGCACCTGCCTTGTCACCAATTTTTAAACATTGTTCCAGGAGTCTCGGGCTCAATAGGCAGCAGCAGCAGGGCCATCATGCCTTACAACGGAGAGCCACAACCATGCCTTCCCGCCTCCCCCCCTCAAGGGGAAGATTTGTGCTATGGAGGGAGGTGTTTCCAGCATCCTGCAAGAAAAATTAAGTGCGGAAAATACAAGTACCATAATCCTCAGAGTCCATTAACTTGCCACACCTGGAAAGGAAATGAAGACACGCCTGAAAAAGCAAAGAAACACAGCCTCCTTGAAGATTGATGGAGTCATGAAAACATGCGTTTGGACGAGAAGCTAATGCAGGAAATCTTGACTGGCAACAGAGCACCTGCCTTGTCACGCATTTTTAAACATTGTTCCAGGAGTCTCGGGCTCAATAGGCAGCAGCAGCAGGGCCATCATGCCTTACAACGGAGTGCCACAACCATGCCTTTCCCCCTCCCCCCCTCAAGGGGAAGATTTGTGCTATGGAGGGAGTTGTTTCCAGCCACCTGCAAGAAAAAGTAAGTGCGAAAAATACAAGTAGCAGAATCCTTAGAGTCAATTAACTTGCCACACCTGAAAAGGAAATGAAGACACGCCTGAAAAAGCAAAGAAACACAGCCTCCCTGAAGATTGATGGAGTCATGAAAACATGCGTTTGGAGGAGAAGCTAATGCAGGAAAACTTGACTGGCAACAGAGCACCTGCCTTGTCACCAATTTTTAAACATTGTTCCAGGAGTCCCGGGCTCAAAAGGCAGCAGCAGCAGCAGGGCCATCATGCCTTACAATGGAGAGCCACAACCATGTCTTTCCCCCTCCCCCATCAAGGGGAACATTTGTGCTATGGAGGGAGGTGTTTCCAGCATCCTGCAAGAAAAATTGAGTGCGAAAAATAAAAGTACCAGAATCTTCAGAGTCAATTCACTTGCCACACCTGAAAAGGAAATTAAGACACGCCTGAAAAAGCAAAGAAACACAGCCTCCCTGAAGATTGATGGAGTCATGAAAACATGCGTTTGGAGGAGAAGCTAATGCAGGAAAACTTGACTGGCAACAAAGCACCTGCCTTGTCACCAATTTTTAAACATTGTTCCAGGAGTCCCGGGCTCAAAAGGCAGCAGCAGCAGCAGGGCCATCATGCCTTACAATGGAGAGCCACAACCATGCCTTTCCCCCTCCCCCCTTCAAGGGGAAGATTTGTGCTATGGAGAGAGTTGTTTCCAGCCACCTGCAAGAAAAATTAAGTGCAAAAAATACAAGTAGCAGAATCCTTAGAGTCAATTAACTTGCCTCACCTGAAAAGGAAATGAAGACACGCCTGAAAAAGCAAAGAAACACAGCCTCCCTGAAGATTGATGGAGTCATGAAAACATGCGTTTGGAGGAGAAGCTAATGCAGGAAAACTTGACTGGCAACAGAGCACCTGCCTTGTCACCAATGTTTAAACATTGTTCCAGGAGTCTCGGGCTCAAAAGGCAGCAGCAGCAGCAGGGCCATCATGCCTTACAACGGAGAGCCACAACCATGCCTTTCCCCCTCCCCCACTCAAGGGGAAGATTTGTGCTATGGAGGGAGTTGTTTCCAGCCACCTGCAAGAAAAATTAAGTGCGAAAAATACAAGTACCAGAATCCTCAGAGTAAATTAACTTGCCACACCTGAAAAGGAAATTAAGACACACCTGAAAAAGCAAAGAAACCCAGCCTCCCTGAAGATTGATGGAGTCATGAAAACGTGCGTTTGGAGGAGAAGCTAATGCAGGAAAACTTGACTGGCAATAGAGCGCCTGCCTTGTCACCAATTTTTAAACATTGTTCCAGGAGTGCCGGGCTCAAAAGGCAGTAGCAGCAGCAGGGCCATCATGCCTTACAATGGAGAGCCACAGCCATGTCTTTCCCCCTCCCCCATCAAGGGGAAGATGTGTGTTATGGAGGGAGGTGTTTCCATCATCCTGCAAGAAAAATTAAGTGCGAAAAATACAAGTACCATAATCCTCAGAGTCAATTAACTTGCCACACCTAAAAAGGAAATGAAGACACGCCTGAAAAAGCAAAGAAACACAGCCTCCTTGAAGATTGATGGAGTCATGAAAACATGCGTTTGGAGGAGAAGGTAATGCAGGAAATCTTGACTGGCAACAGAGCACCTGCCTTATCACCAATTTTTAAACATTGTTCCAGGAGTCTCGGGCTCAAAAGGCAGCAGCAGCAGGGCCATCATGCCTTACAATGGGGAGCCACAACCATGCCTTTCCCCCTCCCCTCTTCAAGGGGAAGATTTGTGCTATGGAGGGAGTTGTTTCCAGCCACCTGCAAGAAAAATTAAGTGTGAAAAATACAAGTAGCAGAATCCTTAGAGTCAATTAACTTGCCTCACCTGAAAAGGAAATTAAGACACGCCTGAAAAAGCAAAGAAACACAGCCTCCCTGAAGATTGATGGAGTCATGAAAACATGCGTTTGGAGGAGAAGCTAATGCAGGAAAACTTGACTGGCAACAGAGCACCTGCCTTGTCACCAATGTTTAAACATTGTTCCAGGAGTCTCGGGCTCAAAAGGCAGCAGCAGGGCCATCATGCCTTACAACGGAGAGCCACAACCATGCCTTTCCCCCTCCCCCCCTCAAGGGGAAGATTTGTGCTATGGAGGGAGTTGTTTCCAGCCACCTGCAAGAAAAATTAAGTGCGAAAAATACAAGTACCAGAATCCTCAGAGTCAATTAACTTGCCACACCTGAAAAGGAAATAAAGATACGCCTGAAAAAGCAAAGAAACCCAGCCTCCCTGAAGATTGATGGAGTCATGAAAACGTGCGTTTGGAGGAGAAGCTAATGCAGGAAAACCTGACTGGCAACAGAGCGCCTGCCTTGTCACCAATTTTTAAACATTGTTCCAGGAGTCCCGGGCTCAAAAGGCAGCAGCAGCAGGGCCATCATGCCTTACAATGGAGAGCCACAACCATGCCTTTCCCCCTCCCCCCTTCAAGGGGAAGATTTGTGCAATGGAGGGAGGTGTTTCCAGCCACCTGCAAGAAAAATTAAGTGCGAAAAATGCAAGTAGCAGAATCCTTAGAATCAATTAACTTGCCACACCTGAAAAGGAAATGAAGATACCCTGAAAAAGCAAAGAAACACAGCCTCCCTGAAGATTGATGGAGTCATGAAAACATGCATTTGGAGGAGAAGCTAATGCAGGAAAACTTGACTGGCAACAGAGCACCTGCCTTGTCACCAATGTTTAAATACTGTTCCAGGAGTCTCGGGCTCAAAAGGCAGCAGCAGCAGGGCCATCATGCCTTACAACGGAGAGCCACAACCATGCCTTTCCCCCTCCCCCCCTCAAGTGGAAGATTTGTGCTATGGAGGGAGTTGTTTCCAGCTACCTGCAAGAAAAATTAAGTGCGAAAAATACAAGTATCAGAATCCTCAGAGTCAATTAACTTGCCACACCTGAAAAGGAAATGAAGACACACCTGAAAAAACAAAGAAACACAGCCTCCCTGAAGATTGATGGAGTCATGAAAACGTGCGTTTGGAGAAGAAGCTAATGCAGGAAAACTTGACTGGCAACAGAGCGCCTGTCTTGTCACCAATTTTTAAACATTGTTCCAGGAGTCCCGGGCTCAAAATGCAGCAGCAGCAGGGCCATCATGCCTTACAATGGAGAGCCACAACCATGTCTTTCCCCCTCCCCCATCAAGGGGAAGATGTGTGCTATGGAGGGAGGTGTTTCCGGCATCCTGCAAGAAAAATTAAGTGCGAAAAAAACAAGTATCATAATCCTCAGAGTCAATTAACTTGCCACACCTGAAAAGGAAATGAAGACACGCCTGAAAAAGCAAAGAAACACAGCCTCCTTGAAGATTGATGGAGTCATGAAAACATGCGTTTGGAGGAGAAGGTAATGCAGGAAATCTTGACTGGCAACAGAGCACCTGCCTTGTCACCAATTTTTAAACATTGTTCCAGGAATCTCGGGCTCAAAAGGCAGCAGCAGCAGTGCCATCATGCCTTATAATGGAGAGCCACAACCATGCCTTTCCCCCTCCCCCCTTCAAGGGGAAGATTTGTGCAATGGAGGGAGTTGTTTCCAGCCACCTGCAAGAAAAATTAAGTGCGAAAAATACAAGTAGCAGAATCCTTAGAGTCAATTAACTCGCCACACCTGAAAAGGAAATGAAGACACGCCCGAAAAAGCAAAGAAACACAGCCTCCCTGAAGATTGATGGAGTCATGAAAACATGCGTTTGGAGGAGAAGTTAATGTAGGAAAACTTGACTGGCAACAGAGCACCTGCCTTGTCACCAATTTTTAAACATTGTTCCAGGAATCTCGGGCTCAAAAGGCAGCAGCAGCAGTGCCATCATGCCTTACAATGGAGAGCCACAACCATGCCTTTCCCCCTCCCCCCTTCAAGGGGAAGATTTGTGCAATGGAGGGAGGTGTTTCCAGCATCCTGCAAGAAAAATTAAGTGCGAAAAATACAAGTACCATAATCTTCAGAGTCAATTAACTTGCCACACCTGAAAAGGAAATGAAGACACGCCTGAAAAAGCAAAGAAACACAGCCTCCTTGAAGATTGATGGAGTCATGAAAACATGCGTTTGGAGGAGAAGGTAATGCAGGAAATCTTGACTGGCAACAGAGCACCTGCCTTATCACCAATTTTTAAACATTGTTCCAGGAGTCTCGGGCTCAAAAGGCAGCAGCAGCAGGGCCATCATGCCTTACAATGGGGAGCCACAACCATGCCTTTCCCCCTCCCATCTTCAAGGGGAAGATTTGTGCTATGGAGGGAGTTGTTTCCAGCCACCTGCAAGAAAAATTAAGTGTGAAAAATACAAGTAGCAGAATCCTTAGAGTCAATTAACTTGCCTCACCTGAAAAGGAAATGAAGACACGCCTGAAAAAGCAAAGAAACACAGCCTCCCTGAAGATTGATGGAGTCATGAAAACATGCGTTTGGAGGAGAAGCTAATGCAGGAAAACTTGACTGGCAACAGAGCACCTGCCTTGTCACCAATGTTTAAACATTGTTCCAGGAGTCTCGGGCTCAAAAGGCAGCAGCAGGGCCATCATGCCTTACAACGGAGAGCCACAACCATGCCTTTCCCCCTCCCCCCCTCAAGGGGAAGATTTGTGCTATGGAGGGAGTTGTTTCCAGCCACCTGCAAGAAAAATTAAGTGCGAAAAATACAAGTACCAGAATCCTCAGAGTCAATTAACTTGCCACACCTGAAAAGGAAATTAAGATACGCCTGAAAAAGCAAAGAAACCCAGCCTCCCTGAAGATTGATGGAGTCATGAAAACGTGCGTTTGGAGGAGAAGCTAATGCAGGAAAACCTGACTGGCAACAGAGCGCCTGCCTTGTCACCAATTTTTAAACATTGTTCCAGGAGTCCCGGGCTCAAAAGGCAGCCGCAGCGGCAGGGCCATCATGCCTTACAATGGAGAGCCACAACCATGTCTTTCCCCCTCCCCCATCAAGGGGAAGATGTGTGCTATGGAGGGAGGTGTTTCCAGCATCCTGCAAGAAAAATTAAGTGCAAAAAATACAAGTACCATAATCCTCAGAGTCAATTAACTTGCCACACCTGAAAAGGAAATGAAGACACGTCTGAAAAAGCAAAGAAACACAGCCTCCATGAAGATTGATGGAGTCATGAAAACATGCGTTTGGAGGAAAAGGTAATGCAGGAAATCTTGACTGGCAAGAGAGCACCTGCCTTATCACCAATTTTTAAACATTGTTCCAGGAGTCTCGGGCTCAAAAGGCAGCAGCAGCAGGGCCATCATGCCTTACAATGGAGAGCCACAACCATGCCGTTCCCCCTTCCCCCTTCAACGGGAAGATTTGTGCAATGGAGGGAGTTGTTTCCAGCCACCTGCAAGAAAAATTAAGTGCAAAAAATACAAGTAGCAGAATCCTTAGAGTCAATTTACTCGCCACACCTGAAAAGGAAATGAAGACACGCCTGAAAAAGCAAAGAAACACAGCCTCCCTGAAGATTGATGGAGTCATGAAAACATGCGTTTGGAGGAGAAGCTAATGCAGGAAAACTTGACTGGCAACAGAGCACCTGCCTTGTCACCAATGTTTAAACATTGTTCCCGGAGTCTCGGGCTCAAAAGGCAGCAGCAGGGCCATCATGCCTTACAACGGAGAGCCACAACCATGTCTTTCCCCCTCCCCCATCAAGGGGAAGATGTGTGCTATGGAGGGAGGTGTTTCCAGCATCCTGCAAGAAAAATTAAGTGCAAAAAATACAAGTACCATAATCCTCAGAGTCAATTAACTTGCCACACCTGAAAAGGAAATGAAGACACGCCTGAAAAAGCAAAGAAACACAGCCTCCCTGAAGATTGATGGAGTCATGAAAACATGCGTTTGGAGGAGAAGCTAATGCAGGAAAACTTGACTGGCAACAGAGCACCTGCCTTGTCACCAATGTTTAAACATTGTTCCAGGAGTCTCGGGCTCAAAAGGCAGCAGCAGGGCCATCATGCCTTACAACAGAGAGCCACAACCATGCCTTTCCCCCTCCCTCCCTCAAGGGGAAGATTTGTGCTATGGAGGGAGTTTTTTCCAGCCACCTGCAAGAAAAATTAAGTGCGAAAAATACAAGTACCAGAATCCTCAGAGTCAATTAACTTGCCACACCTGAAAAGGAAATTAAGATACGCCTGAAAAAGCAAAGAAACCCAGCCTCCCTGAAGATTGATGGAGTCATGAAAACGTGCGTTTGGAGGAGAAGCTAATGCAGGAAAACCTGACTGGCAACAGAGCGCCTGCCTTGTCACCAATTTTTAAACATTGTTCCAGGAGTCCCGGGCTCAAAAGGCAGCCGCAGCAGCAGGGCCATCATGCCTTACAATGGAGAGCCACAACCATGTCTTTCCCCCTCCCCCATCAAGGGGAAGATGTGTGCTATGGAGGGAGGTGTTTCCAGCATCCTGCAAGAAAAATTAAGTGCAAAAAATACAAGTACCATAATCCTCAGAGTCAATTAACTTGCCACACCTGAAAAGGAAATGAAGACACGCCTGAAAAAGCAAAGAAACACAGCCTCCTCGAAGATTGATGGAGTCATGAAAACATGCGTTTGGAGGAAAAGGTAATGCAGGAAATCTTGACTGGCAACAGAGGACCTGCCTTATCACCAATTTTTAAACATTGTTCCAGGAGTCTCGGGCTCAAAAGGCAGCAGCAGCAGGGCCATCATGCCTTACAATGGAGAGCCACAACCATGCCTTTCCCCCTCCCCCCTTCAACTGGAAGATTTGTGCAATGGAGGGAGTTGTTTCCAGCCACCTGCAAGAAAAATTAAGTGCAAAAAATACAAGTAGCAGAATCCTTAGAGTCAATTAACTCGCCACACCTGAAAAGGAAATGAAGACACGCCTGAAAAAGCAAAGAAACACAGCCTCCCTGAAGATTGATGG
This sequence comes from Ambystoma mexicanum, assembly GCF_040938575.1. NCBI lineage: Eukaryota > Metazoa > Chordata > Amphibia > Caudata > Ambystomatidae > Ambystoma > Ambystoma mexicanum. The sequence goes on from NC_090939.1 coordinate 782,217,485, forward strand.
AGTCATGAAAACATGCGTTTGGAGGAGAAGCTAATGCAGGAAAACTTGACTGGCAACAGAGCACCTGCCTTGTCACCAATTTTTAAACATTGTTCCAGGAGTCTCGGGCTCAAAAGGCAGCAGCAGCAGGGCCATCATGCCTTACAATGGAGAGCCACAACCATGCCTTTCCCCCTCCCCCCTTCAAGGGGAAGATTTGTGCAATGAAGGGAGTTGTTTCCAGCCACCTGCAAGAAAAATTAAGTGCGAAAAATGCAAGTAGCAGAATCCTTAGAATCAATTAACTTGCCACACCTGAAAAGGAAATGAAGATACGCCTGAAAAAGCAAAAAAACACAGCCTCCCTGAAGATTGATGGAGTCATGAAAACATGCATTTGGAGGAGAAGCTAATGCAGGAAAACTTGACTGGCAACAGAGCACCTGCCTTGTCACCAATGTTTAAATACTGTTCCAGGAGTCTCGGGCTCAAAAGGCAGCAGCAGCAGGGCCATCATGCCTTACAACGGAGAGCCACAACCATGCCTTTCCCCCTCCCCCCTCAAGGGGAAGATTTGTGCTATGGAGGGAGTTGTTTCCAGCTACCTGCAAGAAAAATTAAGTGCGAAAAATACAAGTATCAGAATCCTCAGAGTCAATTAACTTGCCACACCTGAAAAGGAAATGAAGACACACCTGAAAAAACAAAGAAACACAGCCTCCCTGAAGATTGATGGAGTCATGAAAACGTGCGTTTGGAGAAGAAGCTAATGCAGGAAAACTTGACTGGCAACAGAGCGCCTGTCTTGTCACCAATTTTTAAACATTGTTCCAGGAGTCCCAGGCTCAAAAGGCAGCAGCAGCAGCAGGGCCATCATGCCTTACAATGGAGAGCCACAACCATGTCTTTCCCCCTCCCCCATCAAGGGGAAGATGTGTGCTATGGAGGGAGGTGTTTCCAGCATCCTGCAAGAAAAATTAAGTGCGAAAAAAACAAGTACCATATTCCTCAGAGTCAATTAACTTGCCACACCTGAAAAGGAAATGAAGACATGCCTGAAAAAGCAAAGAAACACAGCCTCCTTGAAGATTGATGGAGTCATGAAAACATGCGTTTGGAGGAGAAGGTAATGCAGGAAATCTTGACTGGCAACAGAGCACCTGCCTTGTCACCAATTTTTAAACATTGTTCCAGGAATCTCGGGCTCAAAAGGCAGCAGCAGCAGTGCCATCATGCCTTACAATGGAGAGCCACAACCATGCCTTTCCCCCTCCCCCCTTCAAGGGGAAAATTTGTGCAATGGAGGGAGTTGTTTCCAGCCACCTGCAAGAAAAATTAAGTGCGAAAAATACAAGTAGCAGAATCCTTAGAGTCAATTAACTCGCCACACCTGAAAAGGAAATGAAGACACGCCTGAAAAAGCAAAGAAACACAGCCTCCTTGAAGATTGATGGAGTCATGAAAACATGCATTTGGACGAGAAGCTAATGCAGGAAATCTTGACTGGCAACAGAGCACCTGCCTTGTCACCAATTTTTAAACATTGTTCCAGGAGTCCCGGGCTCAAAAGGCAGCAGCAGCAGCAGGGCCATCATGCCTTACAATGGAGAGCCACAACCATGTCTTTCCCCCTCCCCCATCAAGGGGAACATTTGTGCTATGGAGGGAGGTGTTTCCAGCATCCTGCAAGAAAAATTAAGTGCGAAAAATAAAAGTACCAGAATCTTCAGAGTCAATTCACTTGCCACACCTGAAAAGGAAATGAAGACACGCCTGAAAAAGCAAAGAAACACAGCCTCCCTGAAGATTGATGGAGTCATGAAAATGTGCATTTGGAGGAGAAGCTAATGCAGGAAAACTTGACTGGCAACAGAGCGCCTGCCTTGTCACCAATTTTTAAACATTGTTCCAGGAGTCCCCGGCTCAAAAGGCAGCAGCAGCAGGGCCATCATGCCTTACAATGGAGAGCCACAACCATGCCTTTCCCCCTCCCCCCTTCAAGGGGAAGATTTGTGCTATGGGGGGAGTTGTTTCCAGCCACCTGCAAGAAAAATTAAGTGCGAAAAATACAAGTACCAGAATCCTCAGAGTCAATTAACTTGCCACACCTGAAAAGGAAATGAAGACACGCCTGAAAAAGCAAAGAAACACAGCCTCCCTGAAGATTGATGGAGTCATGAAAATGTGCATTTGGAGGAGAAGGTAATGCAGGAAAACTTGACTGGCAACAGAGCACCTGCCTTGTCACCAATTTTTAAACATTGCTCCAGGAGTCCCGGGCTCAAAAGGCAGCAGCCGCAGGGCCATCATGCCTTACAACGGAGAGCTACAACCATGCCTTTCCCCCTTCCCCATCCAGAGGAAGATTTGTGCTATGGAGGGAGTTGTTTCCAGCCACCTGCAAGAAAAATTAAGTGCGAAAAATACAAGTAGCAGAATCCTTAGAGTCAAATAACTTGCCACACCTGAAAAGGAAATGAAGACACGCCTGAAAAAGCAAAGAAACACAGCCTCCCTGAAGATTTATGGAGTCATGAAAAAATGCGTTTGGAGGAGAAGCTAATGCAGGAAAACTTGACTGGCAACAGAGCACCTGCCTTGTCACCAATTTTTAAACATTGTTCCAGGAGTCTCGGGCTCAAAAGGCAGCAGCAGCAGGGCCATCATGCCTTACAATGGAGAGCCACAACCATGCCTTTCCCCCTCCCCCCTCAAGGGGAAGATGTGTGCTATGGAGGGAGTTGTTTCCAGCCACCTGCAAGAAAAATTAAGTACGAAAAATACAAGTAGCAGAATCCTTAGAGTCAATTAACTTGCCACACCTGAAAAGGAAATGAAGACACGCCTGAAAAAGCAAAGAAACACAGCCTCCCTGAAGATTGATGGAGTCATGAAAACATGCATTTGGAGGAGAAGCTAATGAAGGAAAACTTGACTGGCAACAGAGCACCTGCCTTGTCACCAATGTTTAAATACTGTTCCAGGAGTCTCGGGCTCAAAAGGCAGCAGCAGCAGGGCCATCATGCCTTACAATGGAGAGCCACAACCATGCCTTTCCCCCTCCCCCTTCAAGGGGAAGATTTGTGCTATGGAGGGAGTTGTTTCCAGCCACCTGCAAGAAAAATTAAGTGCGAAAAATACAAGTAGCAGAATCCTTAGAGTCAATTAACTTGCCACACCTGAAAAGAAAATGAAGACACGCCTGAAAAAGCAAAGAAACACAGCCTCCATGAAGATTGATGGAGTCATGAAAACATGCGTTTGGAGGAGAAGCTAATGCAGGAAAACTTGACTGGCAACAGAGCACCTGCCTTGTCACCAATTTTTAAACATTGTTCCAGGAATCTCGGGCTCAAAAGGCAGCAGCAGCAGTGCCATCATGCCTTACAATGGAGAGCCACAACCATGCCTTTCCCCCTCCCCCCTTCAAGGGGAAAATTTGTGCAATGGAGGGAGTTGTTTCCAGCCACCTGCAAGAAAAATTAAGTGCGAAAAATACAAGTAGCAGAATCCTTAGAGTCAATTAACTCGCCACACCTGAAAAGGAAATGAAGACACGCCCGAAAAAGCAAAGAAACACAGCCTCCGTGAAGATTGATGGAGTCATGAAAACATGCGTTTGGAGGAGAAGTTAATGTAGGAAAACTTGACTGGCAACAGAGCACCTGCCTTGTCACCAATTTTTAAACATTGTTCCAGGAGTCTCGGGCTCAATAGGCAGCAGCAGCAGGGCCATCATGCCTTACAACGGAGAGCCACAACCATGCCTTCCCGCCTCCCCCCCTCAAGGGGAAGATTTGTGCTATGGAGGGAGGTGTTTCCAGCATCCTGCAAGAAAAATTAAGTGCGAAAAATACAAGTACCATAATCCTCAGAGTCAATTAACTTGCCACACCTGAAAAGGAAATGAAGACACGCCTGAAAAAGCAAAGAAACACAGCCTCCTTGAAGATTGATGGAGTCATGAAAACTTGCATTTGGACGAGAAGCTAATGCAGGAAATCTTGACTGGCAACAGAGCACCTGCCTTGTCACCAATTTTTAAACATTGTTCCAGGAGTCCCGGGCTCAAAAGGCAGCAGCAGCAGCAGGGCCATCATGCCTTACAATGGAGAGCCACAACCATGTCTTTCCCCCTCCCCCATCAAGGGGAACATTTGTGCTATGGAGGGAGGTGTTTCCAGCATCCTGCAAGAAAAATTAAGTGCGAAAAATAAAAGTACCAGAATCTTCAGAGTCAATTCACTTGCCACACCTGAAAAGGAAATGAAGACACGCCTGAAAAAGCAAAGAAACACAGCCTCCCTGAAGATTGATGGAGTCATGAAAATGTGCATTTGGAGGAGAAGCTAATGCAGGAAAACTTGACTGGCAACAGAGCGCCTGCCTTGTCACCAATTTTTAAACATTGTTCCAGGAGTCCCCGGCTCAAAAGGCAGCAGCAGCAGGGCCATCATGCCTTACAATGGAGAGCCACAACCATGCCTTTCCCCCTCCCCCCTTCAAGGGGAAGATTTGTGCTATGGGGGGAGTTGTTTCCAGCCACCTGCAAGAAAAATTAAGTGCGAAAAATACAAGTACCAGAATCCTCAGAGTCAATTAACTTGCCACACCTGAAAAGGAAATGAAGACACGCCTGAAAAAGCAAAGAAACACAGCCTCCCTGAAGATTGATGGAGTCATGAAAATGTGCATTTGGAGGAGAAGGTAATGCAGGAAAACTTGACTGGCAACAGAGCACCTGCCTTGTCACCAATTTTTAAACATTGCTCCAGGAGTCCCGGGCTCAAAAGGCAGCAGCCGCATGGCCATCATGCCTTACAACGGAGAGCCACAACCATGCCTTTCCCCCTTCCCCATCCAGAGGAAGATTTGTGCTATGGAGGGAGTTGTTTCCAGCCACCTGCAAGAAAAATTAAGTGCGAAAAATACAAGTAGCAGAATCCTTAGAGTCAAATAACTTGCCACACCTGAAAAGGAAATGAAGACACGCCTGAAAAAGCAAAGAAACACAGCCTCCCTGAAGATTTATGGAGTCATGAAAAAATGCGTTTGGAGGAGAAGCTAATGCAGGAAAACTTGACTGGCAACAGAGCACCTGCCTTGTCACCAATTTTTAAACATTGTTCCAGGAGTCTCGGGCTCAAAAGGCAGCAGCAGCAGGGCCATCATGCCTTACAATGGAGAGCCACAACCATGCCTTTCCCCCTCCCCCCTCAAGGGGAAGATGTGTGCTATGGAGGGAGTTGTTTCCAGCCACCTGCAAGAAAAATTAAGTACGAAAAATACAAGTAGCAGAATCCTTAGAGTCAATTAACTTGCCACACCTGAAAAGGAAATGAAGACACGCCTGAAAAAGCAAAGAAACACAGCCTCCCTGAAGATTGATGGAGTCATGAAAACATGCATTTGGAGGAGAAGCTAATGAAGGAAAACTTGACTGGCAACAGAGCACCTGCCTTGTCACCAATGTTTAAATACTGTTCCAGGAGTCTCGGGCTCAAAAGGCAGCAGCAGCAGGGCCATCATGCCTTACAATGGAGAGCCACAACCATGCCTTTTCCCCTCCCCCTTCAAGGGGAAGATTTGTGGTATGGAGGGAGTTGTTTCCAGCCACCTGCAAGAAAAATTAAGTGCGAAAAATACAAGTAGCAGAATCCTTAGAGTCAATTAACTTGCCACACCTGAAAAGAAAATGAAGACACGCCTGAAAAAGCAAAGAAACACAGCCTCCATGAAGATTGATGGAGTCATGAAAACATGCGTTTGGAGGAGAAGCTAATGCAGGAAAACTTGACTGGCAACAGAGCACCTGCCTTGTCACCAATTTTTAAACATTGTTCCAGGAGTCTCGGGCTCAAAAGGCAGCAGCAGCAGAGCCATCATGCCTTACAATGGAGAGCCACAACCATGCCTTTCCCCCTTCCCCCTCAAGGGGAAGATGTGTGCTATGGAGGGAGTTGTTTCCAGCCACCTGCAAGAAAAATTAAGTACGAAAAATACAAGTAGCAGAATCCTTAGAGTCAATTAACTTGCCACACCTGAAAAGGAAATGAAGACACGCCTGAAAAAGCAAAGAAACACAGCCTCCCTGAAGATTGATGGAGTCATGAAAACATGCATTTGGAGGAGAAGCTAATGCAGGAAAACTTGACTGGCAACAGAGCACCTGCCTTGTCACCAATGTTTAAATACTGTTCCAGGAGTCTCGGGCTCAAAAGGCAGCAGCAGCAGGGCCATCATGCCTTACAACGGAGAGCCACAACCATGCCTTTCCCCCTCCCCCCCTCAAGGGGAAGACTTGTGCTATGGAGGGAGTTGTTTTCAGCTAACTGCAAGTAAAATTAAGTGCGAAAAATACAAGTACCAGAATCCTCAGAGTCAATTAACTTGCCACACCTGAAAAGGAAATGAAGACACGCCTGAAAAAACAAAGAAACACAGCCTCCCTGAAGATTGATGGAGTCATGAAAACGTGCGTTTGGAGGAGAAGCTAATGCAGGAAAACTTGACTAGCAACAGAGCGCCTGCCTTGTCACCAATTTTTAAACATTGTTCCAGGAGTGCCGGGCTCAAAAGGCAGCAGCAGCAGGGCCATCATGCCTTACAATGGAGAGCCACAACCATGTCTTTCCCCCTCCCCCATCAAGGGGAAGATGTGTGCTATGGAGGGAGGTGTTTCCATCATCCTGCAAGAAAAATTAAGTGCGAAAAATACAAGTACCATAATCCTCAGAGTCAATTAACTTGCCACACCTGAAAAGGAAATTAAGACACGCCTGAAAAAGCAAAGAAACACAGCCTCCTTGAAGATTGATGGAGTCATGAAAACATGCGTTTGGAGGAGAAGGTAATGCAGGAAATCTTGACTGGCAACAGAGCACCTGCCTTATCACCAATTTTTAAACATTGTTCCAGGAGTCTCGGGCTCAAAAGGCAGCAGCAGCAGGGCCATCATGCCTTACAATGGGGAGCCACAACCATGCCTTTCCCCCTCCCCTCTTCAAGGGGAAGATTTGTGCTATGGAGGGAGTTGTTTCCAGCCACCTGCAAGAAAAATGAAGTGTGAAAAATACAAGTAGCAGAATCCTTAGAGTCAATTAACTTTCCTCACCTGAAAAGGAAATGAAGACACGCCTGAAAAAGCAAAGAAACACAGCCTCCCTGAAGATTGATGGAGTCATGAAAACATGCGTTTGGAGGAGAAGCTAATGCAGGAAAACCTGACTGGCGACAGAGCGCCTGCCTTGTCACCAATTTTTAAACATTGTTCCAGGAGTCCCGGGCTCAAAAGGCAGCCGCAGCAGCAGGGCCATCATGCCTTACAATGGAGAGCCACAACCATGTCTTTCCCCCTCCCCCATCAAGGGGAAGATGTGTGCTATGGAGGGAGGTGTTTCCAGCATCCTGCAAGAAAAATTAAGTGCGAAAAATACAAGTACCATAATCCTCAGAGTCAATTAACTTGCCACACCTGAAAAGGAAATGAAGACACGCCTGAAAAAGCAAAGAAACACAGCCTCCTTGAAGATTGATGGAGTCATGAAAACATGCGTTTGGAGGAAAAGGTAATGCAGGAAATCTTGACTGGCAACAGAGCACCTGCCTTATCACCAATTTTTAAACATTGTTCCAGGAGTCTCGGGCTCAAAAGGCAGCAGCAGCAGGGCCATCATGCCTTACAATGGAGAGCCACAACCATGCCTTTCCCCCTCCCCCCTTCAACGGGAAGATTTGTGCAATGGAGGGAGTTGTTTCCAGCCACCTGCAAGAAAAATTAAGTGCAAAAAATACAAGTAGCAGAATCCTTAGAGTCAATTAACTCGCCACACCTGAAAAGGAAATGAAGACACGCCTGAAAAAGCAAAGAAACACAGCCTCCCTGAAGATTGATGGAGGCATGAAAACATGCGTGTGGAGGAGAAGCTAATGCAGGAAAACTTGACTGGCAACAGAGCACCTGCCTTGTCACCAATTTTTAAACATTGTTCCAGGAGTCTCGGGCTCAAAAGGCAGCAGCAGCAGGGCCATCATGCCTTACAATGGAGAGCCACAACCATGCCTTTCCCCCTCCCCCCTTCAAGGGGAAGATTTGTGCAATGGAGGGAGTTGTTTCCAGCCACCTGCAAGAAAAATTAAGTGCGAAAAATGCAAGTAGCAGAATCCTTAGAATCAATTAACTTGCCACACCTGAAAAGGAAATGAAGATACGCCTGAAAAAGCAAAGAAACACAGCCTCCCTGAAGATTGATGGAGTCATGAAAACATGCATTTGGAGGAGAAGCTAATGCAGGAAAACTTGACTGGCAACAGAGCACCTGCCTTGTCACCAATGTTTAAATACTGTTCCAGGAGTCTCGGGCTCAAAAGGCAGCAGCAGCAGGGCCATCATGCCTTACAACGGAGAGCCACAACCATGCCTTTCCCCCTCCCCCCCTCAAGGGGAAGATTTGTGCTATGGAGGGAGTTGTTTCCAGCTACCTGCAAGAAAAATTAAGTGCGAAAAATACAAGTATCAGAATCCTCAGAGTCAATTAACTTGCCACACCTGAAAAGGAAATGAAGACACACCTGAAAAAACAAAGAAACACAGCCTCCCTGAAGATTGATGGAGTCATGAAAACGTGCGTTTAGAGAAGAAGCTAATGCAGGAAAACTTGACTGGCAACAGAGCGCCTGCCTTGTCACCAATTTTTAAACATTGTTCCAGGAGTCCCGGGCTCAAAAGGCAGCAGCAGCAGCAGGGCCATCATGCCTTACAATGGAGAGCCACAACCATGTCTTTCCCCCTCCCCCATCAAGGGGAAGATGTGTGCTATGGAGGGAGGTGTTTCCAGCATCCTGCAAGAAAAATTAAGTGCGAAAAATACAAGTACCAAAATCCTCAGAGTCAATTAACTTGCCACACCTGAAAAGGAAATGAAGACACGCCTGAAAAAGCAAAGAAACACAGCCTCCTTGAAGATTGATGGAGTCATGAAAACATGCGTTTGGAGGAGAAGGTAATGCAGGAAATCTTGACTGGCAACAGAGCACCTGCCTTGTCACCAATTTTTAAACATTGTTCCAGGAATCTCGGGCTCAAAAGGCAGCAGCAGCAGTGCCATCATGCCTTACAATGGAGAGCCACAACCATGCCTTTCCCCCTCCCCCCTTCAAGGGGAAGATTTGTGCAATGGAGGGAGTTGTTTCCAGCCACCTGCAAGAAAAATTAAGTGCGAAAAATACAAGTAGCAGAATCCTTAGAGTCAATTAACTCGCCACACCTGAAAAGGAAATGAAGACACGCCTGAAAAAGCAAAGAAACACAGCCTCCATGAAGATTGATGGAGTCATGAAAACATGCGTTTGGAGGAGAAGTTAATGTAGGAAAACTTGACTGGCAACAGAGCACCTGCCTTGTCATCAATTTTTAAACATTGTTCCAGGAGTCCCGGGCTCAAAAGGCAGCAGCAGCAGCAGCAGGGCCATCATGCCTTACAATGGAGAGCCACAACCATGTCTTTCCCCCTCCCCCATCAAGGGGAACATTTGTGCTATGGAGGGAGGTGTTTCCAGCATCCTGCAAATAAAATTAAGTGCGAAAAATAAAAGTACCAGAATCTTCAGAGTCAATTCACTTGCCACACCTGAAAAGGAAATGAAGACACGCCTGAAAAAGCAAAGAAACACAGCCTCCCTGAAGATTGATGGAGTCATGAAAACATGCGTTTGGAGGAGAAGCTAATGCAGGAAAACTTGACTGGCAACAGAGCACCTGCCTTGTCACCAATTTTTAAACATTGTTCCAGGAGTCCCGGGCTCAAAAGGCAGCAGCAGGGCCATCATGCCTTACAACGGAGAGCCACAACCATGCCTTTCCCCCTCCCCCCCTCAAGGGGAAGATTTGTGCTATGGAGGGAGTTGTTTCCAGCTACCTGCAAGAAAAATTAAGTGCGAAAAATACAAGTATCAGAATCCTCAGAGTCAATTAACTTGCCACACCTGAAAAGGAAATGAAGACACACCTGAAAAAACAAAGAAACACAGCCTCCCTGAAGATTGATGGAGTCATGAAAACGTGCGTTTGGAGAAGAAGCTAATGCAGGAAAACTTGACTGGCAACAGAGCGCCTGCCTTGTCACCAATTTTTAAACATTGTTCCAGGAGTCCCGGGCTCAAAAGGCAGCCGCAGCAGCAGGGCCATCATGCCTTACAATGGAGAGCCACAACCATGTCTTTCCCCCTCCCCCATCAAGGGGAAGATGTGTGCTATGGAGGGAGGTGTTTCCAGCATCCTGCAAGAAAAATTAAGTGCGAAAAATACAAGTACCATAATCCTCAGAGTCAATTAACTTGCCACACCTGAAAAGGAAATGAAGACACGCCTGAAAAAGCAAAGAAACACAGCCTCCTTGAAGATTGATGGAGTCATGAAAACATGCGTTTGGAGGAGAAGGTAATGCAGGAAATCTTGACTGGCAACAGAGCACCTGCCTTGTCACCAATTTTTAAACATTGTTCCAGGAATCTCGGGCTCAAAAGGCAGCAGCAGCAGTGCCATCATGCCTTACAATGGAGAGCCACAACCATGCCTTTGCCCCTCCCCCCTTCAAGGGGAAGATTTGTGCTATGGAGGGAGTTGTTTCCAGCCACCTGCAAGAAAAAGTAAGTGCGAAAAATACAAGTAGCAGAATCCTTAGAGTCAATTAACTTGCCACACCTGAAAAGGAAATGAAGACACGCCTGAAAAAGCAAAGAAACACAGCCTCCCTGAAGATTGATGGAGTCATGAAAACATGCGTTTGGAGGAGAAGCTAATGCAGGAAAACTTGACTGGCAACAGAGCACCTGCCTTGTCACCAATTTTTAAACATTGTTCCAGGAGTCCCGGGCTCAAAAGGCAGCAGCAGCAGCAGGGCCATCATGCCTTAAAATGGAGAGCCACAACCATGTCTTTCCCCCTCCCCCATCAAGGGGAACATTTGTGCTATGGAGGGAGGTGTTTCCAGCATCCTGCAAATAAAATTAAGTGCGAAAAATAAAAGTACCAGAATCTTCAGAGTCAATTCACTTGCCACACCTGAAAAGGAAATGAAGACACGCCTGAAAAAGCAAAGAAACACAGCCTCCCTGAAGATTGATGGAGTCATGAAAACATGCGTTTGGAGGAGAAGCTAATGCAGGAAAACTTGACTGGCAACAGAGCACCTGCCTTGTCACCAATTTTTAAACATTGTTCCAGGAGTCCCGGGCTCAAAAGGCAGCAGCAGCAGCAGGGCCATCATGCCTTACAACGGAGAGCCACAACCATGCCTTTCCCCCTCCCCCATCAAGGGGAAGATGTGTGCTATGGAGGGAGGTGTTTCCAGCATCCTGCAAGAAAAATTAAGTGCGAAAAATACAAGTATCAGAATCCTCAGAGTCAATTAACTTGCCACACCTGAAAAGGAAATGAAGACACACCTGAAAAAACAAAGAAACACAGCCTCCCTGAAGATTGATGGAGTCATGAAAACGTGCGTTTGGAGAAGAAGCTAATGCAGGAAAACTTGACTGGCAACAGAGCGCCTGCCTTGTCACCAATTTTTAAACATTGTTCCAGGAGTCCCGGGCTCAAAAGGCAGCAGCAGCAGCAGGGCCATCATGCCTTACAATGGAGAGCCACAACCATGTCTTTCCCCCTCCCCCATCAAGGGGAAGATGTGTGCTATGGAGGGAGGTGTTTCCAGCATCCTGCAAGAAAAATTAAGTGCGAAAAATACAAGTACCATAATCCTCAGAGTCAATTAACTTGCCACACCTGAAAAGGAAATGAAGACACGCCTGAAAAAACAAAGAAACACAGCCTCCCTGAAGATTGATGGAGTCATGAAAACGTGCGTTTGGAGAAGAAGCTAATGCAGGAAAACTTGACTGGCAACAGAGCGCCTGCCTTGTCACCAATTTTTAAACATTGTTCCAGGAGTCCCGGGCTCAAAAGGCAGCAGCAGCAGCAGGGCCATCATGCCTTACAATGGAGAGCCACAACCATGTCTTTCCCCCTCCCCCATCAAGGGGAAGATGTGTGCTATGGAGGGAGGTGTTTCCAGCATCCTGCAAGAAAAATTAAGTGCGAAAAATACAAGTACCATAATCCTCAGAGTCAATTAACTTGCCACACCTGAAAAGGAAATGAAGACACGCCTGAAAAAGCAAAGAAACACAGCCTCCTTGAAGATTGATGGAGTCATGAAAACATGCGTTTGGAGGAGAAGGTAATGCAGGAAATCTTGACTGGCAACAGAGCACCTGCCTTGTCACCAATTTTTAAACATTGTTCCAGGAATCTCGGGCTCAAAAGGCAGCAGCAGCAGTGCCATCATGCCTTACAATGGAGAGCCACAACCATGCCTTTGCCCCTCCCCCCTTCAAGGGGAAGATTTGTGCTATGGAGGGAGTTGTTTCCAGCCACCTGCAAGAAAAAGTAAGTGCGAAAAATACAAGTAGCAGAATCCTTAGAGTCAATTAACTTGCCACACCTGAAAAGGAAATGAAGACACGCCTGAAAAAGCAAAGAAACACAGCCTCCCTGAAGATTGATGGAGTCATGAAAACATGCGTTTGGAGGAGAAGCTAATGCAGGAAAACTTGACTGGCAACAGAGCACCTGCCTTGTCACCAATTTTTAAACATTGTTCCAGGAGTCCCGGGCTCAAAAGGCAGCAGCAGGGCCATCATGCCTTACAATGGAGAGCCACAACCATGTCTTTCCCCCTCCCCCATCAAGGGGAACATTTGTGCTATGGAGGGAGGTGTTTCCAGCATCCTGCAAATAAAATTAAGTGCGAAAAATAAAAGTACCAGAATCTTCAGAGTCAATTCACTTGCCACACCTGAAAAGGAAATGAAGACACGCCTGAAAAAGCAAAGAAACACAGCCTCCCTGAAGATTGATGGAGTCATGAAAACATGCGTTTGGAGGAGAAGCTAATGCAGGAAAACTTGACTGGCAACAGAGCACCTGCCTTGTCACCAATTTTTAAACATTGTTCCAGGAGTCCCGGGCTCAAAAGGCAGCAGCAGCAGCAGGGCCATCATGCCTTACAACGGAGAGCCACAACCATGCCTTTCCCCCTCCCCCCTCAAGGGGAAGATTTGTGCTATGGAGGGAGTTGTTTCCAGCTACCTGCAAGAAAAATTAAGTGCGAAAAATACAAGTATCAGAATCCTCAGAGTCAATTAACTTGCCACACCTGAAAAGGAAATGAAGACACACCTGAAAAAACAAAGAAACACAGCCTCCCTGAAGATTGATGGAGTCATGAAAACGTGCGTTTGGAGAAGAAGTTAATGCAGGAAAACTTGACTGGCAACAGAGCGCCTGCCTTGTCACCAATTTTTAAACATTGTTCCAGGAGTCCCGGGCTCAAAAGGCAGCAGCAGCAGCAGGGCCATCATGCCTTACAATGGAGAGCCACAACCATGTCTTTCCCCCTCCCCCATCAAGGGGAAGATGTGTGCTATGGAGGGAGGTGTTTCCAGCATCCTGCAAGAAAAATTAAGTGCGAAAAATACAAGTACCATAATCCTCAGAGTCAATTAACTTGCCACACCTGAAAAGGAAATGAAGACACGCCTGAAAAAGCAAAGAAACACAGCCTCCTTGAAGATTGATGGAGTCATGAAAACATGCGTTTGGAGGAGAAGGTAATGCAGGAAATCTTGACTGGCAACAGAGCACCTGCCTTGTCACCAATTTTTAAACATTGTTCCAGGAATCTCGGGCTCAAAAGGCAGCAGCAGCAGTGCCATCATGTCTTACAATGGAGAGCCACAACCATGCCTTTCCCCCTCCCCCCTTCAAGGGGAAGATTTGTGCAATGGAGGGAGTTGTTTCCAGCCACTTGCAAGAAAAATTAAGTGCGAAAAATACAAGTAGCCGAATCCTTAGAGTCAATTAACTCGCCACACCTGAAAAGGAAATGAAGACACGCCCGAAAAAGCAAAGAAACACAGCCTCCCTGAAGATTGATGGAGTCATGAAAACATGCGTTTGGAGGAGAAGTTAAAGTAGGAAAACTTGACTGGCAACAGAGCACCTGCCTTGTCACCAATTTTTAAACATTGTTCCAGGAGTCTCTGGCTCAATAGGCAGCAGCAGCAGGGCCATCATGCCTTACAACGGAGAGCCACAACCATGCCTTCCCGCCTCCCCCCCTCAAGGGGAAGATTTGTGCTATGGAGGGAGGTGTTTCCAGCATCCTGCAAGAAAAATTAAGTGCGAAAAATACAAGTACCATAATCCTCAGAGTCAATTAACTTGCCACACCTGAAAAGGAAATGAAGACACGCCTGAAAAAGCAAAGAAACACAGCCTCCTTGAAGATTGATGGAGTCATGAAAACATGCGTTTGGACGAGAAGCTAATGCAGGAAATCTTGACTGGCAACAGAGCACCTGCCTTGTCACGAATTTTTAAACATTGTTCCAGGAGTCTCGGGCTCAAAAGGCAGCAGCAGCAGGGCCATCATGCCTTACAACCAAGAGCCACAACCATGTCTTTCCCCCTCCCCCCTCAAGGGGAAGATTTGTGCTATGGAGGGAGTTGTTTCCAGCCACCTGCAAGAAAAATTAAGTGCAAAAAATACAAGTAGCAGAATCCTTAGAGTTAATTAACTCGCCACACCTGAAAAGGAAATGAAGACACGCCTGAAAAAGCAAAGAAACACAGCCTCCCTGAAGGTTGATGGAGTCATGAAAACATGCGTTTGGAGGAGAAGCTAATGCAGGAAAACTTGACTGGCAACAGAGCACCTGCCTTGTCATCAATTTTTAAACATTGTTCCAGGAGTCTCGGGATCAATAGGCAGCAGCAGCAGGGCCATCATGCCTTACAACGGAGTGCCACAACCATGCCTTTCCCCCTCCCCCCCTCGAAGGGAAGATTTGTGCTATGGAGGGAGTTGTTTCCAGCCACCTGCAAGAAAAAGTAAGTGCGAAAAATACAAGTAGCAGAATCCTTAGAGTCAATTAACTTGCCACACCTGAAAAGGAAATGAACACACGCCTGAAAAAGCAAAGAAACACAGCCTCCCTGAAGATTGATGGAGTCATGAAAACATGCGTTTGGAGGAGAAGCTAATGCAGGAAATCTTGACTGGCAACAGAGCACCTGCCTTGTCACCAATTTTTAAACATTGTTCCAGGAGTCCCGGGCTCAAAAGGCAGCAGCAGCAGCAGGGCCATCATGCCTTACAATGGAGAGCCACAACCATGTCTTTCCCCCTCCCCCATCAAGGGGAACATTTGTGCTATGGAGGGAGGTGTTTCCAGCATCCTGCAAATAAAATTAAGTGCGAAAAATAAAAGTACCAGAATCTTCAGAGTCAATTCACTTGCCACACCTGAAAAGGAAATGAAGACACGCCTGAAAAAGCAAAGAAACACAGCCTCCCTGAAGATTGATGGAGTCATGAAAACATGCGTTTGGAGGAGAAGCTAATGCAGGAAAACTTGACTGGCAACAGAGCACCTGCCTTGTCACCAATTTTTAAATATTGTTCCAGGAGTCCCGGGCTCAAAAGGGAGCAGCAGGGCCATCATGCCTTACAATGGAGAGCCACAACCATGTCTTTCCCCCTCCCCCATCAAGGGGAAGATGTGTGCTATGGAGGTAGGTGTTTCCAGCATCCTGCAAGAAAAATTAAGTGCGAAAAATACAAGTACCATAATCCTCAGAGTCAATTAACTTGCCACACCTGAAAAGGAAATGAAGACACGCCTGAAAAAGCAAAGAAACACAGCCTCCTTGAAGATTGATGGAGTCATGAAAACATGCATTTGGAGGAGAAGGTAATGCAGGAAATATTGACTGGCAACAGAGCACCTGCCTTGTCACCAATTTTTAAACATTGTTCCAGGAATCTCGGGCTCAAAAGGCAGCAGCAGCAGTGCCATCATGCCTTACAATGGAGAGCCACAACCATGCCTTTCCCCCTCCCCCCTTCAAGGGGAAGATTTGTGCAATGGAGGGATTTGTTTCCAGCCACCTGCAAGAAAAATTAAGTGCGAAAAATACAAGTAGCAGAATCCTTAGAGTCAATTAACTCGCCACACCTGAAAAGGAAATGAAGACACGCCCGAAAAAGCAAAGAAACACAGCCTCCCTGAAGATTGATGGAGTCATGAAAACATGCGTTTGGAGGAGAAGTTAATGTAGGAAAACTTGACTGGCAACAGAGCACCTGCCTTGTCACCAATTTTTAAACATTGTTCCAGGAGTCTCGGGCTCAATAGGCAGCAGCAGCAGGGCCATCATGCCTTACAACGGAGAGCCACAACCATGCCTTCCCGCCTCCCCCCCTCAAGGGGAAGATTTGTGCTATGGAGGGAGGTGTTTCCAGCATCCTGCAAGAAAAATTAAGTGCGAAAAATACAAGTACCATAATCCTCAGAGTCAATTAACTTGCCACACCTGAAAAGGAAATGAAGACACGCCTGAAAAAGCAAAGAAACACAGCCTCCTTGAAGATTGATGGAGTCATGAAAACATGCGTTTGGACGAGAAGCTAATGCAGGAAATCTTGACTGGCAACAGAGCACCTGCCTTGTCACAAATTTTTAAACATTGTTCCAGGAGTCTCGGGCTCAAAAGGCAGCAGCAGCAGGGCCATCATGCCTTACAACGGAGAGCCACAACCATGCCTTTCCCCCTCCCCCCTCAAGGGGAAGATTTGTGCTATGGAGGGAGTTGTTTCCAGCCACCTGCAAGAAAAATTAAGTGCAAAAAATACAAGTAGCAGAATCTTCAGAGTCAATTCACTTGCCACACCTGAAAAGGAAATGAAGATACGCCTGAAAAAGCAAAGAAACACAGCCTCCCTGAAGATTGATGGAGTCATGAAAACATGCGTTTGGAGGAGAAGCTAATGCAGGAAAACTTGACTGGCAACAGAGCACCTGCCTTGTCACCAATTTTTAAACATTGTTCCAGGAGTCCCGGGCTCAAAAGGCAGCAGCAGCAGCAGGGCCATCATGCCTTACAACGGAGAGCCACAACCATGTCTTTCCCCCTCCCCCATCAAGGGGAAGATTTGTGCTATGGAGGGAGGTGTTTCCAGCATCCTGCAAGAAAAATTAAGTGCAAAAAATACAAGTACCAGAATCTTCAGAGTCACTTAACTTGCCACACCTGAAAAGGAAATGAAGACATGCCTAAAAAAGCCAAGAAACACAGCCTCCCTGAAGATTGATGGAGTCATGAAAATGTGCATTTGGAGGAGAAGCTAATGCAGGAAAACTTGACTGGCAACAGAGCGCCTGCCTTGTCACCAATTTTTAAACATTGTTCCAGGAGTCCCCGGCTCAAAAGGCAGCAGCAGCAGGGCCATCATGCCTTACAATGGAGAGCCACAACCATGACTTTCCCCCTCCCCCATCAAGAGGAAGATTTGTGCTATGGAGGGAGTTGTTTCCAGCCACCTGCAAGAAAAATTTAGTGCGAAAAATACAAGTAGCAGAATCCTTAGAGTCAATTAACTTGCCACACCTGAAAAGGAAATGAAGACACGCCTGAAAAAGCAAAGAAACACAGCCTTCCTGAAGATTGATGGAGTCATGAAAACATGCGTTTGGAGGAGAAGCTAATGCAGGAAAACTTGACTGGCAACAGAGCACCTGCCTTGTCACCAATTTTTAAACATTGTTCCAGGAGTCTCGGGCTCAAAAGGCAGCAGCAGCAGGGCCATCATGCCTTACAATGGAGAGCCACAACCATGCCTTTCCCCCTGCCCCCTTCAAGGGGAAGATTTGTGCTATGGGGGGAGTTGTTTCCAGCCACCTGCAAGAAAAATTAAGTGCGAAAAATACAAGTACCAGAATCCTCAGAGTCAATTAACTTGCCACACCTGAAAAGGAAATGAAGACACGCCTGAAAAAGCAAAGAAACACAGCCTCCCTGAAGATTGATGGAGTCATGAAAACGTGTATTTGGAGGAGAAGGTAATGCAGGAAAACTTGACTGGCAACAGAGCACCTGCCTTGTCACCAATTTTTAAACATTGTTCCAGGAGTCCCGGGCTCAAAAGGCAGCAGCAGCAGCAGGGCCATCATGCCTTACAACGGAGAGCCACAACCATGCCTTTCCCCCTCCCCCATCAAGGGGAAGATGTGTGCTATGGAGGGAGGTGTTTCCAGCATCCTGCAAGAAAAATTAAGTGCGAAAAATACAAGTATCAGAATCCTCAGAGTCAATTAACTTGCCACACCTGAAAAGGAAATGAAGACACACCTGAAAAAACAAAGAAACACAGCCTCCCTGAAGATTGATGGAGTCATGAAAACGTGCGTTTGGAGAAGAAGCTAATGCAGGAAAACTTGACTGGCAACAGAGCGCCTGCCTTGTCACCAATTTTTAAACATTGTTCCAGGAGTCCCGGGCTCAAAAGGCAGCAGCAGCAGCAGGGCCATCATGCCTTACAATGGAGAGCCACAACCATGTCTTTCCCCCTCCCCCATCAAGGGGAAGATGTGTGCTATGGAGGGAGGTGTTTCCAGCATCCTGCAAGAAAAATTAAGTGCGAAAAATACAAGTACCATAATCCTCAGAGTCAATTAACTTGCCACACCTGAAAAGGAAATGAAGACACGCCTGAAAAAACAAAGAAACACAGCCTCCCTGAAGATTGATGGAGTCATGAAAACGTGCGTTTGGAGAAGAAGCTAATGCAGGAAAACTTGACTGGCAACAGAGCGCCTGCCTTGTCACCAATTTTTAAACATTGTTCCAGGAGTCCCGGGCTCAAAAGGCAGCAGCAGCAGCAGGGCCATCATGCCTTACAATGGAGAGCCACAACCATGTCTTTCCCCCTCCCCCATCAAGGGGAAGATGTGTGCTATGGAGGGAGGTGTTTCCAGCATCCTGCAAGAAAAATTAAGTGCGAAAAATACAAGTACCATAATCCTCAGAGTCAATTAACTTGCCACACCTGAAAAGGAAATGAAGACACGCCTGAAAAAGCAAAGAAACACAGCCTCCTTGAAGATTGATGGAGTCATGAAAACATGCGTTTGGAGGAGAAGGTAATGCAGGAAATCTTGACTGGCAACAGAGCACCTGCCTTGTCACCAATTTTTAAACATTGTTCCAGGAATCTCGGGCTCAAAAGGCAGCAGCAGCAGCAGTGCCATCATGCCTTACAATGGAGAGCCACAACCATGCCTTTGCCCCTCCCCCCTTCAAGGGGAAGATTTGTGCTATGGAGGGAGTTGTTTCCAGCCACCTGCAAGAAAAAGTAAGTGCGAAAAATACAAGTAGCAGAATCCTTAGAGTCAATTAACTTGCCACACCTGAAAAGGAAATGAAGACACGCCTGAAAAAGCAAAGAAACACAGCCTCCCTGAAGATTGATGGAGTCATGAAAACATGCGTTTGGAGGAGAAGCTAATGCAGGAAAACTTGACTGGCAACAGAGCACCTGCCTTGTCACCAATTTTTAAACATTGTTCCAGGAGTCCCGGGCTCAAAAGGCAGCAGCAGGGCCATCATGCCTTACAATGGAGAGCCACAACCATGTCTTTCCCCCTCCCCCATCAAGGGGAACATTTGTGCTATGGAGGGAGGTGTTTCCAGCATCCTGCAAATAAAATTAAGTGCGAAAAATAAAAGTACCAGAATCTTCAGAGTCAATTCACTTGCCACACCTGAAAAGGAAATGAAGACACGCCTGAAAAAGCAAAGAAACACAGCCTCCCTGAAGATTGATGGAGTCATGAAAACATGCGTTTGGAGGAGAAGCTAATGCAGGAAAACTTGACTGGCAACAGAGCACCTGCCTTGTCACCAATTTTTAAACATTGTTCCAGGAGTCCCGGGCTCAAAAGGCAGCAGCAGCAGCAGGGCCATCATGCCTTACAACGGAGAGCCACAACCATGCCTTTCCCCCTCCCCCCTCAAGGGGAAGATTTGTGCTATGGAGGGAGTTGTTTCCAGCTACCTGCAAGAAAAATTAAGTGCGAAAAATACAAGTATCAGAATCCTCAGAGTCAATTAACTTGCCACACCTGAAAAGGAAATGAAGACACACCTGAAAAAACAAAGAAACACAGCCTCCCTGAAGATTGATGGAGTCATGAAAACGTGCGTTTGGAGAAGAAGCTAATGCAGGAAAACTTGACTGGCAACAGAGCGCCTGCCTTGTCACCAATTTTTAAACATTGTTCCAGGAGTCCCGGGCTCAAAAGGCAGCAGCAGCAGCAGGGCCATCATGCCTTACAATGGAGAGCCACAACCATGTCTTTCCCCCTCCCCCATCAAGGGGAAGATGTGTGCTATGGAGGGAGGTGTTTCCAGCATCCTGCAAGAAAAATTAAGTGCGAAAAATACAAGTACCATAATCCTCAGAGTCAATTAACTTGCCACACCTGAAAAGGAAATGAAGACACGCCTGAAAAAGCAAAGAAACACAGCCTCCTTGAAGATTGATGGAGTCATGAAAACATGCGTTTGGAGGAGAAGGTAATGCAGGAAATCTTGACTGGCAACAGAGCACCTGCCTTGTCACCAATTTTTAAACATTGTTCCAGGAATCTCGGGCTCAAAAGGCAGCAGCAGCAGTGCCATCATGCCTTACAATGGAGAGCCACAACCATGCCTTTCCCCCTCCCCCCTTCAAGGGGAAGATTTGTGCAATGGAGGGAGTTGTTTCCAGCCACTTGCAAGAAAAATTAAGTGCGAAAAATACAAGTAGCCGAATCCTTAGAGTCAATTAACTCGCCACACCTGAAAAGGAAATGAAGACACGCCCGAAAAAGCAAAGAAACACAGCCTCCCTGAAGATTGATGGAGTCATGAAAACATGCGTTTGGAGGAGAAGTTAAAGTAGGAAAACTTGACTGGCAACAGAGCACCTGCCTTGTCACCAATTTTTAAACATTGTTCCAGGAGTCTCTGGCTCAATAGGCAGCAGCAGCAGGGCCATCATGCCTTACAACGGAGAGCCACAACCATGCCTTCCCGCCTCCCCCCCTCAAGGGGAAGATTTGTGCTATGGAGGGAGGTGTTTCCAGCATCCTGCAAGAAAAATTAAGTGCGAAAAATACAAGTACCATAATCCTCAGAGTAAATTAACTTGCCACACCTGAAAAGGAAATGAAGACACGCCTGAAAAAGCAAAGAAACACAGCCTCCTTGAAGATTGATGGAGTCATGAAAACATGCGTTTGGACGAGAAGCTAATGCAGGAAATCTTGACTGGCAACAGAGCACCTGCCTTGTCACGAATTTTTAAACATTGTTCCAGGAGTCTCGGGCTCAAAAGGCAGCAGCAGCAGGGCCATCATGCCTTACAACCAAGAGCCACAACCATGTCTTTCCCCCTCCCCCTCAAGGGGAAGATTTGTGCTATGGAGGGAGTTGTTTCCAGCCACCTGCAAGAAAAATTAAGTGCAAAAAATACAAGTAGCAGAATCCTTAGAGTTAATTAACTCGCCACACCTGAAAAGGAAATGAAGACACGCCTGAAAAAGCAAAGAAACACAGCCTCCCTGAAGGTTGATGGAGTCATGAAAACATGCGTTTGGAGGAGAAGCTAATGCAGGAAAACTTGACTGGCAACAGAGCACCTGCCTTGTCATCAATTTTTAAACATTGTTCCAGGAGTCTCGGGATCAATAGGCAGCAGCAGCAGGGCCATCATGCCTTACAACGGAGTGCCACAACCATGCCTTTCCCCCTCCCCCCCCTCGAAGGGAAGATTTGTGCTATGGAGGGAGTTGTTTCCAGCCACCTGCAAGAAAAAGTAAGTGCGAAAAATACAAGTAGCAGAATCCTTAGAGTCAATTAACTTGCCACACCTGAAAAGGAAATGAACACACGCCTGAAAAAGCAAAGAAACACAGCCTCCCTGAAGATTGATGGAGTCATGAAAACATGCGTTTGGAGGAGAAGCTAATGCAGGAAATCTTGACTGGCAACAGAGCACCTGCCTTGTCACCAATTTTTAAACATTGTTCCAGGAGTCCCGGGCTCAAAAGGCAGCAGCAGCAGCAGGGCCATCATGCCTTACAATGGAGAGCCACAACCATGTCTTTCCCCCTCCCCCATCAAGGGGAACATTTGTGCTATGGAGGGAGGTGTTTCCATCATCCTGCAAATAAAATTAAGTGCGAAAAATAAAAGTACCAGAATCTTCAGAGTCAATTCACTTGCCACACCTGAAAAGGAAATGAAGACACGCCTGAAAAAGCAAAGAAACACAGCCTCCCTGAAGATTGATGGAGTCATGAAAACATGCGTTTGGAGGAGAAGCTAATGCAGGAAAACTTGACTGGCAACAGAGCACCTGCCTTGTCACCAATTTTTAAATATTGTTCCAGGAGTCCCGGGCTCAAAAGGCAGCAGCAGCAGCAGGGCCATCATGCCTTACAATGGAGAGCCACAACCATGTCTTTCCCCCTCCCCCATCAAGGGGAAGATGTGTGCTATGGAGGTAGGTGTTTCCAGCATCCTGCAAGAAAAATTAAGTGCGAAAAATACAAGTACCATAATCCTCAGAGTCAATTAACTTGCCACACCTGAAAAGGAAATGAAGACACGCCTGAAAAAGCAAAGAAACACAGCCTCCTTGAAGATTGATGGAGTCATGAAAACATGCGTTTGGAGGAGAAGGTAATGCAGGAAATATTGACTGGCAACAGAGCACCTGCCTTGTCACCAATTTTTAAACATTGTTCCAGGAATCTCGGGCTCAAAAGGCAGCAGCAGCAGTGCCATCATGCCTTACAATGGAGAGCCACAACCATGCCTTTCCCCCTCCCCCCTTCAAGGGGAAGATTTGTGCAATGGAGGGAGTTGTTTCCAGCCACCTGCAAGAAAAATTAAGTGCGAAAAATACAAGTAGCAGAATCCTTAGAGTCAATTAACTCGCCACACCTGAAAAGGAAATGAAGACACGCCCGAAAAAGCAAAGAAACACAGCCTCCCTGAAGATTGATGGAGTCATGAAAACATGCGTTTGGAGGAGAAGTTAATGTAGGAAAACTTGACTGGCAACAGAGCACCTGCCTTGTCACCAATTTTTAAACATTGTTCCAGGAGTCTCGGGCTCAATAGGCAGCAGCAGCAGGGCCATCATGCCTTACAACGGAGAGCCACAACCATGCCTTCCCGCCTCCCCCCCTCAAGGGGAAGATTTGTGCTATGGAGGGAGGTGTTTCCAGCATCCTGCAAGAAAAATTAAGTGCGAAAAATACAAGTACCATAATCCTCAGAGTCAATTAACTTGCCACACCTGAAAAGGAAATGAAGACACGCCTGAAAAAGCAAAGAAACACAGCCTCCTTGAAGATTGATGGAGTCATGAAAACATGCGTTTGGACGAGAAGCTAATGCAGGAAATCTTGACTGGCAACAGAGCACCTGCCTTGTCACAAATTTTTAAACATTGTTCCAGGAGTCTCGGGCTCAAAAGGCAGCAGCAGCAGGGCCATCATGCCTTACAACGGAGAGCCACAACCATGCCTTTCCCCCTCCCCCCTCAAGGGGAAGATTTGTGCTATGGAGGGAGTTGTTTCCAGCCACCTGCAAGAAAAATTAAGTGCAAAAAATACAAGTAGCAGAATCTTCAGAGTCAATTCACTTGCCACACCTGAAAAGGAAATGAAGATACGCCTGAAAAAGCAAAGAAACACAGCCTCCCTGAAGATTGATGGAGTCATGAAAACATGCGTTTGGAGGAGAAGCTAATGCAGGAAAACTTGACTGGCAACAGAGCACCTGCCTTGTCACCAATTTTTAAACATTGTTCCAGGAGTCCCGGGCTCAAAAGGCAGCAGCAGCAGCAGGGCCATCATGCCTTACAACGGAGAGCCACAACCATGTCTTTCCCCCTCCCCCATCAAGGGGAAGATTTGTGCTATGGAGGGAGGTGTTTCCAGCATCCTGCAAGAAAAATTAAGTGCAAAAAATACAAGTACCAGAATCTTCAGAGTCACTTAACTTGCCACACCTGAAAAGGAAATGAAGACATGCCTAAAAAAGCCAAGAAACACAGCCTCCCTGAAGATTGATGGAGTCATGAAAATGTGCATTTGGAGGAGAAGCTAATGCAGGAAAACTTGACTGGCAACAGAGCGCCTGCCTTGTCACCAATTTTTAAACATTGTTCCAGGAGTCCCCGGCTCAAAAGGCAGCAGCAGCAGGGCCATCATGCCTTACAATGGAGAGCCACAACCATGACTTTCCCCCTCCCCCATCAAGAGGAAGATTTGTGCTATGGAGGGAGTTGTTTCCAGCCACCTGCAAGAAAAATTTAGTGCGAAAAATACAAGTAGCAGAATCCTTAGAGTCAATTAACTTGCCACACCTGAAAAGGAAATGAAGACACGCCTGAAAAAGCAAAGAAACACAGCCTTCCTGAAGATTGATGGAGTCATGAAAACATGCGTTTGGAGGAGAAGCTAATGCAGGAAAACTTGACTGGCAACAGAGCACCTGCCTTGTCACCAATTTTTAAACATTGTTCCAGGAGTCTCGGGCTCAAAAGGCAGCAGCAGCAGGGCCATCATGCCTTACAATGGAGAGCCACAACCATGCCTTTCCCCCTGCCCCCTTCAAGGGGAAGATTTGTGCTATGGGGGGAGTTGTTTCCAGCCACCTGCAAGAAAAATTAAGTGCGAAAAATACAAGTACCAGAATCCTCAGAGTCAATTAACTTGCCACACCTGAAAAGGAAATGAAGACACGCCTGAAAAAGCAAAGAAACACAGCCTCCCTGAAGATTGATGGAGTCATGAAAACGTGTATTTGGAGGAGAAGGTAATGCAGGAAAACTTGACTGGCAACAGAGCACCTGCCTTGTCACCAATTTTTAAACATTGCTCCAGGAGTCCCGGGCTCAAAAGGAAGCAGCAGCAGGGCCATCATGCCTTACAACGGAGAGCCACAACCATGCCTTTCCCCCTTCCCCATCCAGAGGAAGATTTGTGCCATGGAGGGAGTTGTTTCCAGCCACCTGCAAGAAAAATTAAGTGCGAAAAATACAAGTAGCAGAATCCTTAGAGTCAATTAACTTGCCACACCTGAAAAGGAAATGAAGACACGCCTGAAAAAGCAAAGAAACACAGCCTCCCTGAAGATTCATGGAGTCATGAAAACATGCGTTTGGAGGAGAAGCTAATGCAGGAAAACTTGACTGGCAACAGAGCACCTGCCTTGTCACCAATTTTTAAACATTGTTCCAGGAGTCTCGGGCTCAAAAGGCAGCAGCAGCAGAGCCATCATGCCTTACAATGGAGAGCCACAACCATGCCTTTCCCCCTCCCCCCTCAAGGGGAAGATGTGTGCTATGGAGGGAGTTGTTTCCAGCCACCTGCAAGAAAAATTAAGTACGAAAAATACAAGTAGCAGAATCCTTAGAGTCAATTAACTCGCCACACCTGAAAAGGAAATGAAGACACGCCCGAAAAAGCAAAGAAACACAGCCTCCCTGAAGATTGATGGAGTCATGAAAACATGCGTTTGGAGGAGAAGTTAATGTAGGAAAACTTGACTGGCAACAGAGCACCTGCCTTGTCACCAATTTTTAAACATTGTTCCAGGAGTCTCGGGCTCAATAGGCAGCAGCAGCAGGGCCATCATGCCTTACAACGGAGAGCCACAACCATGCCTTCCCGCCTCCCCCCCTCAAGGGGAAGATTTGTGCTATGGAGGGAGGTGTTTCCAGCATCCTGCAAGAAAAATTAAGTGCGAAAAATACAAGTACCATAATCCTCAGAGTCAATTAACTTGCCACACCTGAAAAGGAAATGAAGACACGCCTGAAAAAGCAAAGAAACACAGCCTCCTTGAAGATTGATGGAGTCATGAAAACATGCGTTTGGACGAGAAGCTAATGCAGGAAAACTTGACTGGCAACAGAGCACCTGCCTTGTCACAAATTTTTAAACATTGTTCCAGGAGTCCCGGGCTCAAAAGGCAGCAGCAGCAGCAGGGCCATCATGCCTTACAACGGAGAGCCACAACCATGTCTTTCCCCCTCCCCCATCAAGGGGAAGATTTGTGCTATGGAGGGAGGTGTTTCCAGCATCCTGCAAGAAAAATTAAGTGCAAAAAATACAAGTACCAGAATCTTCAGAGTCACTTAACTTGCCACACCTGAAAAGGAAATGAAGACATGCCTAAAAAAGCCAAGAAACACAGCCTCCCTGAAGATTGATGGAGTCATGAAAATGTGCATTTGGAGGAGAAGCTAATGCAGGAAAACTTGACTGGCAACAGAGCGCCTGCCTTGTCACCAATTTTTAAACATTGTTCCAGGAGTCCCCGGCTCAAAAGGCAGCAGCAGCAGGGCCATCATGCCTTACAATGGAGAGCCACAACCATGACTTTCCCCCTCCCCCATCAAGAGGAAGATTTGTGCTATGGAGGGAGTTGTTTCCAGCCACCTGCAAGAAAAATTTAGTGCGAAAAATACAAGTAGCAGAATCCTTAGAGTCAATTAACTTGCCACACCTGAAAAGGAAATGAAGACACGCCTGAAAAAGCAAAGAAACACAGCCTTCCTGAAGATTGATGGAGTCATGAAAACATGCGTTTGGAGGAGAAGCTAATGCAGGAAAACTTGACTGGCAACAGAGCACCTGCCTTGTCACCAATTTTTAAACATTGTTCCAGGAGTCTCGGGCTCAAAAGGCAGCAGCAGCAGGGCCATCATGCCTTACAATGGAGAGCCACAACCATGCCTTTCCCCCTTCCCCCTTCAAGGGGAAGATTTGTGCTATGGGGGGAGTTGTTTCCAGCCACCTGCAAGAAAAATTAAGTGCGAAAAATACAAGTACCAGAATCCTCAGAGTCAATTAACTTGCCACACCTGAAAAGGAAATGAA
Source organism: Ambystoma mexicanum (assembly GCF_040938575.1). Lineage (NCBI taxonomy): Eukaryota > Metazoa > Chordata > Amphibia > Caudata > Ambystomatidae > Ambystoma > Ambystoma mexicanum. The sequence continues at coordinate 782,244,308 of NC_090939.1, forward strand.
GACACGCCTGAAAAAGCAAAGAAACACAGCCTCCCTGAAGATTGATGGAGTCATGAAAACGTGTATTTGGAGGAGAAGGTAATGCAGGAAAACTTGACTGGCAACAGAGCACCTGCCTTGTCACCAATTTTTAAACATTGCTCCAGGAGTCCCGGGCTCAAAAGGAAGCAGCAGCAGGGCCATCATGCCTTACAACGGAGAGCCACAACCATGCCTTTCCCCCTTCCCCATCCAGAGGAAGATTTGTGCTATGGAGGGAGTTGTTTCCAGCCACCTGCAAGAAAAATTAAGTGCGAAAAATACAAGTAGCAGAATCCTTAGAGTCAATTAACTTGCCACACCTGAAAAGGAAATGAAGACACGCCTGAAAAAGCAAAGAAACACAGCCTCCCTGAAGATTCATGGAGTCATGAAAACATGCGTTTGGAGGAGAAGCTAATGCAGGAAAACTTGACTGGCAACAGAGCACCTGCCTTGTCACCAATTTTTAAACATTGTTCCAGGAGTCTCGGGCTCAAAAGGCAGCAGCAGCAGAGCCATCATGCCTTACAATGGAGAGCCACAACCATGCCTTTCCCCCTCCCCCCTCAAGGGGAAGATGTGTGCTATGGAGGGAGTTGTTTCCAGCCACCTGCAAGAAAAATTAAGTACGAAAAATACAAGTAGCAGAATCCTTAGAGTCAATTAACTTGCCACACCTGAAAAGGAAATGAAGACACGCCTGAAAAAGCAAAGAAACACAGCCTCCCTGAAGATTGATGGAGTCATGAAAACATGCGTTTGGAGGAGAAGCTAATGTAGGAAAACTTGACTGGCAACAGAGCACCTGCCTTGTCATCAATTTTTAAACATTGTTCCAGGAGTCTCGGGATCAATAGGCAGCAGCAGCAGGGCCATCATGCCTTACAACGGAGTGCCACAACCATGCCTTCCCGCCCCCCCCCTCAAGGGGAAGATTTGTGCTATGGAGGGAGGTGTTTCCAGCATCCTGCAAGAAAAATTAAGTGCGAAAAATACAAGTACCATAATCCTCAGAGTCAATTAACTTGCCACACCTGAAAAGGAAATGAAGACACGCCTGAAAAAGCAAAGAAACACAGCCTCCTTGAAGATTGATGGAGTCATGAAAACATGCGTTTGGACGAGAAGCTAATGCAGGAAATCTTGACTGGCAACAGAGCACCTGCCTTGTCACAAATTTTTAAACATTGTTCCAGGAGTCTCGGGCTCAAAAGGCAGCAGCAGCAGGGCCATCATGCCTTACAACGGAGAGCCACAACCATGCCTTTCCCCCTCCCCCCTCAAGGGGAAGATTTGTGCTATGGAGGGAGTTGTTTCCAGCCACCTGCAAGAAAAATTAAGTGCAAAAAATACAAGTAGCAGAATCTTCAGAGTCAATTCACTTGCCACACCTGAAAAGGAAATGAAGATACGCCTGAAAAAGCAAAGAAACACAGCCTCCCTGAAGATTGATGGAGTCATGAAAACATGCGTTTGGAGGAGAAGCTAATGCAGGAAAACTTGACTGGCAACAGAGCACCTGCCTTGTCACCAATTTTTAAACATTGTTCCAGGAGTCCCGGGCTCAAAAGGCAGCAGCAGCAGCAGGGCCATCATGCCTTACAACGGAGAGCCACAACCATGTCTTTCCCCCTCCCCCATCAAGGGGAAGATTTGTGCTATGGAGGGAGGTGTTTCCAGCATCCTGCAAGAAAAATTAAGTGCAAAAAATACAAGTACCAGAATCTTCAGAGTCACTTAACTTGCCACACCTGAAAAGGAAATGAAGACATGCCTAAAAAAGCCAAGAAACACAGCCTCCCTGAAGATTGATGGAGTCATGAAAATGTGCATTTGGAGGAGAAGCTAATGCAGGAAAACTTGACTGGCAACAGAGCGCCTGCCTTGTCACCAATTTTTAAACATTGTTCCAGGAGTCCCCGGCTCAAAAGGCAGCAGCAGCAGGGCCATCATGCCTTACAATGGAGAGCCACAACCATGACTTTCCCCCTCCCCCATCAAGAGGAAGATTTGTGCTATGGAGGGAGTTGTTTCCAGCCACCTGCAAGAAAAATTTAGTGCGAAAAATACAAGTAGCAGAATCCTTAGAGTCAATTAACTTGCCACACCTGAAAAGGAAATGAAGACACGCCTGAAAAAGCAAAGAAACACAGCCTTCCTGAAGATTGATGGAGTCATGAAAACATGCGTTTGGAGGAGAAGCTAATGCAGGAAAACTTGACTGGCAACAGAGCACCTGCCTTGTCACCAATTTTTAAACATTGTTCCAGGAGTCTCGGGCTCAAAAGGCAGCAGCAGCAGGGCCATCATGCCTTACAATGGAGAGCCACAACCATGCCTTTCCCCCTGCCCCCTTCAAGGGGAAGATTTGTGCTATGGGGGGAGTTGTTTCCAGCCACCTGCAAGAAAAATTAAGTGCGAAAAATACAAGTACCAGAATCCTCAGAGTCAATTAACTTGCCACACCTGAAAAGGAAATGAAGACACGCCTGAAAAAGCAAAGAAACACAGCCTCCCTGAAGATTGATGGAGTCATGAAAACGTGTATTTGGAGGAGAAGGTAATGCAGGAAAACTTGACTGGCAACAGAGCACCTGCCTTGTCACCAATTTTTAAACATTGCTCCAGGAGTCCCGGGCTCAAAAGGAAGCAGCAGCAGGGCCATCAGGCCTTACAACGGAGAGCCACAACCATGCCTTTCCCCCTTCCCCATCCAGAGGAAGATTTGTGCTATGGAGGGAGTTGTTTCCAGCCACCTGCAAGAAAAATTAAGTGCGAAAAATACAAGTAGCAGAATCCTTAGAGTCAATTAACTTGCCACACCTGAAAAGGAAATGAAGACACGCCTGAAAAATCAAAGAAACACAGCCTCCCTGAAGATTCATGGAGTCATGAAAACATGCGTTTGGAGGAGAAGCTAATGCAGGAAAACTTGACTGGCAACAGAGCACCTGCCTTGTCACCAATTTTTTAACATTGTTCCAGGAGTCTCGGGCTCAAAAGGCAGCAGCAGCAGGGCCATCATGCCTTACAATGGAGAGCCACAACCATGCCTTTCCCCCTCCCCCTTCAAGGGGAAGATTTGTGCTATGGAGGGAGTTGTTTCCAGCCACCTGCAAGAAAAATTAAGTGCGAAAAATACAAGTAGCAGAATCCTTAGAGTCAATTAACTTGCCACACCTGAAAAGAAAATGAAGACACGCCTGAAAAAGCAAAGAAACACAGCCTCCCTGAAGATTGATGGAATCATGAAAACATGCGTTTTGAGGATAAGCTAATGCAGGAAAACTTGACTGGCAACAGAGCACCTGCCTTGTCACCAATTTTTAAACATTGTTCCAGGAGTCTCGGGCTCAAAAGGCAGCAGCAGCAGAGCCATCATGCCTTACAATGGAGAGCCACAACCATGCCTTTCCCCCTCCCCCCTCAAGGGGAAGATGTGTGCTATGGAGGGAGTTGTTTCCAGCCACCTGCAAGAAAAATTAAGTACGAAAAATACAAGTAGCAGAATCCTTAGAGTCAATTAACTTGCCACACCTGAAAAGGAAATGAAGACACGCCTGAAAAAGCAAAGAAACACAGCCTCCCTGAAGATTGATGGAGTCATGAAAACATGCATTTGGAGGAGAAGCTAATGCAGGAAAACTTGACTGGCAACAGAGCACCTGCCTTGTCATCAATTTTTAAACATTGTTCCAGGAGTCTCGGGATCAATAGGCAGCAGCAGCAGGGCCATCATGCCTTACAACGGAGTGCCACAACCATGCCTTTCCCCCTCCCCCCCTCGAAGGGAAGATTTGTGCTATGGAGGGAGTTGTTTCCAGCCACCTGCAAATAAAATTAAGTGCGAAAAATAAAAGTACCAGAATCTTCAGAGTCAATTCACTTGCCACACCTGAAAAGGAAATGAAGACACGCCTGAAAAAGCAAAGAAACACAGCCTCCCTGAAGATTGATGGAGTCATGAAAACATGCGTTTGGAGGAGAAGCTAATTCAGGAAAACTTGACTGGCAACAGAGCACCTGCCTTGTCACCAATTTTTAAATATTGTTCCAGGAGTCCCGGGCTCAAAAGGCAGCAGCAGCAGCAGGGCCATCATGCCTTACAATGGAGAGCCACAACCATGTCTTTCCCCCTCCCCCATCAAGGGGAAGATGTGTGCTATGGAGGGAGGTGTTTCCAGCATCCTGCAAGAAAAATTAAGTGCGAAAAATACAAGTACCATAATCCTCAGAGTCAATTAACTTGCCACACCTGAAAAGGAAATGAAGACACGCCTGAAAAAGCAAAGAAACACAGCCTCCTTGAAGATTGATGGAGTCATGAAAACATGCGTTTGGAGGAGAAGGTAATGCAGGAAATATTGACTGGCAACAGAGCACCTGCCTTGTCACCAATTTTTAAACATTGTTCCAGGAATCTCGGGCTCAAAAGGCAGCAGCAGCAGTGCCATCATGCCTTACAATGGAGAGCCACAACCATGCCTTTCCCCCTCCCCCCTTCAAGGGGAAGATTTGTGCAATGGAGGGAGTTGTTTCCAGCCACCTGCAAGAAAAATTAAGTGCGAAAAATACAAGTAGCAGAATCCTTAGAGTCAATTAACTCGCCACACCTGAAAAGGAAATGAAGACACGCCCGAAAAAGCAAAGAAACACAGCCTCCCTGAAGATTGATGGAGTCATGAAAACATGCGTTTGGAGGAGAAGTTAATGTAGGAAAACTTGACTGGCAACAGAGCACCTGCCTTGTCACCAATTTTTAAACATTGTTCCAGGAGTCTCGGGCTCAATAGGCAGCAGCAGCAGGGCCATCATGCCTTACAACGGAGAGCCACAACCATGCCTTCCCGCCTCCCCCCCTCAAGGGGAAGATTTGTGCTATGGAGGGAGGTGTTTCCAGCATCCTGCAAGAAAAATTAAGTGCGAAAAATACAAGTACCATAATCCTCAGAGTCAATTAACTTGCCACACCTGAAAAGGAAATGAAGACACGCCTGAAAAAGCAAAGAAACACAGCCTCCTTGAAGATTGATGGAGTCATGAAAACATGCGTTTGGACGAGAAGCTAATGCAGGAAATCTTGACTGGCAACAGAGCACCTGCCTTGTCACAAATTTTTAAACATTGTTCCAGGAGTCTCGGGCTCAAAAGGCAGCAGCAGCAGGGCCATCATGCCTTACAACGGAGAGCCACAACCATGCCTTTCCCCCTCCCCCCTCAAGGGGAAGATTTGTGCTATGGAGGGAGTTGTTTCCAGCCACCTGCAAGAAAAATTAAGTGCAAAAAATACAAGTAGCAGAATCTTCAGAGTCAATTCACTTGCCACACCTGAAAAGGAAATGAAGATACGCCTGAAAAAGCAAAGAAACACAGCCTCCCTGAAGATTGATGGAGTCATGAAAACATGCGTTTGGAGGAGAAGCTAATGCAGGAAAACTTGACTGGCAACAGAGCACCTGCCTTGTCACCAATTTTTAAACATTGTTCCAGGAGTCCCGGGCTCAAAAGGCAGCAGCAGCAGCAGGGCCATCATGCCTTACAACGGAGAGCCACAACCATGTCTTTCCCCCTCCCCCATCAAGGGGAAGATTTGTGCTATGGAGGGAGGTGTTTCCAGCATCCTGCAAGAAAAAGTAAGTGCAAAAAATACAAGTACCAGAATCTTCAGAGTCACTTAACTTGCCACACCTGAAAAGGAAATGAAGACATGCCTAAAAAAGCCAAGAAACACAGCCTCCCTGAAGATTGATGGAGTCATGAAAATGTGCATTTGGAGGAGAAGCTAATGCAGGAAAACTTGACTGGCAACAGAGCGCCTGCCTTGTCACCAATTTTTAAACATTGTTCCAGGAGTCCCCGGCTCAAAAGGCAGCAGCAGCAGGGCCATCATGCCTTACAATGGAGAGCCACAACCATGACTTTCCCCCTCCCCCATCAAGAGGAAGATTTGTGCTATGGAGGGAGTTGTTTCCAGCCACCTGCAAGAAAAATTTAGTGCGAAAAATACAAGTAGCAGAATCCTTAGAGTCAATTAACTTGCCACACCTGAAAAGGAAATGAAGACACGCCTGAAAAAGCAAAGAAACACAGCCTTCCTGAAGATTGATGGAGTCATGAAAACATGCGTTTGCAGGAGAAGCTAATGCAGGAAAACTTGACTGGCAACAGAGCACCTGCCTTGTCACCAATTTTTAAACATTGTTCCAGGAGTCTCGGGCTCAAAAGGCAGCAGCAGCAGGGCCATCATGCCTTACAATGGAGAGCCACAACCATGCCTTTCCCCCTGCCCCCTTCAAGGGGAAGATTTGTGCTATGGGGGGAGTTGTTTCCAGCCACCTGCAAGAAAAATTAAGTGCGAAAAATACAAGTACCAGAATCCTCAGAGTCAATTAACTTGCCACACCTGAAAAGGAAATGAAGACACGCCTGAAAAAGCAAAGAAACACAGCCTCCCTGAAGATTGATGGAGTCATGAAAACGTGTATTTGGAGGAGAAGGTAATGCAGGAAAACTTGACTGGCAACAGAGCACCTGCCTTGTCACCAATTTTTAAACATTGCTCCAGGAGTCCCGGGCTCAAAAGGAAGCAGCAGCAGGGCCATCATGCCTTACAACGGAGAGCCACAACCATGCCTTTCCCCCTTCCCCATCCAGAGGAAGATTTGTGCTATGGAGGGAGTTGTTTCCAGCCACCTGCAAGAAAAATTAAGTGCGAAAAATACAAGTAGCAGAATCCTTAGAGTCAATTAACTTGCCACACCTGAAAAGGAAATGAAGACACGCCTGAAAAAGCAAAGAAACACAGCCTCCCTGAAGATTCATGGAGTCATGAAAACATGCGTTTGGAGGAGAAGCTAATGCAGGAAAACTTGACTGGCAACAGAGCACCTGCCTTGTCACCAATTTTTTAACATTGTTCCAGGAGTCTCGGGCTCAAAAGGCAGCAGCAGCAGGGCCATCATGCCTTACAATGGAGAGCCACAACCATGCCTTTCCCCCTCCCCCTTCAAAGGGAAGATTTGTGCTATGGAGGGAGTTGTTTCCAGCCACCTGCAAGAAAAATTAAGTGCGAAAAATACAAGTAGCAGAATCCTTAGAGTCAATTAACTTGCCACACCTGAAAAGAAAATGAAGACACGCCTGAAAAAGCAAAGAAACACAGCCTCCCTGAAGATTGATGGAGTCATGAAAACATGCGTTTGGAGGAGAAGCTAATGCAGGAAAACTTGACTGGCAACAGAGCACCTGCCTTGTCACCAATTTTTAAACATTGTTCCAGGAGTCTCGGGCTCAAAAGGCAGCAGCAGCAGAGCCATCATGCCTTACAATGGAGAGCCACAACCATGCCTTTCCCCCTCCCCCCTCAAGGGGAAGATGTGTGCTATGGAGGGAGTTGTTTCCAGCCACCTGCAAGAAAAATTAAGTACGAAAAATACAAGTAGCAGAATCCTTAGAGTCAATTAACTTGCCACACCTGAAAAGGAAATGAAGACACGCCTGAAAAAGCAAAGAAACACAGCCTCCCTGAAGATTGATGGAGTCATGAAAACATGCGTTTGGAGGAGAAGCTAATGCAGGAAAACTTGACTGGCAACAGAGCACCTGCCTTGTCATCAATTTTTAAACATTGTTCCAGGAGTCTCGGGATCAATAGGCAGCAGCAGCAGGGCCATCATGCCTTACAACGGAGTGCCACAACCATGCCTTCCCGCCTCCCCCCCTCAAGGGGAAGATTTGTGCTATGGAGGGAGGTGTTTCCAGCATCCTGCAAGAAAAATTAAGTGCGAAAAATACAAGTACCATAATCCTCAGAGTCAATTAACTTGCCACACCTGAAAAGGAAATGAAGACACGCCTGAAAAAGCAAAGAAACACAGCCTCCTTGAAGATTGATGGAGTCATGAAAACATGCGTTTGGACGAGAAGCTAATGCAGGAAATCTTGACTGGCAACAGAGCACCTGCCTTGTCACAAATTTTTAAACATTGTTCCAGGAGTCTCGGGCTCAAAAGGCAGCAGCAGCAGGGCCATCATGCCTTACAACGGAGAGCCACAACCATGCCTTTCCCCCTCCCCCCTCAAGGGGAAGATTTGTGCTATGGAGGGAGTTGTTTCCAGCCACCTGCAAGGAAAATTAAGTGCAAAAAATACAAGTAGCAGAATCTTCAGAGTCAATTCACTTGCCACACCTGAAAAGGAAATGAAGATACGCCTGAAAAAGCAAAGAAACACAGCCTCCCTGAAGATTGATGGAGTCATGAAAACATGCGTTTGGAGGAGAAGCTAATGCAGGAAAACTTGACTGGCAACAGAGCACCTGCCTTGTCACCAATTTTTAAACATTGTTCCAGGAGTCCCGGGCTCAAAAGGCAGCAGCAGCAGCAGGGCCATCATGCCTTACAACGGAGAGCCACAACCATGTCTTTCCCCCTCCCCCATCAAGGGGAAGATTTGTGCTATGGAGGGAGGTGTTTCCAGCATCCTGCAAGAATAATTAAGTGCAAAAAATACAAGTACCAGAATCTTCAGAGTCACTTAACTTGCCACACCTGAAAAGGAAATGAAGACATGCCTAAAAAAGCCAAGAAACACAGCCTCCCTGAAGATTGATGGAGTCATGAAAATGTGCATTTGGAGGAGAAGCTAATGCAGGAAAACTTGACTGGCAACAGAGCGCCTGCCTTGTCACCAATTTTTAAACATTGTTCCAGGAGTCCCCGGCTCAAAAGGCAGCAGCAGCAGGGCCATCATGCCTTACAATGGAGAGCCACAACCATGACTTTCCCCCTCCCCCATCAAGAGGAAGATTTGTGCTATGGAGGGAGTTGTTTCCAGCCACCTGCAAGAAAAATTTAGTGCGAAAAATACAAGTAGCAGAATCCTTAGAGTCAATTAACTTGCCACACCTGAAAAGGAAATGAAGACACGCCTGAAAAAGCAAAGAAACACAGCCTTCCTGAAGATTGATGGAGTCATGAAAACATGCGTTTGGAGGAGAAGCTAATGCAGGAAAACTTGACTGGCAACAGAGCACCTGCCTTGTCACCAATTTTTAAACATTGTTCCAGGAGTCTCGGGCTCAAAAGGCAGCAGCAGCAGGGCCATCATGCCTTACAATGGAGAGCCACAACCATGCCTTTCCCCCTGCCCCCTTCAAGGGGAAGATTTGTGCTATGGGGGGAGTTGTTTCCAGCCACCTGCAAGAAAAATTAAGTGCGAAAAATACAAGTACCAGAATCCTCAGAGTCAATTAACTTGCCACACCTGAAAAGGAAATGAAGACACGCCTGAAAAAGCAAAGAAACACAGCCTCCCTGAAGATTGATGGAGTCATGAAAACGTGTATTTGGAGGAGAAGGTAATGCAGGAAAACTTGACTGGCAACAGAGCACCTGCCTTGTCACCAATTTTTAAACATTGCTCCAGGAGTCCCGGGCTCAAAAGGAAGCAGCAGCAGGGCCATCATGCCTTACAACGGAGAGCCACAACCATGCCTTTCCCCCTTCCCCATCCAGAGGAAGATTTGTGCTATGGAGGGAGTTGTTTCCAGCCACCTGCAAGAAAAATTAAGTGCGAAAAATACAAGTAGCAGAATCCTTAGAGTCAATTAACTTGCCACACCTGAAAAGGAAATGAAGACACGCCTGAAAAAGCAAAGAAACACAGCCTCCCTGAAGATTCATGGAGTCATGAAAACATGCGTTTGGAGGAGAAGCTAATGCAGGAAAACTTGACTGGCAACAGAGCACCTGCCTTGTCACCAATTTTTTAACATTGTTCCAGGAGTCTCGGGCTCAAAAGGCAGCAGCAGCAGGGCCATCATGCCTTACAATGGAGAGCCACAACCATGCCTTTCCCCCTCCCCCTTCAAGGGGAAGATTTGTGCTATGGAGGGAGTTGTTTCCAGCCACCTGCAAGAAAAATTAAGTGCGAAAAATACAAGTAGCAGAATCCTTAGAGTCAATTAACTTGCCACACCTGAAAAGAAAATGAAGACACGCCTGAAAAAGCAAAGAAACACAGCCTCCCTGAAGATTGATGGAGTCATGAAAACATGCGTTTGGAGGAGAAGCTAATGCAGGAAAACTTGACTGGCAACAGAGCACCTGCCTTGTCACCAATTTTTAAACATTGTTCCAGGAGTCTCGGGCTCAAAAGGCAGCAGCAGCAGAGCCATCATGCCTTACAATGGAGAGCCACAACCATGCCTTTCCCCCTCCCCCCTCAAGGGGAAGATGTGTGCTATGGAGGGAGTTGTTTCCAGCCACCTGCAAGAAAAATTAAGTACGAAAAATACAAGTAGCAGAATCCTTAGAGTCAATTAACTTGCCACACCTGAAAAGGAAATGAAGACACGCCTGAAAAAGCAAAGAAACAGAGCCTCCCTGAAGATTGATGGAGTCATGAAAACATGAGTTTGGAGGAGAAGCTAATGCAGGAAAACTTGACTGGCAACAGAGCACCTGCCTTGTCATCAATTTTTAAACATTGTTCCAGGAGTCTCGGGATCAATAGGCAGCAGCAGCAGGGCCATCATGCCTTACAACGGAGTGCCACAACAATGCCTTCCCGCCTCCCCCCCTCAAGGGGAAGATTTGTGCTGTGGAGGGAGGTGTTTCCAGCATCCTGCAAGAAAAATTAAGTGCGAAAAATACAAGTACCATAATCCTCAGAGTCAATTAACTTGCCACACCTGAAAAGGAAATGAAGACACGCCTGAAAAACCAAAGAAACACAGCCTCCTTGAAGATTGATGGAGTCATGAAAACATGCGTTTGGACGAGAAGCTAATGCAGGAAATCTTGACTGGCAACAGAGCACCTGCCTTGTCACAAATTTTTAAACATTGTTCCAGGAGTCTCAGGCTCAAAAGGCAGCAGCAGCAGGGCCATCATGCCTTACAACGGAGAGCCACAACCATGCCTTTCCCCCTCCCCCCTCAAGGGGAAGATTTGTGCTATGGAGGGAGTTGTTTCCAGCCACCTGCAAGAAAAATTAAGTGCAAAAAATACAAGTAGCAGAATCTTCAGAGTCAATTCACTTGCCACACCTGAAAAGGAAATGAAGATACGCCTGAAAAAGCAAAGAAACACAGCCTCCCTGAAGATTGATGGAGTCATGAAAACATGCGTTTGGAGGAGAAGCTAATGCAGGAAAACTTGACTGGCAACAGAGCACCTGCCTTGTCACCAATTTTTAAACATTGTTCCCGGAGTCCCGGGCTCAAAAGGCAGCAGCAGCAGCAGGGCCATCATGCCTTACAACGGAGAGCCACAACCATGTCTTTCCCCCTCCCCCATCAAGGGGAAGATTTGTGCTATGGAGGGAGGTGTTTCCAGCATCCTGCAAGAAAAATTAAGTGCAAAAAATACAAGTACCAGAATCTTCAGAGTCACTTAACTTGCCACACCTGAAAAGGAAATGAAGACATGCCTAAAAAAGCCAAGAAACACAGCCTCCCTGAAGATTGATGGAGTCATGAAAATGTGCATTTGGAGGAGAAGCTAATGCAGGAAAACTTGACTGGCAACAGAGCGCCTGCCTTGTCACCAATTTTTAAACATTGTTCCAGGAGTCCCCGGCTCAAAAGGCAGCAGCAGCAGGGCCATCATGCCTTACAATGGAGAGCCACAACCATGACTTTCCCCCTCCCCCATCAAGAGGAAGATTTGTGCTATGGAGGGAGTTGTTTCCAGCCACCTGCAAGAAAAATTTAGTGCGAAAAATACAAGTAGCAGAATCCTCAGAGTCAATTAACTTGCCACACCTGAAAAGGAAATGAAGACACGCCTGAAAAAGCAAAGAAACACAGCCTCCCTGAAGATTGATGGAGTCATGAAAACGTGTATTTGGAGGAGAAGGTAATGCAGGAAAACTTGACTGGCAACAGAGCACCTGCCTTGTCACCAATTTTTAAACATTGCTCCAGGAGTCCCGGGCTCAAAAGGAAGCAGCAGCAGGGCCATCATGCCTTACAACGGAGAGCCACAACCATGCCTTTCCCCCTTCCCCATCCAGAGGAAGATTTGTGCTATGGAGGGAGTTGTTTCCAGCCACCTGCAAGAAAAATTAAGTGCGAAAAATACAAGTAGCAGAATCCTTAGAGTCAATTAACTTGCCACACCTGAAAAGGAAATGAAGACACGCCTGAAAAAGCAAAGAAACACAGCCTCCCTGAAGATTCATGGAGTCATGAAAACATGCGTTTGGAGGAGAAGCTAATGCAGGAAAACTTGACTGGCAACAGAGCACCTGCCTTGTCACCAATTTTTTAACATTGTTCCAGGAGTCTCGGGCTCAAAAGGCAGCAGCAGCAGGGCCATCATGCCTTACAATGGAGAGCCACAACCATGCCTTTCCCCCTCCCCCTTCAAGGGGAAGATTTGTGCTATGGAGGGAGTTGTTTCCAGCCACTTGCAAGAAAAATTAAGTGCGAAAAATACAAGTAGCAGAATCCTTAGAGTCAATTAACTTGCCACACCTGAAAAGAAAATGAAGACACGCCTGAAAAAGCAAAGAAACACAGCCTCCCTGAAGATTGATGGAGTCATGAAAACATGCGTTTGGAGGAGAAGCTAATGCAGGAAAACTTGACTGGCAACAGAGCACCTGCCTTGTCACCAATTTTTAAACATTGTTCCAGGAGTCTCGGGCTCAAAAGGCAGCAGCAGCAGAGCCATCATGCCTTACAATGGAGAGCCACAACCATGCCTTTCCCCCTCCCCCTCAAGGGGAAGATGTGTGCTATGGAGGGAGTTGTTTCCAGCCACCTGCAAGAAAAATTAAGTACGAAAAATACAAGTAGCAGAATCCTTAGAGTCAATTAACTTGCCACACCTGAAAAGGAAATGAAGACACGCCTGAAAAAGCAAAGAAACACAGCCTCCCTGAAGATTGATGGAGTCATGAAAACATGCATTTGGAGGAGAAGCTAATGCAGGAAAACTTGACTGGCAACAGAGCACCTGCCTTGTCATCAATTTTTAAACATTGTTCCAGGAGTCTCGGGATCAATAGGCAGCAGCAGCAGGGCCATCATGCCTTACAACGGAGTGCCACAACCATGCCTTTCCCCCTCCCCCCCTCGAAGGGAAGATTTGTGCTATGGAGGGAGTTGTTTCCAGCCACCTGCAAGAAAAAGTAAGTGCGAAAAATACAAGTAGCAGAATCCTTAGAGTCAATTAACTTGCCACACCTGAAAAGGAAATGAACACACGCCTGAAAAAGCAAAGAAACACAGCCTCCCTGAAGATTGATGGAGTCATGAAAACATGCGTTTGGAGGAGAAGCTAATGCAGGAAAACTTGACTGGCAACAGAGCACCTGCCTTGTCACCAATTTTTAAACATTGTTCCAGGAGTCCCGGGCTCAAAAGGCAGCAGCAGCAGCAGGGCCATCATGCCTTACAATGGAGAGCCACAACCATGTCTTTCCCCCTCCCCCATCAAGGGGAACATTTGTGCTATGGAGGGAGGTGTTTCCAGCATCCTGCAAATAAAATTAAGTGCGAAAAATAAAAGTACCAGAATATTCAGAGTCAATTCACTTGCCACACCTGAAAAGGAAATGAAGACACGCCTGAAAAAGCAAAGAAACACAGCCTCCCTGAAGATTGATGGAGTCATGAAAACATGCGTTTGGAGGAGAAGCTAATTCAGGAAAACTTGACTGGCAACAGAGCACCTGCCTTGTCACCAATTTTTAAATATTGTTCCAGGAGTCCCGGGCTCAAAAGGCAGCAGCAGCAGCAGGGCCATCATGCCTTACAATGGAGAGCCACAACCATGTCTTTCCCCCTCCCCCATCAAGGGGAAGATGTGTGCTATGGAGGTAGGTGTTTCCAGCATCCTGCAAGAAAAATTAAGTGCGAAAAATACAAGTACCATAATCCTCAGAGTCAATTAACTTGCCACACCTGAAAAGGAAATGAAGACACGCCTGAAAAAGCAAAGAAACACAGCCTCCTTGAAGATTGATGGAGTCATGAAAACATGCGTTTGGAGGAGAAGGTAATGCAGGAAATATTGACTGGCAACAGAGCACCTGCCTTGTCACCAATTTTTAAACATTGTTCCAGGAATCTCGGGCTCAAAAGGCAGCAGCAGCAGTGCCATCATGCCTTACAATGGAGAGCCACAACCATGCCTTTCCCCCTCCCCCCTTCAAGGGGAAGATTTGTGCAATGGAGGGAGTTGTTTCCAGCCACCTGCAAGAAAAATTAAGTGCGAAAAATACAAGTAGCAGAATCCTTAGAGTCAATTAACTCGCCACACCTGAAAAGGAAATGAAGACACGCCCGAAAAAGCAAAGAAACACAGCCTCCCTGAAGATTGATGGAGTCATGAAAACATGCGTTTGGAGGAGAAGTTAATGTAGGAAAACTTGACTGGCAACAGAGCACCTGCCTTGTCACCAATTTTTAAACATTGTTCCAGGAGTCTCGGGCTCAATAGGCAGCAGCAGCAGGGCCATCATGCCTTACAACGGAGAGCCACAACCATGCCTTCCCGCCTCCCCCCCTCAAGGGGAAGATTTGTGCTATGGAGGGAGGTGTTTCCAGCATCCTGCAAGAAAAATTAAGTGCGAAAAATACAAGTACCATAATCCTCAGAGTCAATTAACTTGCCACACCTGAAAAGGAAATGAAGACACGCCTGAAAAAGCAAAGAAACACAGCCTCCTTGAAGATTGATGGAGTCATGAAAACATGCGTTTGGACGAGAAGCTAATGCAGGAAATCTTGACTGGCAACAGAGCACCTGCCTTGTCACAAATTTTTAAACATTGTTCCAGGAGTCTCGGGCTCAAAAGGCAGCAGCAGCAGGCCCATCATGCCTTACAACGGAGAGCCACAACCATGCCTTTCCCCCTCCCCCCTCAAGGGGAAGATTTGTGCTATGGAGGGAGTTGTTTCCAGCCACCTGCAAGAAAAATTAAGTGCAAAAAATACAAGTAGCAGAATCTTCAGAGTCAATTCACTTGCCACACCTGAAAAGGAAATGAAGATACGCCTGAAAAAGCAAAGAAACACAGCCTCCCTGAAGATTGATGGAGTCATGAAAACATGCGTTTGGAGGAGAAGCTAATGCAGGAAAACTTGACTGGCAACAGAGCACCTGCCTTGTCACCAATTTTTAAACATTGTTCCAGGAGTCCCGGGCTCAAAAGGCAGCAGCAGCAGCAGGGCCATCATGCCTTACAACGGAGAGCCACAACCATGTCTTTCCCCCTCCCCCATCAAGGGGAAGATTTGTGCTATGGAGGGAGGTGTTTCCAGCATCCTGCAAGAAAAATTAAGTGCAAAAAATACAAGTACCAGAATCTTCAGAGTCACTTAACTTGCCACACCTGAAAAGGAAATGAAGACATGCCTAAAAAAGCCAAGAAACACAGCCTCCCTGAAGATTGATGGAGTCATGAAAATGTGCATTTGGAGGAGAAGCTAATGCAGGAAAACATGACTGGCAACAGAGCGCCTGCCTTGTCACCAATTTTTAAACATTGTTCCAGGAGTCCCCGGCTCAAAAGGCAGCAGCAGCAGGGCCATCATGCCTTACAATGGAGAGCCACAACCATGACTTTCCCCCTCCCCCATCAAGAGGAAGATTTGTGCTATGGAGGGAGTTGTTTCCAGCCACCTGCAAGAAAAATTTAGTGCGAAAAATACAAGTAGCAGAATCCTTAGAGTCAATTAACTTGCCACACCTGAAAAGGAAATGAAGACACGCCTGAAAAAGCAAAGAAACACAGCCTTCCTGAAGATTGATGGAGTCATGAAAACATGCGTTTGGAGGAGAAGCTAATGCAGGAAAACTTGACTGGCAACAGAGCACCTGCCTTGTCACCAATTTTTAAACATTGTTCCAGGAGTCTCGGGCTCAAAAGGCAGCAGCAGCAGGGCCATCATGCCTTACAATGGAGAGCCACAACCATGCCTTTCCCCCTGCCCCCTTCAAGGGGAAGATTTGTGCTATGGGGGGAGTTGTTTCCAGCCACCTGCAAGAAAAAATAAGTGCGAAAAATACAAGTACCAGAATCCTCAGAGTCAATTAACTTGCCACACCTGAAAAGGAAATGAAGACACGCCTGAAAAAGCAAAGAAACACAGCCTCCCTGAAGATTGATGGAGTCATGAAAATGTGTATTTGGAGGAGAAGGTAATGCAGGAAAACTTGACTGGCAACAGAGCACCTGCCTTGTCACCAATTTTTAAACATTGCTCCAGGAGTCCCGGGCTCAAAAGGAAGCAGCAGCAGGGCCATCATGCCTTACAACGGAGAGCCACAACCATGCCTTTCCCCCTTCCCCATCCAGAGGAAGATTTGTGCTATGGAGGGAGTTGTTTCCAGCCACCTGCAAGAAAAATTAAGTGCGAAAAATACAAGTAGCAGAATCCTTAGAGTCAATTAACTTGCCACACCTGAAAAGGAAATGAAGACACGCCTGAAAAAGCAAAGAAACACAGCCTCCCTGAAGATTCATGGAGTCATGAAAACATGCGTTTGGAGGAGAAGCTAATGCAGGAAAACTTGACTGGCAACAGAGCACCTGCCTTGTCACCAATTTTTTAACATTGTTCCAGGAGTCTCGGGCTCAAAAGGCAGCAGCAGCAGGGCCATCATGCCTTACAATGGAGAGCCACAACCATGCCTTTCCCCCTCCCCCTTCAAGGGGAAGATTTGTGCTATGGAGGGAGTTGTTTCCAGCCACCTGCAAGAAAAATTAAGTGCGAAAAATACAAGTAGCAGAATCCTTAGAGTCAATTAACTTGCCACACCTGAAAAGAAAATGAAGACACGCCTGAAAAAGCAAAGAAACACAGCCTCCCTGAAGATTGATGGAGTCATGAAAACATGCGTTTGGAGGAGAAGCTAATGCAGGAAAACTTGACTGGCAACAGAGCACCTGCCTTGTCACCAATTTTTAAACATTGTTCCAGGAGTCTCGGGCTCAAAAGGCAGCAGCAGCAGAGCCATCATGCCTTACAATGGAGAGCCACAACCATGCCTTTCCCCCTCCCCCCTCAAGGGGAAGATGTGTGCTATGGAGGGAGTTGTTTCCAGCCACCTGCAAGAAAAATTAAGTACGAAAAATACAAGTAGCAGAATCCTTAGAGTCAATTAACTTGCCACACCTGAAAAGGAAATGAAGACACGCCTGAAAAAGCAAAGAAACACAGCCTCCCTGAAGATTGATGGAGTCATGAAAACATGCATTTTGAGGAGAAGCTAATGCAGGAAAACTTGACTGGCAACAGAGCACCTGCCTTGTCACCAATGTTTAAATACTGTTCCAGGAGTCTCGGGCTCAAAAGGCAGCAGCAGCAGGGCCATCATGCCTTACAACGGAGAGCCACAACCATGCCTTTCCCCCTACCCCCCTCAAGGGGAAGATTTGTGCTATGGAGGGAGTTGTTTCCAGCTACCTGCAAGAAAAATTAAGTGCGAAAAATACAAGTACCAGAATCCTCAGAGTCAATTAACTTGCCACACCTGAAAAGGAAATGAAGACACGCCTGAAAAAACAAAGAAACACAGCCTCCCTGAAGATTGATGGAGTCATGAAAACGTGCGTTTGGAGAAGAAGCTAATGCAGGAAAACTTGACTGGCAACAGAGCGCCTGCCTTGTCACCAATTTTTAAACATTGTTCCAGGAGTCCCGGGCTCAAAAGGCAGCAGCAGCAGCAGGGCCATCATGCCTTACAATGGAGAGCCACAACCATGCCTTTCCCCCTCCCCCCCAAGGGGAAGATTTGTGCTATGGAGGGAGTTGTTTCCAGCTACCTGCAAGAAAAATTAAGTGCGAAAAATACAAGTACCAGAATCCTCAGAGTCAATTAACTTGCCACACCTGAAAAGGAAATGAAGACACGCCTGAAAAAACAAAGAAACACAGCCTCCCTGAAGATTGATGGAGTCATGAAAACATGCGTTTGGAGGAGAAGGTAATGCAGGAAATCTTGACTGGCAACAGAGCACCTGCCCTGTCACCAATTTTTAAACATTGTTCCAGGAGTCTCGGGCTCAAAAGGCAGCAGCAGCAGTGCCATCATGCCTTACAATGGAGAGCCACAACCATGCCTTTCCCCCTCCCCCCTTCAAGGGGAAGATTTGTGCAATGGAGGGAGTTGTTTCCAGCCACCTGCAAGAAAAATTAAGTGTGAAAAATACAAGTAGCAGAATCCTTAGAGTGAATTAACTCGCCACACCTGAAAAGCAAATGAAGACACGCCTGAAAAAGCAAAGAAACACAGCCTCCCTGAAGATTGATGGAGTCATGAAAACATGCGTTTGGAGGAGAAGCTAATGCAGGAAAACTTGACTGGCAACAGAGCACCTGCCTTGCCACCAATTTTTAAACATTGTTCCAGGAGTCTCTGGCTAAAAAGGCAGCAGCAGCAGGGCCATCATGCCTTAAAATGGAGAGCCACAACCATGCCTTTCCCCCTCCCCCCTTCAAGGGGAAGATTTGTGCAATGGAGGGAGTTGTTTCCAGCCACCTGCAAGAAAAATTAAGTGCGAAAAATACAATTAGCAGAATCCTTAGAGTCAATTAACTTGCCACACCTGAAAAGAAAATGAAGACACGCCTGAAAAAGCAAAGAAACACAGCCTCCCTGAAGATTGATGGAGTCATGAAAACATGCGTGTGGAGGAGAAGCTAATGCAGGAAAGCTTGACTGGCAACAGAGCACCTGCCTTGTCACCAATTTTTAAACATTGTTCCAGGAGTCTCGGGCTCAAAAGGCAGCAGCAGCAGAGCCATCATGCCTTACAATGGAGAGCCACAACCATGCCTTTCCCCCTCCCCCCTCAAGGGGAAGATGTGTGCTATGGAGGGAGTTGTTTCCAGCCACCTGCAAGAAAAAGTAAGTACGAAAAATACAAGTAGCAGAATCCTTAGAGTCAATTAACTTGCCACACCTGAAAAGGAAATGAAGACACGCCTGAAAAAGCAAAGAAACACAGCCTCCCTGAAGATTGATGGAGTCATGAAAACATGCATTTGGAGGAGAAGCTAATAAGGACAACTTGACTGGCAACAGAGCACCTGCCTTGTCACCAATGTTTAAATACTGTTCCAGGAGTCTCGGGCTCAAAAGGCAGCAGCAGCAGGGCCATCATACCTTACAATGGAGAGCCACAACCATGCCTTTCCCCCTCCCCCTTCAAGGGGAAGATTTGTGCTATGGAGGGAGTTGTTTCCAGCCACCTGCAAGAAAAATTAAGTGCGAAAAATACAAGTAGCAGAATCCTTAGAGTCAATTACCTTGCCACACCTGAAAAGAAAATGAAGACACGCCTGAAAAAGCAAAGAAACACAGCCTCCCTGAAGATTGATGGAGTCATGAAAACATGCGTTTGGAGGAGAAGTTAATGCAGGAAAACTTGACTGGCAACAGAGCACCTGCCTTGTCACCAATTTTTAAACATTGTTCCAGGAGTCTCGGGCTCAAAAGGCAGCAGCAGCAGCAGAGCCATCATGCCTTATAATGGAGAGCCACAACCATGCCTTTCCCCCTCCCCCCTCAAGGGGAAGATGTGTGCTATGGAGGGAGTTGTTTCCAGAAACCTGCAAGAAAAATTAAGTACGAAAAATACAAGTAGCAGAATCCTTAGAGTCAATTAACTTGCCACACCTGAAAAGGAAATGAAGACACGCCTGAAAAAGCAAAGAAACACAGCCTCCCTGAAGATTGATGGAGTCATGAAAACATGCATTTGGAGGAGAAGCTAATGCAGGAAAACTTGACTGGCAACAGAGCACCTGCCTTGTCCCCAATGTTTAAATACTGTTCCAGGAGTCTCGGGCTCAAAAGGCAGCAGCAGCAGGGCCATCATGCCTTACAACGGAGAGCCACAACCATGCCTTTCCCCCTCCCTCCCTCAAGGGGAAGATTTGTGCTATGGAGGGAGTTGTTTCCAGCTACCTGCAAGAAAAAAGTAAGTGCGAAAAATACAAGTACCAGAATCCTCAGAGTCAATTAACTTGCCACACTTGAAAAGGAAATGAAGACACGCCTGAAAAAACAAAGAAACACAGCCTCCCTGAAGATTGATGGAGTCATGAAAACATGCGTTTGGACGAGAAGCTAATGCAGGAAAACTTGACTGGCAACAGAGCACCTGCCTTGTCACCAATGTTTAAACATAGTTCCAGGAGTCTCGGGCTGAAAAGGCAGCAGCAGCAGCAGGGCCATCATGCCTTACAATGGAGAGTCACAACCATGTCTTTCCCCCTCCCCCATCAAGGGGAATATGTGTGCTATGGAGGGAGGTGTTTCCAGCCACCTGCAAGAAAAATTAAGTGCAAAAAATACAAGTAGCAGAATCCTTAGAGTTAATTAACTCGCCACACCTGAAAAGGAAATGAAGACACGCCTGAAAAAGCAAAGAAACACAGCCTCCCTGAAGATTGATGGAGTCATGAAAACATGCATTTGGAGGAGAAGCTAATGCAGGAAAACTTGACTGGCAACAGAGCACCTGCCTTGTCACCAATTTTTAAACATTGTTCCAGGAGTCTCGGGCTCAAAAGGCAGCAGCAGCAGGGCCATCATGCCTTACAATGGAGAGCCACAACCATGCCTTTCCCCCTCCCCCCTTCAAGGGGAAGATTTGTGCAATGGAGGGAGTTGTTTCCAGCCACCTGCAAGAAAAATTAAGTGCGAAAAATACAAGTACCAGAATCCTCAGAGTCAATTAACTTGCCACACCTGAAAAGGAAATGAAGACACACCTGAAAAAACAAAGAAACACAGCCTCCCTGAAGATTGATGGAGTCATGAAAACGTGCGTTTGGAGAAGAAGCTAATGCAGGAAAACTTGACTGTCAACAGAGCGCCTGCCTTGTCACCTATTTTTAAACATTGTTCCAGGAGTCCTGGGCTCAAAAGGCAGCAGCAGCAGGGCCATCATGCCTTACAATGGAGAGCCACAATCATGTCTTTCCCCCTCCCCCATAAAGGGGAAGATGTGTGCTATGGAGGGAGGTGTTTCCAGCATCCTGCAAGAAAAATTAAGTGCGAAAAATACAAGTACCATAATCCTCAGAGTCAATTAACTTGCCACACCTGAAAAGGAAATGAAGACACGCCTGAAAAAGCAAAGAAACACAGCCTCCTTGAAGATTGATGGAGTCATGAAAACATGCGTTTGGAGGAGAAGGTAATGCAGGAAATCTTGACTGGCAACAGAGCACCTGCCTTGTCACCAATTTTTAAACATTGTTCCAGGAGTCTCGGGCTCAAAAGGCAGCAGTGCCATCATGCCTTACAATGGAGAGCCACAACCATGCCTTTCCCCCTCCCCCCTTCAAGGGGAAGATTTGTGCAATGGAGGGAGTTGTTTCCAGCCACCTGCAAGAAAAATTAAGTGCGAAAAATACAAGTAGCAGAATCCTTAGATTCAATTAACTCGCCACACCTGAAAAGGAAATGAAGACACGCCTGAAAAAGCAAAGAAACACAGCCTCCCTGAAGATTGATGGAGTCATGAAAACATGCGTTTGGAGGCGAAGCTAATGCAGGAAAACTTGACTGGCAACAGAGCACCTGCCTTGTCACCAATTTTTAAACATGGTTCCAGGAGTCTCTGGCTAAAAAGGCAGCAGCAGCAGGGCCATCATGCCTTACAAGGGAGAGCCACAACCATGCCTTTCCCCCTCCCCCCTTCAAGGGGAAGATTTGTGCAATGGAGGGAGTTGTTTCCAGCCACCTGCAAGAAAAATTAAGTGTGAAAAATACAAGTAGCAGAATCCTTAGAGTCAATTAACTCGCCACACCTGAAAAGGAAATGAAGACACGCCAGAAAAAGCAAAGAAACACAGTCTCCCTGAAGATTGATGGAGTCATGAAAACATGCGTTTGGAGGAGAAGTTAATGTAGGAAAACTTGACTGGCAACAGAGCACCTGCCTTGTCACCAATGTTTAAACATTGTTCCAGGAGTCTCGGGCTCAAAAGGCAGCAGCAGCAGGGCCATCATGCCTTACAATGGAGAGTCACATCCATGTCTTTCCCCCTCCCCCATCAAGGGGAATATGTGTGCTATGGAGGGAGGTGTTTCCAGCATCCTGCAAGAAAAATTAAGTGCGAAAAATACAAGTACCATAATCCTCAGAGTCAATTAACTTGCCACACCTGAAAAGGAAATGAAGACACGCCTGAAAAAGCAAAGAAACACAGCCTCCTTGAAGATTGATGGAGTCATGAAAACATGCGTTTGGACGAGAAGCTAATGCAGGAAATCTTGACTGGCAACAGAGCACCTGCCTTGTCACCAATTTTTAAACATTGTTCCAGGAGTCTCGGGCTCAAAAGGCAGCAGCAGCAGGGCCATCATGCCTTACAACGGAGAGCCACAACCATGCCTTTCCCCCTCCCCCCTCAAGGGGAAGATTTGTGCTATGGAGGGAGTTGTTTCCAGCCACCTGCAAGAATAATTAAGTGCAAAAAATACAAGTAGCAGAATCCTTAGAGTTAATTAACTCGCCACACCTGAAAAGGAAATGAAGACACGCCTGAAAAAACAAAGAAACACAGCCTCCCTGAAGATTGATGGAGTCATGAAAACATGCGTTTGGACGAGAAGCTAATGCAGGAAAACTTGACTGGCAACAGAGCACCTGCCTTGTCACCAATGTTTAAACATTGTTCCAGGAGTCTCGGGCTGAAAAGGCAGCAGCAGCAGCAGGGCCATCATGCCTTACAATGGAGAGTCACAACCATGTCTTTCCCCCTCCCCCATCAAGGGGAATATGTGTGCTATGGAGGGAGGTGTTTCCAGCCACCTGCAAGAAAAATTAAGTGCAAAAAATACAAGTAGCAGAATCCTTAGAGTTAATTAACTCGCCACACCTGAAAAGGAAATGAAGACACGCCTGAAAAAGCAAAGAAACACAGCCTCCCTGAAGATTGATGGAGTCATGAAAACATGCATTTGGAGGAGAAGCTAATGCAGGAAAACTTGACTGGCAACAGAGCACCTGCCTTGTCACCAATTTTTAAACATTGTTCCAGGAGTCTCGGGCTCAAAAGGCAGCAGCAGCAGGGCCATCATGCCTTACAATGGAGAGCCACAACCATGCCTTTCCCCCTCCCCCCTTCAAGGGGAAGATTTGTGCAATGGAGGGAGTTGTTTCCAGCCACCTGCAAGAAAAATTAAGTGCGAAAAATACAAGTACCATAATCCTCAGAGTCAATTAACTTGCCACACCTGAAAAGGAAATGAAGACATGCCTGAAAAAGCAAAGAAACACAGCCTCCTTGAAGATTGATGGAGTCATGAAAACATGCGTTTGGACGAGAAGCTAATGCAGGAAATCTTGACTGGCAACAGAGCACCTGCCTTGTCACCAATTTTTAAACATTGTTCCAGGAGTCTCGGGCTCAAAAGGCAGCAGCAGCAGGGCCATCATGCCTTACAACGGAGAGCCACAACCATGCCTTTCCCCCTCCCCCCTCAAGGGGAAGATTTGTGCTATGGAGGGAGTTGTTTCCAGCCACCTGCAAGAAAAATTAAGTGCAAAAAATACAAGTAGCAGAATCCTTAGAGTTAATTAACTCGCCACACCTGAAAAGGAAATGAAGACACGCCTGAAAAAACAAAGAAACACAGCCTCCCTGAAGATTGATGGAGTCATGAAAACATGCGTTTGGACGAGAAGCTAATGCAGGAAAACTTGACTGGCAACAGAGCACCTGCCTTGTCACCAATGTTTAAACATTGTTCCAGGAGTCTCGGGCTGAAAAGGCAGCAGCAGCAGCAGCAGCAGGGCCATCATGCCTTACAATGGAGAGTCACAACCATGTCTTTACCCCTCCCCCATCAAGGGGAATATGTGTGCTATGGAGGGAGGTGTTTCCAGCCACCTGCAAGAAAAATTAAGTGCAAAAAATACAAGTAGCAGAATCCTTAGAGTTAATTAACTCGCCACACCTGAAAAGGAAATAAAGACACGCCTGAAAAAGCAAAGAAACACAGCCTCCCTGAAGATTGATGGAGTCATGAAAACATGCATTTGGAGGAGAAGCTAATGCAGGAAAACTTGACTGGCAACAGAGCACCTGCCTTGTCACCAATTTTTAAACATTGTTCCAGGAGTCTCGGGCTCAAAAGGCAGCAGCAGCAGGGCCATCATGCCTTACAATGGAGAGCCACAACCATGCCTTTCCCCCTCCCCCCTTCAAGGGGAAGATTTGTGCAATGGAGGGAGTTGTTTCCAGCCACCTGCAAGAAAAATTAAGTGCGAAAAATACAAGTACCAGAATCCTCAGAGTCAATTAACTTGCCACACCTGAAAAGGAAATGAAGACACACCTGAAAAAACAAAGAAACACAGCCTCCCTGAAGATTGATGGAGTCATGAAAACGTGCGTTTGGAGAAGAAGCTAATGCAGGAAAACTTGACTGGCAACAGAGCGCCTGCCTTGTCACCTATTTTTAAACATTGTTCCAGGAGTCCTGGGCTCAAAAGGCAGCAGCAGCAGGGTCATCATGCCTTACAATGGAGAGCCACAATCATGTCTTTCCCCCTCCCCCATAAAGGGGAAGATGTGTGCTATGGAGGGAGGTGTTTCCAGCATCCTGCAAGAAAAATTAAGTGCGAAAAATACAAGTACCATAATCCTCAGAGTCAATTAACTTGCCACACCTGAAAAGGAAATGAAGACACGCCTGAAAAAGCAAAGAAACACAGCCTCCTTGAAGATTGATGGAGTCATGAAAACATGCGTTTGGAGGAGAAGGTAATGCAGGAAATCTTGACTGGCAACAGAGCACCTGCCTTGTCACCAATTTTTAAACATTGTTCCAGGAGTCTCGGGCTCAAAAGGCAGCAGTGCCATCATGCCTTACAATGGAGAGCCACAACCATGCCTTTCCCCCTCCCCCCTTCAAGGGGAAGATTTGTGCAATGGACGGAGTTGTTTCCAGCCACCTGCAAGAAAAATTAAGTGCGAAAAATACAAGTAGCAGAATCCTTAGATTCAATTAACTCGCCACACCTGAAAAGGAAATGAAGACACGCCTGAAAAAGCAAAGAAACACAGCCTCCCTGAAGATTGATGGAGTCATGAAAACATGCGTTTGGAGGCGAAGCTAATGCAGGAAAACTTGACTGGCAACAGAGCACCTGCCTTGTCACCAATTTTTAAACATGGTTCCAGGAGTCTCTGGCTAAAAAGGCAGCAGCAGGGCCATCATGCCTTACAAGGGAGAGCCACAACCATGCCTTTCCCCCTCCCCCCTTCAAGGGGAAGATTTGTGCAATGGAGGGAGTTGTTTCCAGCCACATGCAAGAAAAATTAAGTGTGAAAAATACAAGTAGCAGAATCCTTAGAGTCAATTAACTCGCCACACCTGAAAAGGAAATGAAGACACGCCAGAAAAAGCAAAGAAACACAGTCTCCCTGAAGATTGATGGAGTCATGAAAACATGCGTTTGGAGGAGAAGTTAATGTAGGAAAACTTGACTGGCAACAGAGCACCTGCCTTGTCACCAATGTTTAAACATTGTTCCAGGAGTCTCGGGCTCAAAAGGCAGCAGCAGCAGGGCCATCATGCCTTAAAATGGAGAGTCACATCCATGTCTTTCCCCCTCCCCCATCAAGGGGAATATGTGTGCTATGGAGGGAGGTGTTTCCAGCATCCTGCAAGAAAAATTAAGTGCGAAAAATACAAGTACCATAATCCTCAGAGTCAATTAACTTGCCACACCTGAAAAGGAAATGAAGACACGCCTGAAAAAGCAAAGAAACACAGCCTCCTTGAAGATTGATGGAGTCATGAAAACATGCGTTTGGACGAGAAGCTAATGCAGGAAATCTTGACTGGCAACAGAGCACCTGCCTTGTCACCAATTTTTAAACATTGTTCCAGGAGTCTCGGGCTCAAAAGGCAGCAGCAGCAGGGCCATCATGCCTTACAACGGAGAGCCACAACCATGCCTTTCCCCCTCCCCCCTCAAGGGGAAGATTTGTGCTATGGAGGGAGTTGTTTCCCGCCACCTGCAAGAAAAATTAAGTGCAAAAAATACAAGTAGCAGAATCCTTAGAGTTAATTAACTCGCCACACCTGAAAAGGAAATGAAGACACGCCTGAAAAAGCAAAGAAACACAGCCTCCCTGAAGATTGATGGAGTCATGAAAACATGCGTTTGGAGGAGAAGCTAATGCAGGAAAACTTGACTGGCAACAGAGCATCTGCCTTGTCATCAATTTTTAAACATTGTTCCAGGAGTCTCGGGCTCAATAGGCAGCAGCAGCAGGGCCATCATGCCTTACAACGGAGAGCCACAACCATGCCTTTCCCCCTCCCCCCCTCAAGGGGAACATTTGTGCTATGGAGGGAGGTGTTTCCAGCATCCTGCAAGAAAAATTAAGTGCGAAAAATAAAAGTACCAGAATCTTCAGAGTCAATTCACTTGCCACACCTGAAAAGGAAATGAAGACACGCCTGAAAAAGCAAAGAAACACAGCCTCCCTGAAGATTGATGGAGTCATGAAAACATGCGTTTGGAGGAGAAGCTAATGCAGGAAAACTTGACTGGCAACAGAGCACCTGCCTTATCACCAATGTTTAAACATTGTTCCAGGAGTCCCGGGCTCAAAAGGCAGCAGCAGCAGCAGGGCCATCATGCCTTACAACGGAGAGCCACAACCATGTCTTTCCCCCTCCCCCATCAAGGGGAAAATTTGTGCTATGGAGGGAGGTGTTTCCAGCATCCTGCAAGAAGAATTAAGTGCAAAAAATACAAGTACCAGAATCTTCAGAGTCACTTAAATTGCCACACCTGAAAAGGAAATGAAGACATGCCTAAAAAAGCCAAGAAACACAGCCTCCCTGAAGATTGATGGAGTCATGAAAATGTGCATTTGGAGGAGAAGCTAATGCAGGAAAACTTGACTGGCAACAGAGCGCCTGCCTTGTCACCAATTTTTAAACATTGTTCCAGGAGTCCCCGGCTCAAAAGGCAGCAGCAGCAGGGCCATCATGCCTTACAATGGAGAGCCACAACCATGACTTTCCCCCTCCCCCATCAAGAGGAAGATTCGTGCTATGGAGGGAGTTGTTTCCAGCCACCTGCAAGAAAAATTAAGTGCGAAAAATACAAGTAGCAGAATCCTTAGAGTCAATTAACTTGCCACACCTGAAAAGGAAATGAAGACACGCCTGAAAAAGCAAAGAAACACAGCCTTCCTGAAGATTGATGGAGTCATGAAAACATGCGTTTGGAGGAGAAGCTAATGCAGGAAAACTTCACTGGCAACAGAGCACCTGCCTTGTCTCCAATTTTTAAACATTGTTCCAGGAGTCTCGGGCTCAAAAGGCAGCAGCAGCAGGGCCATCATGCCTTACAATGGAGAGCCACAACCATGCCTTTCCCCCTCCCCCCTTCAAGGGGAAGATTTGTGCTATGGAGGGAGTTGTTTCCAGCCACCTGCAAGAAAAATTAAGTGCGAAAAATACAAGTACCAGAATCCTCAGGGTCAATTAACTTGCCACACCTGAAAAGGAAATGAAGACACGCCTGAAAAAGCAAAGAAACACAGCCTCCTTGAAGATTGATGGAGTCATGAAAACATGCGTTTGGAGGAGAAGGTAAAGCAGGAAATCTTGACTGGCAACAGAGCACCTGCCTTGTCACCAATTTTTAAACATTGTTCCAGGAGTCCTGGGCTCAAAAGGCAGCAGCAGAAGGGCCATCATGCCTTACAACAGAGAGCCACAACCATGCCTTTCCCCCTTCCCCATCCAGAGGAAGATTTGTGCTATGGAGGGAGTTGTTTCCAGCCACCTGCAAGAAAAATTAAGTGCAAAAAATACAAGTAGCAGAATCCTTAGAGTTAATTAACTCGCCACACCTGAAAAGGAAATGAAGACACGCCTGAAAAAACAAATAAACACAGCCTCCCTGAAGATTGATGGAGTCATGAAAACATGCGTTTGGACGAGAAGCTAATGCAGGAAAACTTGACTGGCAACAGAGCACCTGCCTTGTCACCAATGTTTAAACATTGTTCCAGGAGTCTCGGGCTGAAAAGGCAGCAGCAGCAGCAGGGCCATCATGCCTTACTATGGAGAGTCACAACCATGTCTTTACCCCTCCCCCATCAAGGGGAATATGTGTGCTATGGAGGGAGGTGTTTCCAGCCACCTGCAAGAAAAATTAAGTGCAAAAAATACAAGTAGCAGAATCCTTAGAGTTAATTAACTCGCCACACCTGAAAAGGAAATGAAGACACGCCTGAAAAAGCAAAGAAACACAGCCTCCCTGAAGATTGATGGAGTCATGAAAACATGCATTTGGAGGAGAAGCTAATGCAGGAAAACTTGACTGGCAACAGAGCACCTGCCTTGTCACCAATTTTTAAACATTGTTCCAGGAGTCTCGGGCTCAAAAGGCAGCAGCAGCAGGGCCATCATGCCTTACAATGGAGAGCCACAACCATGCCTTTCCCCCTCCCCCCTTCAAGGGGAAGATTTGTGCAATGGAGGGAGTTGTTTCCAGCCACCTGCAAGAAAAATTAAGTGCGAAAAATACAAGTACCAGAATCCTCAGAGTCAATTAACTTGCCACACCTGAAAAGGAAATGAAGACACACCTGAAAAAACAAAGAAACACAGCCTCCCTGAAGATTGATGGAGTCATGAAAACGTGCGTTTGGAGAAGAAGCTAATGCAGGAAAACTTGACTGGCAACAGAGCGCCTGCCTTGTCACCTATTTTTAAACATTGTTCCAGGAGTCCTGGGCTCAAAAGGCAGCAGCAGCAGGGCCATCATGCCTTACAATGGAGAGCCACAATCATGTCTTTCCCCCTCCCCCATAAAGGGGAAGATGTGTGCTATGGAGGGAGGTGTTTCCAGGATCCTGCAAGAAAAATTAAGTGCGAAAAATACAAGTACCATAATCCTCAGAGTCAATTAACTTGCCACACCTGAAAAGGAAATGAAGACACGCCTGAAAAAGCAAAGAAACACAGCCTCCTTGAAGATTGATGGAGTCATGAAAACATGCGTTTGGAGGAGAAGGTAATGCAGGAAATCTTGACTGGCAACAGAGCACCTGCCTTGTCACCAATTTTTAAACATTGTTCCAGGAGTCTCGGGCTCAAAAGGCAGCAGTGCCATCATGCCTTACAATGGAGAGCCACAACCATGCCTTTCCCCCTCCCCCCTTCAAGGGGAAGATTTGTGCAATGGAGGGAGTTGTTTCCAGCCACCTGCAAGTAAAATTAAGTGCGAAAAATACAAGTAGCAGAATCCTTAGATTCAATTAACTCGCCACACCTGAAAAGGAAATGAAGACACGCCTGAAAAAGCAAAGAAACACAGCCTCCCTGAAGATTGATGGAGTCATGAAAACATGCGTTTGGAGGAGAAGCTAATGCAGGAAAACTTGACTGGCAACAGAGCACCTGCCTTGTCACCAATTTTTAAACATGGTTCCAGGAGTCTCTGGCTAAAAAGGCAGCAGCAGCAGGGCCATCATGCCTTACAAGGGAGAGCCACAACCATGCCTTTCCCCCTCCCCCCTTCAAGGGGAAGATTTGTGCAATGGAGGGAGTTGTTTCCAGCCACCTGCAAGAAAAATTAAGTGTGAAAAATACAAGTAGCAGAATCCTTAGAGTCAATTAACTCGCCACACCTGAAAAGGAAATGAAGACACGCCAGAAAAAGCAAAGAAACACAGTCTCCCTGAAGATTGATGGAGTCATGAAAACATGCGTTTGGAGGAGAAGTTAATGTAGGAAAACTTGACTGGCAACAGAGCACCTGCCTTGTCACCAATGTTTAAACATTGTTCCAGGAGTCTCGGGCTCAAAAGGCAGCAGCAGCAGGGCCATCATGCCTTAAAATGGAGAGTCACATCCATGTCTTTCCCCCTCCCCCATCAAGGGGAATATGTGTGCTATGGAGGGAGGTGTTTCCAGCATCCTGCAAGAAAAATTAAGTGCGAAAAATACAAGTACCATAATCCTCAGAGTCAATTAACTTGCCACACCTGAAAAGGAAATGAAGACACGCCTGAAAAAGCAAAGAAACACAGCCTCCTTGAAGATTGATGGAGTCATGAAAACATGCGTTTGGACGAGAAGCTAATGCAGGAAATCTTGACTGGCAACAGAGCACCTGCCTTGTCACCAATTTTTAAACATTGTTCCAGGAGTCTCGGGCTCAAAAGGCAGCAGCAGCAGGGCCATCATGCCTTACAACGGAGAGCCACAACCATGCCTTTCCCCCTCCCCCCTCAAGGGGAAGATTTGTGCTATGGAGGGAGTTGTTTCCCGCCACCTGCAAGAAAAATTAAGTGCAAAAAATACAAGTAGCAGAATCCTTAGAGTTAATTAACTCGCCACACCTGAAAAGGAAATGAAGACACGCCTGAAAAAGCAAAGAAACACAGCCTCCCTGAAGATTGATGGAGTCATGAAAACATGCGTTTGGAGGAGAAGCTAATGCAGGAAAACTGGACTGGCAACAGAGCATCTGCCTTGTCATCAATTTTTAAACATTGTTCCAGGAGTCTCGGGCTCAATAGGCAGCAGCAGCAGGGCCATCATGCCTTACAACGGAGAGCCACAACCATGCCTTTCCCCCTCCCCCCCTCAAGGGGAACATTTGTGCTATCGAGGGAGGTGTTTCCAGCATCCTGCAAGAAAAATTAAGTGCGAAAAATAAAAGTACCAGAATCTTCAGAGTCAATTCACTTGCCACACCTGAAAAGGAAATGAAGACACGCCTGAAAAAGCAAAGAAACACAGCCTCCCTGAAGATTGATGGAGTCATGAAAACATGCGTTTGGAGGAGAAGCTAATGCAGGAAAACTTGACTGGCAACAGAGCACCTGCCTTATCACCAATGTTTAAACATTGTTCCAGGAGTCCCGGGCTCAAAAGGCAGCAGCAGCAGCAGGGCCATCATGCCTTACAACGGAGAGCCACAACCATGTCTTTCCCCCTCCCCCATCAAGGGGAAAATTTGTGCTATGGAGGGAGGTGTTTCCAGCATCCTGCAAGAAGAATTAAGTGCAAAAAATACAAGTACCAGAATCTTCAGAGTCACTTAACTTGCCACACCTGAAAAGGAAATGAAGACATGCCTAAAAAAGCCAAGAAACACAGCCTCCCTGAAGATTGATGGAGTCATGAAAATGTGCATTTGGAGGAGAAGCTAATGCAGGAAAACTTGACTGGCAACAGAGCGCCTGCCTTGTCACCAATTTTTAAACATTGTTCCAGGAGTCCCCGGCTCAAAAGGCAGCAGCAGCAGCAGGGCCATCATGCCTTACAATGGAGAGCCACAACCATGACTTTCCCCCTCCCCCATCAAGAGGAAGATTTGTGCTATGGAGGGAGTTGTTTCCAGCCACCTGCAAGAAAAATTAAGTGCGAAAAATACAAGTAGCAGAATCCTTAGAGTCAATTAACTTGCCACACCTGAAAAGGAAATGAAGACACGCCTGAAAAAGCAAAGAAACACAGCCTTCCTGAAGATTGATGGAGTCATGAAAACATGTGTTTGGAGGAGAAGCTAATGCAGGAAAACTTCACTGGCAACAGAGCACCTGCCTTGTCTCCAATTTTTAAACATTGTTCCAGGAGTCTCGGGCTCAAAAGGCAGCAGCAGCAGGGCCATCATGCCTTACAATGGAGAGCCACAACCATGCCTTTCCCCCTCCCCCCTTCAAGGGGAAGATTTGTGCTATGGAGGGAGTTGTTTCCAGCCACCTGCAAGAAAAATTAAGTGCGAAAAATACAAGTACCAGAATCCTCAGGGTCAATTAACTTGCCACACCTGAAAAGGAAATGAAGACACGCCTGAAAAAGCAAAGAAACACAGCCTCCTTGAAGATTGATGGAGTCATGAAAACATGCGTTTGGAGGAGAAGCTAATGCAGGAAAACTTGACTGGCAGCAGAGCACCTGCCTTGTCACCAATTTTTAAACATTGTTCCAGGAGTCCTGGGCTCAAAAGGCAGCAGCAGAAGGGCCATCATGCCTTACAACAGAGAGCCACAACCATGCCTTTCCCCCTTCCCCATCCAGAGGAAGATTTGTGCTATGGAGGGAGTTGTTTCCAGCCACCTGCAAGAAAAGTTAAGTGCGAAAAATACAAGTAGCAGAATCCTTAGAGTCAATTAACTTGCCACACCTGAAAAGGAAATGAAGACACGCCTGAAAAAGCAAAGAAACACAGCCTCCCTGAAGATTGATGGAGTCATGAAAACATGCGTTTGGAGGAGAAGGTAATGCAGGAAATCTTGACTGGCAACAGAGCACCTGCCTTATCACCAATTTTTTAACATTGTTCCAGGAGTCTCGGGCTCAAAAGGCAGCAGCAGCAGGGCCATCATGCCTTACAATGGAGAGCCACAACCATGCCTTTCCCCCTCCCCCTTCAAGGGGAAGATTTGTGCTATGGAGGGAGTTGTTTCCAGCCACCTGCAAGAAAAATTAAGTGCGAAAAATACAAGTAGCAGAATCTTTAGAGTCAATTAACTTGCCACACCTGAAAAGAAAATGAAGACATGCCTGAAAAAGCAAAGAAACACAGCCTCCCTGAAGATTGATGGAGTCATGAAAACATGCGTTTGGAGGAGAAGCTAATGCAGGAAAACTTGACTGGCAGCAGAGCACCTGCCTTGTCACCAATTTTTAAACATTGTTCCAGGAGTCTCGGGCTCAAAAGGCAGCAGCAGCAGAGCCATCATGCCTTACAATGGAGAGCCACAACCATGCCTTTCCCCCTCCCCCTCAAGGGGAAGATGTGTGCTATGGAGGGAGTTGTTTCCAGCCACCTGCAAGAAAAATTAAGTACGAAAAATACAAGTAGCAGAATCCTTAGAGTCAATTAACTTGCCACACCTGAAAAGGAAATGAAGACACGCCTGAAAAAGCAAAGAAACACAGCCTCCCTGAAGATTGATGGAGTCATGAAAACATGCATTTGGAGGAGAAGCTAATGCAGGAAAACTTGACTGGCAACAGAGCACCTGCCTTCTCACCAATGTTTAAATACTGTTCCAGGAGTCTCGGGCTCAAAAGGCAGCAGCAGCAGGGCCATCATGCCTTACAACGGAGAGACACAAGCATGCCTTTCCCCCTCCCCCCCTCAAGGGGAAGATTTGTGCTATGGAGGGAGTTGTTTCCAGCTACCTGCAAGAAAAATTAAGTGCGAAAAATACAAGTACCAGAATCCTCAGAGTCAATTAACTTGCCACACCTGAAAAGGAAATGAAGACACGCCTGAAAAAACAAAGAAACACAGCCTCCCTGAAGATTGATGGAGCCATGAAAATGAGCGTTTGGAGAAGAAGCTAATGCAGGAAAACTTGACTGGCAACAGAGCGCCTGCCTTGTCACCAATTTTTAAACATTGTTCCAGGAGTCCCGGGCTCAAAAGGCAGCAGCAGCAGCAGGGCCATCATGCCTTACAATGGAGAGCCACAACCATGTCTTTCCCCCTCCCCCATCAAGGGGAAGATGTGTGCTATGGAGGGAGGTGTTTCCAGCATCCTGCAAGAAAAATTAAGTGCGAAAAATACAAGTACCAGAATCCTCAGAGTCAATTAACTTGCCACACCTGAAAAGGAAATGAAGACACGCCTGAAAAAGCAAAGAAACACAGCCTCCCTGAAGATTGATGGAGTCATGAAAACGTGCATTTGGAGGAGAAGCTAATGCAGGAAAACTTGACTGGCAACAGAGCACCTGCCTTGTCAACAATTTTTAAACATTGTTCCAGGAGTCCCGGGCTCAAATGGCAGCAGCAGCAGGGCCATCATGCCTTACAACGGAGAGCCACAACCATGCCTTTCCCCCTTCCCCATCCAGAGGAAGATTTGTGCTATGGAGGGAGTTGTTTCCAGCCACCTGCAAGAAAAAGTAAGTGCGAAAAATACAAGTAGCAGAATCCTTAGAGTCAATTAACTTGCCACACCTGAAAAGGAAATGAAGACACGCCTGAAAAAGCAAAGAAACACAGCCTCCCTGAAGATTTATGGAGTCATGAAAACATGCGTTTGGAGGAGAAGCTAATGCAGGAAAACTTGACTGGCAACAGAGCACCTGCCTTGTCACCAATTTTTTAACATTGTTCCAGGAGTCTCGGGCTCAAAAGGCAGCAGCAGCAGTGCCATCATGCCTTACAATGGAGAGCCACAACCATGCCTTTCCCCCTCCCCCTTCAAGGGCAAGATTTGTGCTATGGAGGGAGTTGTTTCCAGCCACCTGCAAGAAAAATTAAGTGCGAAAAATACAAGTAGCAGAATCCTTAGAGTCAATTAACTTGCCACACCTGAAAAGGAAATGAAGACACGCCTGAAAAAGCAAAGAAACACAGCCTCCTTGAAGATTGATGGAGTCATGAAAACATGCGTTTGGACGAGAAGCTAATGCAGGAAATCTTGACTGGCAACAGAGCACCTGCCTTGTCACCAATTTTTAAACATTGTTCCAGGAGTCTCGGGCTCAAAAGGCAGCAGCAGCAGGGCCATCATGCCTTACAACGGAGAGCCACAACCATGCCTTTCCCCCTCCCCCCTCAAGGGGAAGATTTGTGCTATGGAGGGAGTTGTTTCCCGCCACCTGCAAGAAAAATTAAGTGCAAAAAATACAAGTAGCAGAATCCTTAGAGTTAATTAACTCGCCACACCTGAAAAGGAAATGAAGACACGCCTGAAAAAGCAAAGAAACACAGCCTCCCTGAAGATTGATGGAGTCATGAAAACATGCGTTTGGAGGAGAAGCTAATGCAGGAAAACTTGACTGGCAACAGAGCACCTGCCTTGTCACCAATTTTTTAACATTGGTCCAGGAGTCTCGGGCTCAAAAGGCGGCAGCAGCAGGGCCATCATGCCTTACAATGGAGAGCCACAACCATGCCTTTCCCCCTCCCCCTTCTAGGGGAAGATTTGTGCTATGGAGGGAGTTGTTTCCAGCCACCTGCAAGAAAAATTAAGTGCGAAAAATACAAGTAGCAGAATCCTTAGAGTCAATTAACTTGCCACACCTGAAAAGAAAATGAAGACACGCCTGAAAAAGCAAAGAAACACAGCCTCCCTGAAGATTGATGGAGTCATGAAAACATGCGTTTGGAGGAGAAGCTAATACAGGAAAACTTGACTGGCAACAGAGCACCTGCCTTGTCACCAATTTTTAAACATTGTTCCAGGAGTCTCGGGCTCAAAAGGCAGCAGCAGCAGAGCCATCATGCCTTACAATGGAGAGCCACAACCATGCCTTTCCCCCTCCCCCCTCAAGGGGAAGATGTGTGCTATGGAGGGAGTTGTTTCCAGCCACCTGCAAGAAAAATTAAGTTCGAAAAATACAAGTAGCAGAATCCTTAGAGTCAATTAACTTGCCACACCTGAAAAGGAAATGAAGACACGCCTGAAAAAGCAAAGAAACACAGCCTCCCTGAAGATTGATGGAGCCATGAAAACATGCGTTTGGAGGAGAAGCTAATGCAGGAAAACTTGACTGGCAACAGAGCACCTGCCTTGTCACCAATGTTTAAACATTGTTCCAGAAATCTCGGGCTCAAAAGGCAGCAGCAGCAGGGCCATCATGCTATACAACAGAGAGCCACAACCATGCCATTCCCCCTCCCCCCTCAAGGGGAAGATTTGTGCTATGGAGGGAGTTGTTTCCAGCCACCTGCAAGAAAAATTAAGTGCGAAAAATACAAGTACCAGAATCTTCAGAGTCAATTAACTTGCCACACCTGAAAAGGAAATGAAGACACGCCTGAAAAAGCAAAGAAACACAGCCTCCCTGAAGATTGATCAGAGACATGAAAACATGCGTTTAGAGGAGAAGCTAATGCAGGAAAACTTGACTGGCAACAGAGCACCTGCCTTGTCACCAATTTTTAAACATTGTTCCAGGAGTCTCGGGCTCAAAAGGCAGCAGCAGCAGGGCCATCATCCCTTACAATGGGGAGCCACAACCATGCCTTTCCCCCTCCCCCCTTCAAGGGGAAGATTCGTGCTATGAAGGGAGTTGTTTTCAGCCACGTGCAAGACAAATTAAGTGCGAAAAATACAAGTAGCAGAATCCCTAGAGTCAATTAACTTGCCTCACCTGAAAAGGAAATGAAGACACGCCTGAAAAAGCTAAGAAACACAGCCTCCCTGAAGATTGATGGAGTCATGAAAACATGCGTTTGGAGGAGAAGCTAATGCAGGAAAATTTGACTGGCAACAGAGCACCTGCCTTGTCACCAATGTTTAAACATTGTTCCAGGAGTCTCGGGCTCATAAGGCAGCAGCAGCTGGGCCATCATGCCTTACAACGGAGAGCCACAACCATGCCTTTCCCCCTCCCCCCTCAAGGGGAAGATTTGTGCTATGGAGGGAGTTGTTTCCAGCCACCTGCAAGAAAAATTAAGTGCGAAAAATACAAGTACCAGAATCCTCAGAGTCAATTAACTTGCCTCACCTGAAAAGGAAATTAAGACACGCCTGGAAAAGCAAAGAAACACAGCCTGCCTGAAGATTGATGGAGTCATGAAAACATGCGTTTGGAGGAGAAGCTAATGCAGGAAATCATGACTGGCAACAGAGCACCTGCCTTGTCACCAATTTTTAAACATTGTTCAAGGAGTCTCGGGCTCAAAAGGCAGCAGCAGCAGGGCCATCATGCCTTACAATGGAGAGCCACAACCATGCCTTTCCCCCTCCCCCCTTCATGGGGAAGATTTGTGCAATGGAGGGAGTTGTTTCCAGCCACCTGCAAGAAAAATTAAGTGCGTAAAATACAAGTAGCAGAATCCTTAGAGTCAATTAACTCGCCACACCTGAAAAGGAAATGAAGACACGCCCGAAAAAGCAAAGAAACACAGCCTCCCTGAAGATTGATGGAGTCATGAAAACGTGCATTTGGAGGAGAAGCTAATGCAGGAAAACTTGACTGGCAACAGAGCACCTGCCTTGTCAACAATTTTTAAACATTGTTCCAGGAGTTCCGGGCTCAAAAGGCAGCAGCAGCAGGGCCATCATGCCTTACAACGGAGAGCCACAACCATGCCTTTCCCCCTCCCCCCTCAAGGGGAAGATTTGTGCTATGGAGGGAGGTGCTTCAAGCATCCTGCAAGAAAAATTAAGTGCGAAAAATACAAGTACCATAATCCTCAGAGTCAATTAACTTGCCACACCTGAAAAGGAAATGAAGACACGCCTGAAAAAGCAAAGAAACACAGCCTCCTTGAAGATTGATGGCGTCATGAAAACATGCGTTTGGAGGAGAAGGTAATGTAGGAAATCTTGACTGGCAACAGAGCACCTGCCTTGTCACCAATTTTTAAACATTGTTCCAGGAGTCTCGGGCTCAAAAGGCAGCAGCAGCAGGGCCATCATGCCTTACAATGGAGAGCCACAACCATGCCTTTCCCCCTCCCCCCTTCAAGGGGAAGATTTGTGCTATGGAGGGAGTTGTTTCCAGCCACCTGCAAGAAAAATTAAGTGCGAAAAATACAAGTAGCAGAATCCTTAGAGTCAATTAACTTGCCACACCTGAAAAGGAAATGAAGACACGCCTGAAAAATCAAAGAAACACAGCCTCCCTGAAGATTGATGGAGTCATGAAAACATGCGTTTGGAGGAGAAGCTAATGCAGGAAAACTTGACTGGCAACAGAGCACCTGCCTTGTCACCAATTTTTAAACATTGTTCCAGGAGTCTCGGGCTCAAAAGGCAGCAGCAGCAGAGCCATCATGCCTTACAATGGAGAGCCATAACCATGCCTTTCCCCCTCCCCCTCAAGGGGAAGATGTGTGCTATGGAGGGAGTTGTTTCCAGCCACCTGCAAGAAAAATTAAGTACGAAAAATACAAGTAGCAGAATCCTTAGAGTCAATTAACTTGCCACACCTGAAAAGGAAATGAAGACACACCTGAAAAAGCAAAGAAACACAGCCTCCCTGAAGATTGATGGAGCCATGAAAACATGCGTTTGGAGGAGAAGCTAATGCAGGAAAACTTGACTGGCAACAGAGCACCTGCCTTGTCACCAATGTTTAAACATTGTTCCAGGAATCTCGGGCTCAAAAGGCAGCAGCAGCAGGGCCATCATGCTATACAACAGAGAGCCACAACCATGCCATTCCCCCTCCCCCCTCAAGGGGAAGATTTGTGCTATGGAGGGAGTTGTTTCCAGCCACCTGCAAGAAAAATTAAGTGCGAAAAATACAAGTACCAGAATCTTCAGAGTCAATTAACTTGCCACACCTGAAAAGGAAATGAAGACACGCCTGAAAAAGCAAAGAAACACAGCCTCCCTGAAGATTGATCAGAGACATGAAAACATGCGTTTAGAGGAGAAGCTAATGCAGGAAAACTTGACTGGCAACAGAGCACCTGCCTTGTCACCAATTTTTAAACATTGTTCCAGGAGTCTCGGGCTCAAAAGGCAGCAGCAGCAGGGCCATCATCCCTTACAATGGGGAGCCACAACCATGCCTTTCCCCCTCCCCCCTTCAAGGGGAAGATTTGTGCTATGAAGGGAGTTGTTTTCAGCCACGTGCAAGACAAATTAAGTGCGAAAAATACAAGTAGCAGAATCCCTAGAGTCAATTAACTTGCCTCACCTGAAAAGGAAATGAAGACACGCCTGAAAAAGCTAAGAAACACAGCCTCCCTGAAGATTGATGGAGTCATGAAAACATGCGTTTGGAGGAGAAGCTAATGCAGGAAAATTTGACTGGCAACAGAGCACCTGCCTTGTCACCAATGTTTAAACATTGTTCCAGGAGTCTCGGGCTCATAAGGCAGCAGCAGCTGGGCCATCATGCCTTACAACGGAGAGCCACAACCATGCCTTTCCCCCTCCCCCCTCAAGGGGAAGATTTGTGCTATGGAGGGAGTTGTTTCCAGCCACCTGCAAGAAAAATTAAGTGCGAAAAATACAAGTACCAGAATCCTCAGAGTCAATTAACTTGCCTCACCTGAAAAGGAAATTAAGACACGCCTGAAAAAGCAAAGAAACCGAGCCTCCCTGAAGATTGATGGAGTCATGAAAACGAGCGTTTGGAGAAGAAGCTAATGCAGGAAAACTTGACTGGCAACAGAGCGCCTGCCTTGTCACCAATTTTTAAACATTGTTCCAGGAGTCCCGGGCTCAAAAGGCAGCAGCAGCAGCAGCAGGGCCATCATGCCTTACAATGGAGAGCCACAACCATGTCTTTCCCCCTCCCCCATCAAGGGGAAGATGTGTGCTATGGAGGGAGGTGTTTCCAGCATCCTGCAAGAAAAATTAAGTGCGAAAAATACAAGTACCATAATCCTCAGAGTCAATTAACTTGCCACACCT
The DNA here is from genome assembly GCF_040938575.1 of Ambystoma mexicanum. Taxonomy (NCBI): domain Eukaryota; kingdom Metazoa; phylum Chordata; class Amphibia; order Caudata; family Ambystomatidae; genus Ambystoma; species Ambystoma mexicanum. The sequence continues at coordinate 782,283,642 of NC_090939.1, forward strand.
GAAAAGGAAATGAAGACACGCCTGAAAAAGCAAAGAAACACAGCCTCCTTGAAGATTGATGGAGTCATGAAAACATGCGTTTGGAGGAGAAGGTAATGTAGGAAATCTTGACTGGCAACAGAGCACCTGCCTTGCCACCAATTTTTAAACATTGTTCCAGGAGTCTCGGGCTCAAAAGGCAGCAGCAGCAGGGCCATCATGCCTTACAATGGAGAGAAACAACCATGCCTTTCCCCCTCCCCCCTTCAAGGGGAAGATTTGTGCTATGGAGGGAGTTGTTTCCAGCCACCTGCAAGAAAAATTAAGTGCGAAAAATACAAGTACCAGAATCCTCAGAGTCAATTAACTTGCCACACCTGAAAAGGAAATGAAGACACGCCTGAAAAAGCAAAGAAACACAGCCTCCCTGAAGATTGATGGAGTCATGAAAACTTGCATTTGGAGGAGAAGCTAATGCAGGAAAACTTGACTGGCAACAGAGCACCTGCCTTGTCAACAATTTTTAAACATTGTTCCAGGAGTCCCGGGCTCAAAAGGCAGCAGCAGCAGGGCCATCATGCCTTACAACGGAGAGCCACAACCATGCCTTTCCCCCTTCCCCATCAAGGGGAATATGTGTGCTATGGAGGGAGTTGTTTCCAGCCACCTGCAAGAAAAATTAAGTGCGAAAAATACAAGTAGCAGAATCCTTAGAGTCAATTAACTTGCCACACCTGAAAAGGAAATGAAAACACGCCTGAAAAAGCAAAGAAACACAGCCTCCCTGAAGATTTATGGAGTCATGAAAACATGCGTTTGGAGGAGAAGCTAATGCAGGAAAACTTGACTGGCAACAGAGCACCTGCCTTGTCACCAATTTTTTAACATTGTTCCCGGAGTCTCGGGCTCAAAAGGCAGCAGCAGCAGGGCCATCATGCCTTACAATGGAGAGCCACAACCATGCCTTTCCCCCTCCCCCTTCAAGTGGAAGATTTGTGCTATGGAGGGAATTGTTTCCAGCCACCTGCAAGAAAAATTAAGTGCGAAATATATAAGTAGCAGAATCCTTAGAGTCAATTAACTTGCCACACCTGAAAAGAAAATGAAGACACGCCTGAAAAAGCAAAGAAACACAGCCTCCCTGAAGATTGATGGAGTCATGAAAACATGCGTTTGGAGGAGAAGCTAATGCAGGAAAACTTGACTGGCAACAGAGCACCTGCCTTGTCACCAATTTTTAAACATTGTTCCAGGAGTCTCGGGCTCAAAAGGCAGCAGCAGCAGAGCCATCATGCCTTACAATGGAGAGCCACAACCATGCCTTTCCCCCTCCCCCCTCAATGGGAAGATGTGTGCTATGGAGGGAGTTGTTTCCAGCCACCTGCAAGAAAAATTAAGTACGAAAAATACAAGTAGCAGAATCCTTAGAGTCAATTAACTTGCCACATCTGAAAAGGAAATGAAGACACGCCTGAAAAAGCAAAGAAACACAGCCTCCCTGAAGATTGATCAGAGTCATGAAAACATGCGTTTAGAGGAGAAGCTAATGCAGGAAAACTTGACTGGCAACAGAGCACCTGCCTTGTCACCAATTTTTAAACATTGTTCCAGGAGTCTCAGGCTCAAAAGGCAGCAGCAGCAGGGCCATCATCCCTTACAATGGGGAGCCACAACCATGCCTTTCCCCCTCCCCCCTTCAAGGGGAAGATTTGTGCTATGGAGGGAGTTGTTTCCAGCCACGTGCAAGACAAATTAAGTGCGAAAAATACAAGTAGCAGAATCCCTAGAGTCAATTTACTTGCCTCACCTGAAAAGGAAATGAAGACACGCCTGAAAAAGCTAAGAAACACAGCCTCCCTGAAGATTGATGGAGTCATGAAAACATGCGTTTGGAGGAGAAGCTAATGCAGGAAAATTTGACTGGCAACAGAGCACCTGCCTTGTCACCAATGTTTAAACATTGCTCCAGGAGTCTCGGGCTCAAAAGGCAGCAGCAGCAGGGCCATCATCCCTTACAATGGGGAGCCACAACCATGCCTTTCCCCCTCCCCCCTCAAGGGGAAGATTTGTGCTATGGAGGGAGTTGTTTCCAGCCACCTGCAAGAAAAATTAAGTGCGAAAAATACAAGTACCAGAATCCTCAGAGTCAATTAACTTGCCTCACCTGAAAAGGAAATTAAGACACGCCTGAAAAAGCAAAGAAACCCAGCCTCCCTGAAGATTGATGGAGTCATGAAAACGTGCCTTTGGAGGAGAAGCTAATGCAGGAAAACTTGACTGGCAACAGAGCGCCTGCCTTGTCACCAATTTTTAAACATTGTTCCAGGAGTCCCGGGCTCAAAAGGCAGCAGCAGCAGCAGCAGGGCCATCATGCCTTACAATGGAGAGCCACAACGATGTCTTTCCCCCTCCCCCATCAAGGCGAAGATGTGTGCTATGGAGGGAGGTGTTTCCAGCCACCTGCAAGAAAAATTAAGTGCGAAAAATACAAGTAGCCTAATCCTCAGAGTCAATTAACTTGCCACACCTGAAAAGGAAATGAAGACACGCCTGAAAAAGCAAAGAAACACAGCCTGCCTGAAGATTGATGGAGTCATGAAAACATGCGTTTGGAGGAGAAGCTAATGCAGGAAATCATGACTGGCAACAGAGCACCTGCCTTGTCACCAATTTTTAAACATTGTTCAAGGAGTCTCGGGCTCAAAAGGCAGCAGCAGCAGGGCCATCATGCCTTACAATGGAGAGCCACAACCATGCCTTTCCCCCTCCCCCCTTCAAGGGGAAGATTTGTGCAATGGAGGGAGTTGTTTCCAGCCACCTGCAAGAAAAATTAAGTGCGTAAAATACAAGTAGCAGAATCCTTAGAGTCAATTAACTCGCCACACCTGAAAAGGAAATGAAGACACGCCCGAAAAAGCAAAGAAACACAGCCTCCCTGAAGATTGATGGAGTCATGAAAACGTGCATTTGGAGGAGAAGCTAATGCAGGAAAACTTGACTGGCAACAGAGCACCTGCCTTGTCAACAATTTTTAAACATTGTTCCAGGAGTTCCGGGCTCAAAAGGCAGCAGCAGCAGGGCCATCATGCCTTACAACGGAGAGCCACAACCATGCCTTTCCCCCTCCCCCCTCAAGGGGAAGATGTGTGCTATGGAGGGAGTTGTTTCCAGCCACCTGCAAGAAAAATTAAGTACGAAAAATACAAGTAGCAGAATCCTTAGAGTCAATTAACTTGCCACACCTGAAAAGGAAATGAAGACACGCCTGAAAAAGCAAAGAAACACAGCCTCCCTGAAGATTGATGGAGCCATGAAAACATGCGTTTGGAGGAGAAGCTAATGCAGGAAAACTTGACTGGCAACAGAGCATCTGCCTTGTCACCAATGTTTAAACATTGTTCCAGGAATCTCGGGCTCAAAAGGCAGCAGCAGCAGGGCCATCATGCTATACAACAGAGAGCCACAACCATGCCATTCCCCCTCCCCCCTCAAGGGGAAGATTTGTGCTATGGAGGGAGTTGTTTCCAGCCACCTGCAAGAAAAATTAAGTGCGAAAAATACAAGTACCAGAATCTTCAGAGTCAATTAACTTGCCACACCTGAAAAAGAAATGAAGACACGCCTGAAAAAGCAAAGAAACACAGCCTCCCTGAAGATTGATCAGAGTCATGAAAACATGCGTTTAGAGGAGAAGATAATGCAGGAAAACTTGACTGGCAACAGAGCACCTGCCTTGTCACCAATTTTTAAACATTGTTCCAGGAGTCTCGGGCTCAAAAGGCAGCAGCAGCAGGGCCATCATCCCTTACAATGGGGAGCCACAACCATGCCTTTCCCCCTCCCCCCTTCAAGGGGAAGATTTGTGCTATGGAGGGAGTTGTTTCCAGCCACGTGCAAGACAAATTAAGTGCGAAAAATACAAGTAGCAGAATCCCTAGAGTCAATTAACTTGCCTCACCTGAAAAGGAAATGAAGACACGCCTGAAAAAGCAAAGAAACACAGCCTCCCTGAAGATTGATGGAGTCATGAAAACATGCGTTTGGAGGAGAAGCTAATGCAGGAAAACTTGACTGGCAACAGAGCACCTGCCTTGTCACCAATGTTTAAACATTGTTCCAGGAGTCTCGGGCTCAAAAGGCAGCAGCAGCTGGGCCAACATGCCTTACAACGGAGAGCCACAACCATGCCTTTCCCCCTCCCCCCTCAAGGGAAAGATTTGTGCTATGGAGGGAGTTGTTTCCAGCTACCTGCAAGAAAAATTAAGTGCGAAAAATACAAGTACCAGAATCCTCAGAGTCAATTAACTTGCCTCACCTGAAAAGGAAATTAAGACACGCCTGAAAAAGCAAAGAAACCCAGCCTCCCTGAAGATTGATGGAGTCATGAAAACGTGCCTTTGGAGGAGAAGCTAATGCAGGAAAACTTGACTGGCAACAGAGCGCCTGCCTTGTCACCAATTTTTAAACATTGTTCCAGGTGTCCCGGGCTCAAAAGGCAGCAGCAGCAGCAGGGCCATCATGCCTTACAATGGAGAGCCACAGCGATGTCTTTCCCCCTCCCCCATCAAGGCGAAGATGTGTGCTATGGAGGGAGGTGTTTCCAGCATCCTGCAAGAAAAATTAAGTGCGAAAAATACAAGTACCATAATCCTCAGAGTCAATTAACTTGCCACACCTGAAAAGGAAATGAAGACACGCCTGAAAAAGCAAAGAAACACAGCCTGCCTGAAGATTGATGGAGTCATGAAAACATGCGTTTGGAGGAGAAGCTAATGCAGGAAATCTTGACTGGCAACAGAGCACCTGCCTTGTCACCAATGTTTAAACATTGTTCAAGGAGTCTCGGGCTCAAAAGGCAGCAGCAGCAGGGCCATCATGCCTTACAATGGAGAGCCACAACCATGCCTTTCCCCCTCCCCCCTTCAAGGGGAAGATTTGTGCAATGGAGGGAGTTGTTTCCAGCCACCTGCAAGAAAAATTAAGTGCGTAAAATACAAGTAGCAGAATCCTTAGAGTCAATTAACTCGCCACACCTGAAAAGGAAATGAAGACACGCCCGAAAAAGCAAAGAAACACAGCCTCCCTGAAGATTGATGGAGTCATGAAAACGTGCATTTGGAGGAGAAGCTAATGCAGGAAAACTTGACTGGCAACAGAGCACCTGCCTTGTCAACAATTTTTAAACATTGTTCCAGGAGTCCCGGGCTCAAAAGGCAGCAGCAGCAGGGCCATCATGCCTTACAACGGAGAGCCACAACCATGCCTTCCCGCCTCCCCCCCTCAAGGGGAAGATTTGTGCTATGGAGGGAGGTGTTTCCAGCATCCTGCAAGAAAAATTAAGTGCGAAAAATACAAGTACCAGAATCTTCAGAGTCAATTAACTTGCCACACCTGAAAAAGAAATGAAGACACGCCTGAAAAAGCAAAGAAACACAGCCTCCCTGAAGATTGATCAGAGTCATGAAAACATGCGTTTAGAGGAGAAGATAATGCAGGAAAACTTGACTGGCAACAGAGCACCTGCCTTTTCACCAATTTTTAAACATTGTTCCAGGAGTCTCGGGCTCAAAAGGCAGCAGCAGCAGGGCCATCATCCCTTACAATGGGGAGCCACAACCATGCCTTTCCCCCTCCCCCCTTCAAGGGGAAGATTTGTGCTATGGAGGGAGTTGTTTCCAGCCACGTGCAAGACAAATTAAGTGCGAAAAATACAAGTACCAGAATCCTCAGAGTCAATTAACTTGCCTCACCTGAAAAGGAAATTAAGACACGCCTGAAAAAGCAAAGAAACCCAGCCTCCCTGAAGATTGATGGAGTCATGAAAACGTGCCTTTGGAGGAGAAGCTAATGCAGGAAAACTTGACTGGCAACAGAGCGCCTGCCTTGTCACCAATTTTTAAACATTGTTCCAGGTGTCCCGGGCTCAAAAGGCAGCAGCAGCAGCAGCAGGGCCATCATGCCTTACAATGGAGAGCCACAACGATGTCTTTCCCCCTCCCCCATCAAGGCGAAGATGTGTGCTATGGAGGGAGGTGTTTCCAGCATCCTGCAAGAAAAATTAAGTGCGAAAAATACAAGTACCATAATCCTCAGAGTCAATTAACTTGCCACACCTGAAAAGGAAATGAAGACACGCCTGAAAAAGCAAAGAAACACAGCCTGCCTGAAGATTGATGGAGTCATGAAAACATGCGTTTGGAGGAGAAGCTAATGCAGGAAATCTTGACTGGCAACAGAGCACCTGCCTTGTCACCAATTTTTAAACATTGTTCAAGGAGTCTCGGGCTCAAAAGGCAGCAGCAGCAGGGCCATCATGCCTTACAATGGAGAGCCACAACCATGCCTTTCCCCCTTCCCCCTTCAAGGGGAAGATTTGTGCAATGGAGGGAGTTGTTTCCAGCCACCTGCAAGAAAAATTAAGTGCGTAAAATACAAGTAGCAGAATCCTTAGTCAATTAACTCGCCACACCTGAAAAGGAAATGAAGACACGCCCGAAAAAGCAAAGAAACACAGCCTCCCTGAAGATTGATGGAGTCATGAAAACGTGCATTTGGAGGAGAAGCTAATGCAGGAAAACTTGACTGGCAACAGAGCACCTGCCTTGTCAACAATTTTTAAACATTGTTCCAGGAGTCCCGGGCTCAAAAGGCAGCAGCAGCAGGGCCATCATGCCTTACAACGGAGAGCCACAACCATGCCTTCCCGCCTCCCCCCCTCAAGGGGAAGATTTGTGCTATGGAGGGAGGTGTTTCCAGCCACCTGCAAGAAAAATTAAGTGCGAAAAATACAAGTAGCAGAATCCTTAGAGTCAATTAACTTGCCACACCTGAAAAGAAAATGAAGACACGCCTGAAAAAGCAAAGAAACACAGCCTCCCTGAAGATTGATGGAGTCATGAAAACATGCGTTTGGAGGAGAAGCTAATGCAGGAAAACTTGACTGGCAACAGAGCACCTGCCTTGTCACCAATTTTTAAACATTGTTCCAGGAGTCTCGGGCTCAAAAGGCAGCAGCAGCAGAGCCATCATGCCTTACAATGGAGAGCCACAACCATGCCTTTCCCCCTCCCCCCTCAAGGGGAAGATGTGTGCTATGGAGGGAGTTGTTTCCAGCCACCTGCAAGAAAAATTAAGTACGAAAAATACAAGTAGCAGAATCCTTAGAGTCAATTAACTTGCCACACCTGAAAAGGAAATGAAGACACGCCTGAAAAAGCAAAGAAACACAGCCTCCCTGAAGATTGATGGAGTCATGAAAACATGCGTTTGGAGGAGAAGCTAATGCAGGAAAACTTGACTGGCAACAGAGCACCTGCCTTGTCACCAATTTTTAAACATTGTTCCAGGAGTCTCGGGCTCAAAAGGCAGCAGCAGCAGAGCCATCATGCCTTACAATGGAGAGCCACAACCATGCCTTTCCCCCTCCCCCCTCAAGGGGAAGATGTGTGCTATGGAGGGAGTTGTTTCCAGCCACCTGCAAGAAAAATTAAGTACGAAAAATACAAGTAGCAGAATCCTTAGAGTCAATTAACTTGCCACACCTGAAAAGGAAATGAAGACACGCCTGAAAAAGCAAAGAAGCACAGCCTCCCTGAAGATTGATCAGAGACATGAAAACATGCGTTTAGAGGAGAAGCTAATGCAGGAAAACTTGACTGGCAACAGAGCACCTGCCTTGTCACCAATTTTTAAACATTGTTCCAGGAGTCTCGGGCTCAAAAGGCAGCAGCAGCAGTGCCATCATCCCTTACAATGGGGAGCCACAACCATGCCTTTCCCCCTCCCCCCTTCAAGGGGAAGATTTGTGCTATGAAGGGAGTTGTTTCCAGCCACGTGCAAGACAAATAAAGTGCGAAAAATACAAGTAGCAGAATCCCTAGATTCAATTAACTTGCCTCACCTGAAAAGGAAATGAAGACACGCCTGAAAAAGCTAAGAAACACAGCCTCCCTGAAGATTGATGGAGTCATGAAAACATGCGTTTGGAGGAGAAGCTAATGCAGGAAAATTTGACTGGCAACAGAGCACCTGCCTTGTCACCAATGTTTAAACATTGTTCCAGGAGTCTCGGGCTCATAAGGCAGCAGCAGCTGGGCCATCATGCCTTACAACGGAGAGCCACAACCATGCCTTTCCCCCTCCCCCCTCAAGGGGAAGATTTGTGCTATTGAGGGAGTTGTTTCCAGCCACCTGCAAGAAAAATTAAGTGCGAAAAATACAAGTACCAGAATCCTCAGAGTCAATTAACTTGCCTCACCTGAAAAGGAAATTAAGACACGCCTGAAAAAGCAAACAAACCGAGCCTCCCTGAAGATTGATGGAGTCATGAAAACGTGCCTTTGGAGGAGAAGCTAATGCAGGAAAACTTGACTGGCAACAGAGCGCCTGCCTTGTCACCAATTTTTAAACATTGTTCCAGGAGTCCCGGGCTCAAAAGGCAGCAGCAGCAGGGCCATCATGCCTTACAATGGAGAGCCACAACGATGTCTTTCCCCCTCCCCCATCAAGGCGAAGATGTGTGCTATGGAGGGAGGTGTTTCCAGCATCCTGCAAGAAATATTAAGTGCGAAAAATACAAGTACCATAATCCTCAGAGTCAATTAACTTGCCACACCTGAAAAGGAAATGAAGACACGCCTTAAAAAGCAAAGAAACACAGCCTCCCTGAAGATTGATGGCGTCATGAAAACATGCGTTTGGAGGAGAAGCTAATGCAGGAAATCTTGACTGTCAACAGAGCACCTGCCTTGTCACCAATTTTTAAACATTGTTCAAGGAGTCTCGGGCTCAAAAGGCAGCAGCAGCAGGGCCATCATGCCTTACAACGGAGAGCCACAACCATGCCTTTCCCCCTACCCCCCTCAAGGGGAAGATTTGTGCTATGGAGGGAGTTGTTTCCAGCTACCTGCAAGAAAAATTAAGTGCGAAAAATACAAGTACCAGAATCCTCAGAGTCAATTAACTTGCCACACCTGAAAAGGAAATGAAGACACGCCTGAAAAAACAAAGAAACACAGCCTCCCTGAAGATTGATGGAGTCATGAAAACGAGCGTTTGGAGAAGAAGCTAATGCAGGAAAACTTGACTGGCAACAGAGCGCCTGCCTTGTCACCAATTTTTAAACATTGTTCCAGGAGACTCGGGCTCAAAAGGCAGCAGCAGCAGCAGGGCCATCATGCCTTACAATGGAGAGCCACAACCATGTCTTTCCCCCTCCCCCATCAAGGGGAAGATGTGTGCTATGGAGGGAGGTGTTTCCAGCATCCTGCAAGAAAAATTAAGTGCGAAAAATACAAGTACCATAATCCTCAGAGTCAATTAACTTGCCACACCTGAAAAGGAAATGAAGACACGCCTGAAAAAGCAAAGAAACACAGCCTCCCTGAAGATTGATGGCGTCATGAAAACATGCGTTTGGAGGAGAAGCTAATGCAGGAAATCTTGACTGTCAACAGAGCACCTGCCTTGTCACCAATTTTTAAACATTGTTCAAGGAGTCTCGGGCTCAAAAGGCAGCAGCAGCAGGGCCATCATGCCTTACAACGGAGAGCCACAACCATGCCTTTCCCCCTACCCCCCTCAAGGGGAAGATTTGTGCTATGGAGGGAGTTGTTTCCAGCTACCTGCAAGAAAAATTAAGTGCGAAAAATACAAGTACCAGAATCCTCAGAGTCAATTAACTTGCCACACCTGAAAAGGAAATGAAGACACGCCTGAAAAAACAAAGAAACACAGCCTCCCTGAAGATTGATGGAGTCATGAAAACGAGCGTTTGGAGAAGAAGCTAATGCAGGAAAACTTGACTGGCAACAGAGCGCCTGCCTTGTCACCAATTTTTAAACATTGTTCCAGGAGACTCGGGCTCAAAAGGCAGCAGCAGCAGCAGGGCCATCATGCCTTACAATGGAGAGCCACAACCATGTCTTTCCCCCTCCCCCATCAAGGGGAAGATGTGTGCTATGGAGGGAGGTGTTTCCAGCATCCTGCAAGAAAAATTAAGTGCGAAAAATACAAGTACCATAATCCTCAGAGTCAATTAACTTGCCACACCTGAAAAGGAAATGAAGACACGCCTGAAAAAGCAAAGAAACACAGCCTCCTTGAAGATTGATGGAGTCATGAAAACATGCGTTTGGAGGAGAAGGTAATGTAGGAAATCTTGACTGGCAACAGAGCACCTGCCTTGTCACCAATTTTTAAACATTGTTCCAGGAGTCTCGGGCTCAAAAGGCAGCAGCAGCAGGGCCATCATGCCTTACAATGGAGAGCCACAACCATGCCTTTCCCCCTCCCCCCTTCAAGGGGAAGATTTGTGCTATGGAGGGAGTTGTTTCCAGCCACCTGCAAGAAAAATTAAGTGCGAAAAATACAAGTAGCAGAATCCTTAGAGTCAATTAACTTGCCACACCTGAAAAGGAAATGAAGACACGCCTGAAAAATCAAAGAAACACAGCCTCCCTGAAGATTTATGGAGTCATGAAAACATGCGTTTGGAGGAGAAGCTAATGCAGGAAAACTTGACTGGCAACAGAGCACCTGCCTTGTCACCAATTTTTTAACATTGGTCCAGGAGTCTCGGGCTCAAAAGGCGGCAGCAGCAGGGCCATCATGCCTTACAATGGAGAGCCACAACCATGCCTTTCCCCCTCCCCCTTCTAGGGGAAGATTTGTGCTATGGAGGGAGTTGTTTCCAGCAACCTGCAAGAAAAATTAAGTGCGAAAAATACAAGTAGCAGAATCCTTAGAGTCAATTAACTTGCCACACCTGAAAAGAAAATGAAGACACGCCTGAAAAAGCAAAGAAACACAGCTTCCCTGAAGATTGATGGAGTCATGAAAACATGCGTTTGGAGGAGAAGCTAATACAGGAAAACTTGACTGGCAACAGAGCACCTGCCTTGTCACCAATTTTTAAACATTGTTCCAGGAGTCTCGGGCTCAAAAGGCAGCAGCAGCAGAGCCATCATGCCTTACAATGGAGAGCCACAACCATGCCTTTCCCCCTCCCCCCTCAAGGGGAAGATGTGTGCTATGGAGGGAGTTGTTTCCAGCCACCTGCAAGAAAAATTAAGTTCGAAAAATACAAGTAGCAGAATCCTTAGAGTCAATTAACTTGCCACACCTGAAAAGGAAATGAAGACACGCCTGAAAAAGCAAAGAAACACAGCCTCCCTGATGATTGATGGAGCCATGAAAACATGCGTTTGGAGGAGAAGCTAATGCAGGAAAACTTGACTGGCAACAGAGCACCTGCCTTGTCACCAATGTTTAAACATTGTTCCAGAAATCTCGGGCTCAAAAGGCAGCAGCAGCAGGGCCATCATGCTATACAACAGAGAGCCACAACCATGCCATTCCCCCTCCCCCCTCAAGGGGAAGATTTGTGCTATGGAGGGAGTTGTTTCCAGCCACCTGCAAGAAAAATTAAGTGCGAAAAATACAAGTACCAGAATCTTCAGAGTCAATTAACTTGCCACACCTGAAAAGGAAATGAAGACACGCCTGAAAAAGCAAAGAAACACAGCCTCCCTGAAGATTGATGGAGTCATGAAAACATGCGTTTGGAGGAGAAGCTAATGCAGGAAATCTTGACTGGCAACAGAGCACCTGCCTTGTCACCAATTTTTAAACATTGTTCAAGGAGTCTCGGGCTCAAAAGGCAGCAGCAGCAGGGCCATCATGCCTTACAACGGAGAGCCACAACCATGCCTTTCCCCCTACCCCCCTCAAGGGGAAGATTTGTGCTATGGAGGGAGTTGTTTCCACCTACCTGCAAGAAAAATTAAGTGCGAAAAATACAAGTACCAGAATCCTCAGAGTCAATTAACTTGCCACACCTGAAAAGGAAATGAAGACACGCCTGAAAAAACAAAGAAACACAGCCTCCCTGAAGATTGATGGAGTCATGAAAACGAGCGTTTGGAGAAGAAGCTAATGCAGGAAAACTTGACTGGCAACAGAGCGCCTGCCTTGTCACCAATTTTTAAACATTGTTCCAGGAGTCTCGGGCTCAAAAGGCAGCCGCAGCAGCAGGGCCATCATGCCTTACAATGGAGAGCCACAACCATGTCTTTCCCCCTCCCCCATCAAGGGGAAGATGTGTGCTATGGAGGGAGGTGTTTCCAGCATCCTGCAAGAAAAATTAAGTGCGAAAAATACAAGTACCATAATCCTCAGAGTCAATTAACTTGCCACACCTGAAAAGGAAATGAAGACACGCCTGAAAAAGCAAAGAAACACAGCCTCCTTGAAGATTGATGGAGTCATGAAAACATGCGTTTGGAGGAGAAGGTAATGTAGGAAATCTTGACTGGCAACAGAGCACCTGCCTTGCCACCAATTTTTAAACATTGTTCCAGGAGTCTCGGGCTCAAAAGGCAGCAGCAGCAGGGCCATCATGCCTTACAATGGAGAGAAACAACCATGCCTTTCCCCCTCCCCCCTTCAAGGGGAAGATTTGTGCTATGGAGGGAGTTGTTTCCAGCCACCTGCAAGAAAAATTAAGTGCGAAAAATACAAGTACCAGAATCCTCAGAGTCAATTAACTTGCCACACCTGAAAAGGAAATGAAGACACGCCTGAAAAAACAAAGAAACACAGCCTCCCTGAAGATTGATGGAGTCATGAAAACGAGCGTTTGGAGAAGAAGCTAATGCAGGAAAACTTGACTGGCAACAGAGCGCCTGCCTTGTCACCAATTTTTAAACATTGTTCCAGGAGACTCGGGCTCAAAAGGCAGCAGCAGCAGCAGGGCCATCATGCCTTACAATGGAGAGCCACAACCATGTCTTTCCCCCTCCCCCATCAAGGGGAAGATGTGTGCTATGGAGGGAGGTGTTTCCAGCATCCTGCAAGAAAAATTAAGTGCGAAAAATACAAGTACCATAATCCTCAGAGTCAATTAACTTGCCACACCTGAAAAGGAAATGAAGACACGCCTGAAAAAGCAAAGAAACACAGCCTCCTTGAAGATTGATGGAGTCATGAAAACATGCGTTTGGAGGAGAAGGTAATGTAGGAAATCTTGACTGGCAACAGAGCACCTGCCTTGTCACCAATTTTTAAACATTGTTCTAGGAGTCTCGGGCTCAAAAGGCAGCAGCAGCAGGGCCATCATGCCTTACAATGGAGAGCCACAACCATGCCTTTCCCCCTCCCCCCTTCAAGGGGAAGATTTGTGCTATGGAGGGAGTTGTTTCCAGCCACCTGCAAGAAAAATTAAGTGCGAAAAATACAAGTAGCAGAATCCTTAGAGTCAATTAACTTGCCACACCTGAAAAGGAAATGAAGACACGCCTGAAAAATCAAAGAAACACAGCCTCCCTGAAGATTTATGGAGTCATGAAAACATGCGTTTGGAGGAGAAGCTAATGCAGGAAAACTTGACTGGCAACAGAGCACCTGCCTTGTCACCAATTTTTTAACATTGGTCCAGGAGTCTCGGGCTCAAAAGGCGGCAGCAGCAGGGCCATCATGCCTTACAATGGAGAGCCACAACCATGCCTTTCCCCCTCCCCCTTCTAGGGGAAGATTTGTGCTATGGAGGGAGTTGTTTCCAGCAACCTGCAAGAAAAATTAAGTGCGAAAAATACAAGTAGCAGAATCCTTAGAGTCAATTAACTTGCCACACCTGAAAAGAAAATGAAGACACGCCTGAAAAAGCAAAGAAACACAGCCTCCCTGAAGATTGATGGAGTCATGAAAACATGCGTTTGGAGGAGAAGCTAATACAGGAAAACTTGACTGGCAACAGAGCACCTGCCTTGTCACCAATTTTTAAACATTGTTCCAGGAGTCTCGGGCTCAAAAGGCAGCAGCAGCAGAGCCATCATGCCTTACAATGGAGAGCCACAACCATGCCTTTCCCCCTCCCCCCTCAAGGGGAAGATGTGTGCTATGGAGGGAGTTGTTTCCAGCCACCTGCAAGAAAAATTAAGTTCGAAAAATACAAGTAGCAGAATCCTTAGAGTCAATTAACTTGCCACACCTGAAAAGGAAATGAAGACACGCCTGAAAAAGCAAAGAAACACAGCCTCCCTGAAGATTGATGGAGCCATGAAAACATGCGTTTGGAGGAGAAGCTAATGCAGGAAAACTTGACTGGCAACAGAGCACCTGCCTTGTCACCAATGTTTAAACATTGTTCCAGAAATCTCGGGCTCAAAAGGCAGCAGCAGCAGGGCCATCATGCTATACAACAGAGAGCCACAACCATGCCATTCCCCCTCCCCCCTCAAGGGGAAGATTTGTGCTATGGAGGGAGTTGTTTCCAGCCACCTGCAAGAAAAATTAAGTGCGAAAAATACAAGTACCAGAATCTTCAGAGTCAATTAACTTGCCACACCTGAAAAGGAAATGAAGACACGCCTGAAAAAGCAAAGAAACACAGCCTCCTTGAAGATTGATGGAGTCATGAAAACATGCGTTTGGAGGAGAAGGTAATGTAGGAAATCTTGACTGGCAACAGAGCACCTGCCTTGCCACCAATTTTTAAACATTGTTCCAGGAGTCTCGGGCTCAAAAGGCAGCAGCAGCAGGGCCATCATGCCTTACAATGGAGAGAAACAACCATGCCTTTCCCCCTCCCCCCTTCAAGGGGAAGATTTGTGCTATGGAGGGAGTTGTTTCCAGCCACCTGCAAGAAAAATTAAGTGCGAAAAATACAAGTACCAGAATCCTCAGAGTCAATTAACTTGCCACACCTGAAAAGGAAATGAAGACACGCCTGAAAAAGCAAAGAAACACAGCCTCCCTGAAGATTGATGGAGTCATGAAAACTTGCATTTGGAGGAGAAGCTAATGCAGGAAAACTTGACTGGCAACAGAGCACCTGCCTTGTCAACAATTTTTAAACATTGTTCCAGGAGTCCCGGGCTCAAAAGGCAGCAGCAGCAGGGCCATCATGCCTTACAACGGAGAGCCACAACCATGCCTTTCCCCCTTCCCCATCAAGGGGAATATGTGTGCTATGGAGGGAGTTGTTTCCAGCCACCTGCAAGAAAAATTAAGTGCGAAAAATACAAGTAGCAGAATCCTTAGAGTCAATTAACTTGCCACACCTGAAAAGGAAATGAAAACACGCCTGAAAAAGCAAAGAAACACAGCCTCCCTGAAGATTTATGGAGTCATGAAAACATGCGTTTGGAGGAGAAGCTAATGCAGGAAAACTTGACTGGCAACAGAGCACCTGCCTTGTCACCAATTTTTTAACATTGTTCCCGGAGTCTCGGGCTCAAAAGGCAGCAGCAGCAGGGCCATCATGCCTTACAATGGAGAGCCACAACCATGCCTTTCCCCCTCCCCCTTCAAGTGGAAGATTTGTGCTATGGAGGGAATTGTTTCCAGCCACCTGCAAGAAAAATTAAGTGCGAAATATACAAGTAGCAGAATCCTTAGAGTCAATTAACTTGCCACACCTGAAAAGAAAATGAAGACACGCCTGAAAAAGCAAAGAAACACAGCCTCCCTGAAGATTGATGGAGTCATGAAAACATGCGTTTGGAGGAGAAGCTAATGCAGGAAAACTTGACTGGCAACAGAGCACCTGCCTTGTCACCAATTTTTAAACATTGTTCCAGGAGTCTCGGGCTCAAAAGGCAGCAGCAGCAGAGCCATCATGCCTTACAATGGAGAGCCACAACCATGCCTTTCCCCCTCCCCCCTCAATGGGAAGATGTGTGCTATGGAGGGAGTTGTTTCCAGCCACCTGCAAGAAAAATTAAGTACGAAAAATACAAGTAGCAGAATCCTTAGAGTCAATTAACTTGCCACATCTGAAAAGGAAATGAAGACACGCCTGAAAAAGCAAAGAAACACAGCCTCCCTGAAGATTGATCAGAGTCATGAAAACATGCGTTTAGAGGAGAAGCTAATGCAGGAAAACTTGACTGGCAACAGAGCACCTGCCTTGTCACCAATTTTTAAACATTGTTCCAGGAGTCTCAGGCTCAAAAGGCAGCAGCAGCAGGGCCATCATCCCTTACAATGGGGAGCCACAACCATGCCTTTCCCCCTCCCCCCTTCAAGGGGAAGATTTGTGCTATGGAGGGAGTTGTTTCCAGCCACGTGCAAGACAAATTAAGTGCGAAAAATACAAGTAGCAGAATCCCTAGAGTCAATTAACTTGCCTCACCTGAAAAGGAAATGAAGACACGCATGAAAAAGCTAAGAAACACAGCCTCCCTGAAGATTGATGGAGTCATGAAAACATGCGTTTGGAGGAGAAGCTAATGCAGGAAAATTTGACTGGCAACAGAGCACCTGCCTTGTCACCAATGTTTAAACATTGCTCCAGGAGTCTCGGGCTCAAAAGGCAGCAGCAGCAGGGCCATCATCCCTTACAATGGGGAGCCACAACCATGCCTTTCCCCCTCCCCCCTCAAGGGGAAGATTTGTGCTATGGAGGGAGTTGTTTCCAGCCACCTGCAAGAAAAATTAAGTGCGAAAAATACAAGTACCAGAATCCTCAGAGTCAATTAACTTGCCTCACCTGAAAAGGAAATTAAGACACGCCTGAAAAAGCAAAGAAACCCAGCCTCCCTGAAGATTGATGGAGTCATGAAAACGTGCCTTTGGAGGAGAAGCTAATGCAGGAAAACTTGACTGGCAACAGAGCGCCTGCCTTGTCACCAATTTTTAAACATTGTTCCAGGAGTCCCGGGCTCAAAAGGCAGCAGCAGCAGCAGCAGGGCCATCATGCCTTACAATGGAGAGCCACAACGATGTCTTTCCCCCTCCCCCATCAAGGCGAAGATGTGTGCTATGGAGGGAGGTGTTTCCAGCATCCTGCAAGAAAAATTAAGTGCGAAAAATACAAGTAGCCTAATCCTCAGAGTCAATTAACTTGCCACACCTGAAAAGGAAATGAAGACACGCCTGAAAAAGCAAAGAAACACAGCCTGCCTGAAGATTGATGGAGTCATGAAAACATGCGTTTGGAGGAGAAGCTAATGCAGGAAATCATGACTGGCAACAGAGCACCTGCCTTGTCACCAATTTTTAAACATTGTTCAAGGAGTCTCGGGCTCAAAAGGCAGCAGCAGCAGGGCCATCATGCCTTACAATGGAGAGCCACAACCATGCCTTTCCCCCTCCCCCCTTCAAGGGGAAGATTTGTGCAATGGAGGGAGTTGTTTCCAGCCACCTGCAAGAAAAATTAAGTGCGTAAAATACAAGTAGCAGAATCCTTAGAGTCAATTAACTCGCCACACCTGAAAAGGAAATGAAGACACGCCCGAAAAAGCAAAGAAACACAGCCTCCCTGAAGATTGATGGAGTCATGAAAACGTGCATTTGGAGGAGAAGCTAATGCAGGAAAACTTGACTGGCAACAGAGCACCTGCCTTGTCAACAATTTTTAAACATTGTTCCAGGAGTTCCGGGCTCAAAAGGCAGCAGCAGCAGGGCCATCATGCCTTACAACGGAGAGCCACAACCATGCCTTTCCCCCTCCCCCCTCAAGGGGAAGATGTGTGCTATGGAGGGAGTTGTTTCCAGCCACCTGCAAGAAAAATTAAGTACGAAAAATACAAGTAGCAGAATCCTTAGAGTCAATTAACTTGCCACACCTGAAAAGGAAATGAAGACACGCCTGAAAAAGCAAAGAAACACAGCCTCCCTGAAGATTGATGGAGCCATGAAAACATGCGTTTGGAGGAGAAGCTAATGCAGGAAAACTTGACTGGCAACAGAGCATCTGCCTTGTCACCAATGTTTAAACATTGTTCCAGGAATCTCGGGCTCAAAAGGCAGCAGCAGCAGGGCCATCATGCTATACAACAGAGAGCCACAACCATGCCATTCCCCCTCCCCCCTCAAGGGGAAGATTTGTGCTATGGAGGGAGTTGTTTCCAGCCACCTGCAAGAAAAATTAAGTGCGAAAAATACAAGTACCAGAATCTTCAGAGTCAATTAACTTGCCACACCTGAAAAAGAAATGAAGACACGCCTGAAAAAGCAAAGAAACACAGCCTCCCTGAAGATTGATCAGAGTCATGAAAACATGCGTTTAGAGGAGAAGATAATGCAGGAAAACTTGACTGGCAACAGAGCACCTGCCTTGTCACCAATTTTTAAACATTGTTCCAGGAGTCTCGGGCTCAAAAGGCAGCAGCAGCAGGGCCATCATCCCTTACAATGGGGAGCCACAACCATGCCTTTCCCCCTCCCCCCTTCAAGGGGAAGATTTGTGCTATGGAGGGAGTTGTTTCCAGCCACGTGCAAGACAAATTAAGTGCGAAAAATACAAGTAGCAGAATCCCTAGAGTCAATTAACTTGCCTCACCTGAAAAGGAAATGAAGACACGCCTGAAAAAGCAAAGAAACACAGCCTCCCTGAAGATTGATGGAGTCATGAAAACATGCGTTTGGAGGAGAAGCTAATGCAGGAAAACTTGACTGGCAACAGAGCACCTGCCTTGTCACCAATGTTTAAACATTGTTCCAGGAGTCTCGGGCTCAAAAGGCAGCAGCAGCTGGGCCAACATGCCTTACAACGGAGAGCCACAACCATGCCTTTCCCCCTCCCCCCTCAAGGGGAAGATTTGTGCTATGGAGGGAGTTGTTTCCAGCTACCTGCAAGAAAAATTAAGTGCGAAAAATACAAGTACCAGAATCCTCAGAGTCAATTAACTTGCCTCACCTGAAAAGGAAATTAAGACACGCCTGAAAAAGCAAAGAAACCCAGCCTCCCTGAAGATTGATGGAGTCATGAAAACGTGCCTTTGGAGGAGAAGCTAATGCAGGAAAACTTGACTGGCAACAGAGCGCCTGCCTTGTCACCAATTTTTAAACATTGTTCCAGGTGTCCCGGGCTCAAAAGGCAGCAGCAGCAGCAGGGCCATCATGCCTTACAATGGAGAGCCACAGCGATGTCTTTCCCCCTCCCCCATCAAGGCGAAGATGTGTGCTATGGAGGGAGGTGTTTCCAGCATCCTGCAAGAAAAATTAAGTGCGAAAAATACAAGTACCATAATCCTCAGAGTCAATTAACTTGCCACACCTGAAAAGGAAATGAAGACACGCCTGAAAAAGCAAAGAAACACAGCCTGCCTGAAGATTGATGGAGTCATGAAAACATGCGTTTGGAGGAGAAGCTAATGCAGGAAATCTTGACTGGCAACAGAGCACCTGCCTTGTCACCAATTTTTAAACATTGTTCAAGGAGTCTCGGGCTCAAAAGGCAGCAGCAGCAGGGCCATCATGCCTTACAATGGAGAGCCACAACCATGCCTTTCCCCCTCCCCCCTTCAAGGGGAAGATTTGTGCAATGGAGGGAGTTGTTTCCAGCCACCTGCAAGAAAAATTAAGTGCGTAAAATACAAGTAGCAGAATCCTTAGAGTCAATTATCTCGCCACACCTGAAAAGGAAATGAAGACACGCCCGAAAAAGCAAAGTAACACAGCCTCCCTGAAGATTGATGGAGTCATGAAAACGTGCATTTGGAGGAGAAGCTAATGCAGGAAAACTTGACTGGCAACAGAGCACCTGCCTTGTCAACAATTTTTAAACATTGTTCCAGGAGTCCCGGGCTCAAAAGGCAGCAGCAGCAGGGCCATCATGCCTTACAACGGAGAGCCACAACCATGCCTTCCCGCCTCCCCCCCTCAAGGGGAAGATTTGTGCTATGGAGGGAGGTGTTTCCAGCATCCTGCAAGAAAAATTAAGTGCGAAAAATACAAGTACCAGAATCTTCAGAGTCAATTAACTTGCCACACCTGAAAAAGAAATGAAGACACGCCTGAAAAAGCAAAGAAACACAGCCTCCCTGAAGATTGATCAGAGTCATGAAAACATGCGTTTAGAGGAGAAGATAATGCAGGAAAACTTGACTGGCAACAGAGCACCTGCCTTTTCACCAATTTTTAAACATTGTTCCAGGAGTCTCGGGCTCAAAAGGCAGCAGCAGCAGGGCCATCATCCCTTACAATGGGGAGCCACAACCATGCCTTTCCCCCTCCCCCCTTCAAGGGGAAGATTTGTGCTATGGAGGGAGTTGTTTCCAGCCACGTGCAAGACAAATTAAGTGCGAAAAATACAAGTACCAGAATCCTCAGAGTCAATTAACTTGCCTCACCTGAAAAGGAAATTAAGACACGCCTGAAAAAGCAAAGAAACCCAGCCTCCCTGAAGATTGATGGAGTCATGAAAACGTGCCTTTGGAGGAGAAGCTAATGCAGGAAAACTTGACTGGCAACAGAGCGCCTGCCTTGTCACCAATTTTTAAACATTGTTCCAGGTGTCCCGGGCTCAAAAGGCAGCAGCAGCAGCAGCAGGGCCATCATGCCTTACAATGGAGAGCCACAACGATGTCTTTCCCCCTCCCCCATCAAGGCGAAGATGTGTGCTATGGAGGGAGGTGTTTCCAGCATCCTGCAAGAAAAATTAAGTGCGAAAAATACAAGTACCATAATCCTCAGAGTCAATTAACTTGCCACACCTGAAAAGGAAATGAAGACACGCCTGAAAAAGCAAAGAAACACAGCCTGCCTGAAGATTGATGGAGTCATGAAAACATGCGTTTGGAGGAGAAGCTAATGCAGGAAATCTTGACTGGCAACAGAGCACCTGCCTTGTCACCAATTTTTAAACATTGTTCAAGGAGTCTCGGGCTCAAAAGGCAGCAGCAGCAGGGCCATCATGCCTTACAATGGAGAGCCACAACCATGCCTTTCCCCCTTCCCCCTTCAAGGGGAAGATTTGTGCAATGGAGGGAGTTGTTTCCAGCCACCTGCAAGAAATATTAAGTGCGTAAAATACAAGTAGCAGAATCCTTAGTCAATTAACTCGCCACACCTGAAAAGGAAATGAAGACACGCCCGAAAAAGCAAAGAAACACAGCCTCCCTGAAGATTGATGGAGTCATGAAAACGTGCATTTGGAGGAGAAGCTAATGCAGGAAAACTTGACTGGCAACAGAGCACCTGCCTTGTCAACAATTTTTAAACATTGTTCCAGGAGTCCCGGGCTCAAAAGGCAGCAGCAGCAGGGCCATCATGCCTTACAACGGAGAGCCACAACCATGCCTTCCCGCCTCCCCCCCTCAAGGGGAAGATTTGTGCTATGGAGGGAGTTGTTTCCAGCCACCTGCAAGAAAAATTAAGTGCGTAAAATACAAGTAGCAGAATCCTTAGAGTCAATTAACTTGCCACACCTGAAAAGAAAATGAAGACACGCCTGAAAAAGCAAAGAAACACAGCCTCCCTGTAGATTGATGGAGTCATGAAAACATGCGTTTGGAGGAGAAGCTAATGCAGGAAAACTTGACTGGCAACAGAGCACCTGCCTTGTCACCAATTTTTAAACATTGTTCCAGGAGTCTCGGGCTCAAAAGGCAGCAGCAGCAGAGCCATCATGCCTTACAATGGAGAGCCACAACCATGCCTTTCCCCCTCCCCCCTCAAGGGGAAGATGTGTGCTATGGAGGGAGTTGTTTCCAGCCACCTGCAAGAAAAATTAAGTACGAAAAATACAAGTAGCAGAATCCTTAGAGTCAATTAACTTGCCACACCTGAAAAGGAAATGAAGACACGCCTGAAAAAGCAAAGAAACACAGCCTCCCTGAAGATTGATGGAGTCATGAAAACATGCGTTTGGAGGAGAAGCTAATGCAGGAAAACTTGACTGGCAACAGAGCACCTGCCTTGTCACCAATTTTTAAACATTGTTCCAGGAGTCTCGGGCTCAAAAGGCAGCAGCAGCAGAGCCATCATGCCTTACAATGGAGAGCCACAACCATGCCTTTCCCCCTCCCCCCTCAAGGGGAAGATGTGTGCTATGGAGGGAGTTGTTTCCAGCCACCTGCAAGAAAAATTAAGTACGAAAAATACAAGTAGCAGAATCCTTAGAGTCAATTAACTTGCCACACCTGAAAAGGAAATGAAGACACGCCTGAAAAAGCAAAGAAACACAGCCTCCCTGAAGATTGATCAGAGACATGAAAACATGCGTTTAGAGGAGAAGCTAATGCAGGAAAACTTGACTGGCAACAGAGCACCTGCCTTGTCACCAATTTTTAAACATTGTTCCAGGAGTCTCGGGCTCAAAAGGCAGCAGCAGCAGTGCCATCATCCCTTACAATGGGGAGCCACAACCATGCCTTTCCCCCTCCCCCCTTCAAGGGGAAGATTTGTGCTATGAAGGGAGTTGTTTCCAGCCACGTGCAAGACAAATAAAGTGCGAAAAATACAAGTAGCAGAATCCCTAGATTCAATTAACTTGCCTCACCTGAAAAGGAAATGAAGACACGCCTGAAAAAGCTAAGAAACACAGCCTCCCTGAAGATTGATGGAGTCATGAAAACATGCGTTTGGAGGAGAAGCTAATGCAGGAAAATTTGACTGGCAACAGAGCACCTGCCTTGTCACCAATGTTTAAACATTGTTCCAGGAGTCTCGGGCTCATAAGGCAGCAGCAGCTGGGCCATCATGCCTTACAACGGAGAGCCACAACCATGCCTTTCCCCCTCCCCCCTCAAGGGGAAGATTTGTGCTATTGAGGGAGTTGTTTCCAGCCACCTGCAAGAAAAATTAAGTGCGAAAAATACAAGTACCAGAATCCTCAGAGTCAATTAACTTGCCTCACCTGAAAAGGAAATTAAGACACGCCTGAAAAAGCAAACAAACCGAGCCTCCCTGAAGATTGATGGAGTCATGAAAACGTGCCTTTGGAGGAGAAGCTAATGCAGGAAAACTTGACTGGCAACAGAGCGCCTGCCTTGTCACCAATTTTTAAACATTGTTCCAGGAGTCCCGGGCTCAAAAGGCAGCAGCAGCAGGGCCATCATGCCTTACAATGGAGAGCCACAACGATGTCTTTCCCCCTCCCCCATCAAGGCGAAGATGTGTGCTATGGAGGGAGGTGTTTCCAGCATCCTGCAAGAAATATTAAGTGCGAAAAATACAAGTACCATAATCCTCAGAGTCAATTAACTTGCCACACCTGAAAAGGAAATGAAGACACGCCTTAAAAAGCAAAGAAACACAGCCTCCCTGAAGATTGATGGCGTCATGAAAACATGCGTTTGGAGGAGAAGCTAATGCAGGAAATCTTGACTGTCAACAGAGCACCTGCCTTGTCACCAATTTTTAAACATTGTTCAAGGAGTCTCGGGCTCAAAAGGCAGCAGCAGCAGGGCCATCATGCCTTACAACGGAGAGCCACAACCATGCCTTTCCCCCTACCCCCCTCAAGGGGAAGATTTGTGCTATGGAGGGAGTTGTTTCCAGCTACCTGCAAGAAAAATTAAGTGCGAAAAATACAAGTACCAGAATCCTCAGAGTCAATTAACTTGCCACACCTGAAAAGGAAATGAAGACACGCCTGAAAAAACAAAGAAACACAGCCTCCCTGAAGATTGATGGAGTCATGAAAACGAGCGTTTGGAGAAGAAGCTAATGCAGGAAAACTTGACTGGCAACAGAGCGCCTGCCTTGTCACCAATTTTTAAACATTGTTCCAGGAGACTCGGGCTCAAAAGGCAGCAGCAGCAGCAGGGCCATCATGCCTTACAATGGAGAGCCACAACCATGTCTTTCCCCCTCCCCCATCAAGGGGAAGATGTGTGCTATGGAGGGAGGTGTTTCCAGCATCCTGCAAGAAAAATTAAGTGCGAAAAATACAAGTACCATAATCCTCAGAGTCAATTAACTTGCCACACCTGAAAAGGAAATGAAGACACGCCTGAAAAAGCAAAGAAACACAGCCTCCTTGAAGATTGATGGAGTCATGAAAACATGCGTTTGGAGGAGAAGGTAATGTAGGAAATCTTGACTGGCAACAGAGCACCTGCCTTGTCACCAATTTTTAAACATTGTTCCAGGAGTCTCGGGCTCAAAAGGCAGCAGCAGCAGGGCCATCATGCCTTACAATGGAGAGCCACAACCATGCCTTTCCCCCTCCCCCCTTCAAGGGGAAGATTTGTGCTATGGAGGGAGTTGTTTCCAGCCACCTGCAAGAAAAATTAAGTGCGAAAAATACAAGTAGCAGAATCCTTAGAGTCAATTAACTTGCCACACCTGAAAAGGAAATGAAGACACGCCTGAAAAATCAAAGAAACACAGCCTCCCTGAAGATTTATGGAGTCATGAAAACATGCGTTTGGAGGAGAAGCTAATGCAGGAAAACTTGACTGGCAACAGAGCACCTGCCTTGTCACCAATTTTTTAACATTGGTCCAGGAGTCTCGGGCTCAAAAGGCGGCAGCAGCAGGGCCATCATGCCTTACAATGGAGAGCCACAACCATGCCTTTCCCCCTCCCCCTTCTAGGGGATGATTTGTGCTATGGAGGGAGTTGTTTCCAGCAACCTGCAAGAAAAATTAAGTGCGAAAAATACAAGTAGCAGAATCCTTAGAGTCAATTAACTTGCCACACCTGAAAAGAAAATGAAGACACGCCTGAAAAAGCAAAGAAACACAGCCTCCCTGAAGATTGATGGAGTCATGAAAACATGCGTTTGGAGGAGAAGCTAATACAGGAAAACTTGACTGGCAACAGAGCACCTGCCTTGTCACCAATTTTTAAACATTGTTCCAGGAGTCTCGGGCTCAAAAGGCAGCAGCAGCAGAGCCATCATGCCTTACAATGGAGAGCCACAACCATGCCTTTCCCCCTCCCCCCTCAAGGGGAAGATGTGTGCTATGGAGGGAGTTGTTTCCAGCCACCTGCAAGAAAAATTAAGTTCGAAAAATACAAGTAGCAGAATCCTTAGAGTCAATTAACTTGCCACACCTGAAAAGGAAATGAAGACACGCCTGAAAAAGCAAAGAAACACAGCCTCCCTGAAGATTGATGGAGCCATGAAAACATGCGTTTGGAGGAGAAGCTAATGCAGGAAAACTTGACTGGCAACAGAGCACCTGCCTTGTCACCAATGTTTAAACATTGTTCCAGAAATCTCGGGCTCAAAAGGCAGCAGCAGCAGGGCCATCATGCTATACAACAGAGAGCCACAACCATGCCATTCCCCCTCCCCCCTCAAGGGGAAGATTTGTGCTATGGAGGGAGTTGTTTCCAGCCACCTGCAAGAAAAATTAAGTGCGAAAAATACAAGTACCAGAATCTTCAGAGTCAATTAACTTGCCACACCTGAAAAGGAAATGAAGACACGCCTGAAAAAGCAAAGAAACACAGCCTCCCTGAAGATTGATCAGAGACATGAAAACATGCGTTTAGAGGAGAAGCTAATGCAGGAAAACTTGACTGGCAACAGAGCACCTGCCTTGTCACCAATTTTTAAACATTGTTCCAGGAGTCTCGGGCTCAAAAGGCAGCAGCAGCAGGGCCATCATCCCTTACAATGGGGAGCCACAACCATGCCTTTCCCCCTCCCCCCTTCAAGGGGAAGATTCGTGCTATGAAGGGAGTTGTTTTCAGCCACGTGCAAGACAAATTAAGTGCGAAAAATACAAGTAGCAGAATCCCTAGAGTCAATTAACTTGCCTCACCTGAAAAGGAAATGAAGACACGCCTGAAAAAGCTAAGAAACACAGCCTCCCTGAAGATTGATGGAGTCATGAAAACATGCGTTTGGAGGAGAAGCTAATGCAGGAAAATTTGACTGGCAACAGAGCACCTGCCTTGTCACCAATGTTTAAACATTGTTCCAGGAGTCTCGGGCTCATAAGGCAGCAGCAGCTGGGCCATCATGCCTTATAACGGAGAGCCACAACCATGCCTTTCCCCCTCCCCCCTCAAGGGGAAGATTTGTGCTATGGAGGGAGTTGTTTCCAGCCACCTGCAAGAAAAATTAAGTGCGAAAAATACAAGTACCAGAATCCTCAGAGTCAATTAACTTGCCTCACCTGAAAAGGAAATTAAGACACGCCTGGAAAAGCAAAGAAACACAGCCTGCCTGAAGATTGATGGAGTCATGAAAACATGCGTTTGGAGGAGAAGCTAATGCAGGAAATCATGACTGGCAACAGAGCACCTGCCTTGTCACCAATTTTTAAACATTGTTCAAGGAGTCTCGGGCTCAAAAGGCAGCAGCAGCAGGGCCATCATGCCTTACAATGGAGAGCCACAACCATGCCTTTCCCCCTCCCCCCTTCAAGGGGAAGATTTGTGCAATGGAGGGAGTTGTTTCCAGCCACCTGCAAGAAAAATTAAGTGCGTAAAATACAAGTAGCAGAATCCTTAGAGTCAATTAACTCGCCACACCTGAAAAGGAAATGAAGACACGCCCGAAAAAGCAAAGAAACACAGCCTCCCTGAAGATTGATGGAGTCATGAAAACGTGCATTTGGAGGAGAAGCTAATGCAGGAAAACTTGACTGGCAACAGAGCACCTGCCTTGTCAACAATTTTTAAACATTGTTCCAGGAGTTCCGGGCTCAAAAGGCAGCAGCAGCAGGGCCATCATGCCTTACAACGGAGAGCCACAACCATGCCTTTCCCCCTCCCCCCTCAAGGGGAAGATGTGTGCTATGGAGGGAGGTGTTTCAAGCATCCTGCAAGAAAAATTAAGTGCGAAAAATACAAGTACCATAATCCTCAGAGTCAATTAACTTGCCACACCTGAAAAGGAAATGAAGACACGCCTGAAAAAGCAAAGAAACACAGCCTCCTTGAAGATTGATGGAGTCATGAAAACATGCGTTTGGAGGAGAAGGTAATGTAGGAAATCTTGACTGGCAACAGAGCACCTGCCTTGTCACCAATTTTTAAACATTGTTCCAGGAGTCTCGGGGTCAAAAGGCAGCAGCAGCAGGGCCAACATGCCTTACAATGGAGAGCCACAACCATGCCTTTCCCCCTCCCCCCTTCAAGGGGAAGATTTGTGCTATGGAGGGAGTTGTTTCCAGCCACCTGCAAGAAAAATTAAGTGCGAAAAATACAAGTAGCAGAATCCTTAGAGTCAATTAACTTGCCACACCTGAAAAGGAAATGAAGACACGCCTGAAAAATCAAAGAAACACAGCCTCCCTGAAGATTGATGGAGTCATGAAAACATGCGTTTGGAGGAGAAGCTAATGCAGGAAAACTTGACTGGCAACAGAGCACCTGCCTTGTCACCAATTTTTAAACATTGTTCCAGGAGTCTCGGGCTCAAAAGGCAGCAGCAGCAGAGCCATCATGCCTTACAATGGAGAGCCATAACCATGCCTTTCCCCCTCCCCTCAAGGGGAAGATGTGTGCTATGGAGGGAGTTGTTTCCAGCCACCTGCAAGAAAAATTAAGTACGAAAAATACAAGTAGCAGAATCCTTAGAGTCAATTAACTTGCCACACCTGAAAAGGAAATGAAGACACGCCTGAAAAAGCAAAGAAACACAGCCTCCCTGAAGATTGATGGAGCCATGAAAACATGCGTTTGGAGGAGAAGCTAATGCAGGAAAACTTGACTGGCAACAGAGCACCTGCCTTGTCACCAATGTTTAAACATTGTTCCAGGAATCTCGGGCTCAAAAGGCAGCAGCAGCAGGGCCATCATGCTATACAACAGAGAGCCACAGCCATGCCATTCCCCCTCCCCCTCAAGGGGAAGATTTGTGCTATGGAGGGAGTTGTTTCCAGCCACCTGCAAGAAAAATTAAGTGCGAAAAATACAAGTACCAGAATCTTCAGAGTCAATTAACTTGCCACACCTGAAAAGGAAATGAAGACACGCCTGAAAAAGCAAAGAAACACAGCCTCCCTGAAGATTGATCAGAGACATGAAAACATGCGTTTAGAGGAGAAGCTAATGCCGGAAAACTTGACTGGCAACAGAGCACCTGCCTTGTCACCAATTTTTAAACATTGTTCCAGGAGTCTCGGGCTCAAAAGGCAGCAGCAGCAGGGCCATCATCCCTTACAATGGGGAGCCACAACCATGCCTTTCCCCCTCCCCCTTTCAAGGGGAAGATTTGTGCTATGAAGGGAGTTGTTTTCAGCCACGTGCAAGACAAATTAAGTGCGAAAAATACAAGTAGCAGAATCCCTAGAGTCAATTAACTTGCCTCACCTGAAAAGGAAATGAAGACACGCCTGAAAAAGCTAAGAAACACAGCCTCCCTGAAGATTGATGGAGTCATGAAAACATGCGTTTGGAGGAGAAGCTAATGCAGGAAAATTTGACTGGCAACAGAGCACCTGCCTTGTCACCAATGTTTAAACATTGTTCCAGGAGTCTCGGGCTCATAAGGCAGCAGCAGCTGGGCCATCATGCCTTACAACGGAGAGCCACAACCATGCCTTTCCCCCTCCCCCCTCAAGGGGAAGATTTGTGCTATGGAGGGAGTTGTTTCCAGCCACCTGCAAGAAAAATTAAGTGCGAAAAATACAAGTACCAGAATCCTCAGAGTCAATTAACTTGCCTCACCTGAAAAGGAAATTAAGACACGCCTGAAAAAGCAAAGAAACCGAGCCTCCCTGAAGATTGATGGAGTCATGAAAACGTGCCTTTGGAGGAGAAGCTAATGCAGGAAAACTTGACTGGCAACAGAGCGCCTGCCTTGTCACCAATTTTTAAACATTGTTCCAGGAGTCCCGGGCTCAAAAGGCAGCAGCAGCAGCAGCAGGGCCATCAAGCCTTACAATGGAGAGCCACAACGATGTCTTTCCCCCTCCCCCATCAAGGCGAAGATGTGTGCTATGGAGGGAGGTGTTTCCAGCATCCTGCAAGAAAAATTAAGTGCGAAAAATACAGATACCATAATCCTCAGAGTCAATTAACTTGCCACACCTGAAAAGGAAATGAAGACACGCCTGAAAAAGCAAAGAAACACAGCCTCCCTGAAGATTGATGGAGTCATGAAAACATGCGTTTGGAGGAGAAGCTAATGCAGGAAATCTTGACTGGCAACAGAGCACCTGCCTTGTCACCAATTTTTAAACATTGTTCAAGGAGTCTCGGGCTCAAAAGGCAGCAGCAGCAGGGCCATCATGCCTTACAACGGAGAGCCACAACCATGCCTTTCCCCCTCCCCCCTCAAGGGGAAGATTTGTGCTATGGAGGGAGTTGTTTCCACCTACCTGCAAGAAAAATTAAGTGCGAAAAATACAAGTACCAGAATCCTCAGAGTCAATTAACTTGCCACACCTGAAAAGGAAATGAAGACACGCCTGAAAAAACAAAGAAACACAGCCTCCCTGAAGATTGATGGAGTCATGAAAACGAGCGTTTGGAGAAGAAGCTAATGCAGGAAAACTTGACTGGCAACAGAGCGCCTGCCTTGTCACCAATTTTTAAACATTGTTCCAGGAGTCTCGGGCTCAAAAGGCAGCCGCAGCAGCAGGGCCATCATGCCTTACAATGGAGAGCCACAACCATGTCTTTCCCCCTCCCCCATCAAGGGGAAGATGTGTGCTATGGAGGGAGGTGTTTCCAGCATCCTGCAAGAAAAATTAAGTGCGAAAAATACAAGTACCATAATCCTCAGAGTCAATTAACTTGCCACACCTGAAAAGGAAATGAAGACACGCCTGAAAAAGCAAAGAAACACAGCCTCCTTGAAGATTGATGGAGTCATGAAAACATGCGTTTGGAGGAGAAGGTAATGTAGGAAATCTTGACTGGCAACAGAGCACCTGCCTTGCCACCAATTTTTAAACATTGTTCCAGGAGTCTCGGGCTCAAAAGGCAGCAGCAGCAGGGCCATCATGCCTTACAATGGAGAGAAACAACCATGCCTTTCCCCCTCCCCCCTTCAAGGGGAAGATTTGTGCTATGGAGGGAGTTGTTTCCAGCCACCTGCAAGAAAAATTAAGTGCGAAAAATACAAGTACCAGAATCCTCAGAGTCAATTAACTTGCCACACCTGAAAAGGAAATGAAGACACGCCTGAAAAAGCAAAGAAACACAGCCTCCCTGAAGATTGATGGAGTCATGAAAACTTGCATTTGGAGGAGAAGCTAATGCAGGAAAACTTGACTGGCAACAGAGCACCTGCCTTGTCAACAATTTTTAAACATTGTTCCAGGAGTCCCGGGCTCAAAAGGCAGCAGCAGCAGGGCCATCATGCCTTACAACGGAGAGCCACAACCATGCCTTTCCCCCTTCCCCATCAAGGGGAATATGTGTGCTATGGAGGGAGTTGTTTCCAGCCACCTGCAAGAAAAATTAAGTGCGAAAAATACAAGTAGCAGAATCCTTAGAGTCAATTAACTTGCCACACCTGAAAAGGAAATGAAAACACGCCTGAAAAAGCAAAGAAACACAGCCTCCCTGAAGATTTATGGAGTCATGAAAACATGCGTTTGGAGGAGAAGCTAATGCAGGAAAACTTGACTGGCAACAGAGCACCTGCCTTGTCACCAATTTTTTAACATTGTTCCCGGAGTCTCGGGCTCAAAAGGCAGCAGCAGCAGGGCCATCATGCCTTACAATGGAGAGCCACAACCATGCCTTTCCCCCTCCCCCTTCAAGTGGAAGATTTGTGCTATGGAGGGAATTGTTTCCAGCCACCTGCAAGAAAAATTAAGTGCGAAATATACAAGTAGCAGAATCCTTAGAGTCAATTAACTTGCCACACCTGAAAAGAAAATGAAGACACGCCTGAAAAAGCAAAGAAACACAGCCTCCCTGAAGATTGATGGAGTCATGAAAACATGCGTTTGGAGGAGAAGCTAATGCAGGAAAACTTGACTGGCAACAGAGCACCTGCCTTGTCACCAATTTTTAAACATTGTTCCAGGAGTCTCGGGCTCAAAAGGCAGCAGCAGCAGAGCCATCATGCCTTACAATGGAGAGCCACAACCATGCCTTTCCCCCTCCCCCCTCAATGGGAAGATGTGTGCTATGGAGGGAGTTGTTTCCAGCCACCTGCAAGAAAAATTAAGTACGAAAAATACAAGTAGCAGAATCCTTAGAGTCAATTAACTTGCCACATCTGAAAAGGAAATGAAGACACGCCTGAAAAAGCAAAGAAACACAGCCTCCCTGAAGATTGATCAGAGTCATGAAAACATGCGTTTAGAGGAGAAGCTAATGCAGGAAAACTTGACTGGCAACAGAGCACCTGCCTAGTCACCAATTTTTAAACATTGTTCCAGGAGTCTCAGGCTCAAAAGGCAGCAGCAGCAGGGCCATCATCCCTTACAATGGGGAGCCACAACCATGCCTTTCCCCCTCCCCCCTTCAAGGGGAAGATTTGTGCTATGGAGGGAGTTGTTTCCAGCCACGTGCAAGACAAATTAAGTGCGAAAAATACAAGTAGCAGAATCCCTAGAGTCAATTAACTTGCCTCACCTGAAAAGGAAATGAAGACACGCCTGAAAAAGCTAAGAAACACAGCCTCCCTGAAGATTGATGGAGTCATGAAAACATGCGTTTGGAGGAGAAGCTAATGCAGGAAAATTTGACTGGCAACAGAGCACCTGCCTTGTCACCAATGTTTAAACATTGCTCCAGGAGTCTCGGGCTCAAAAGGCAGCAGCAGCAGGGCCATCATCCCTTACAATGGGGAGCCACAACCATGCCTTTCCCCCTCCCCCCTCAAGGGGAAGATTTGTGCTATGGAGGGAGTTGTTTCCAGCCACCTGCAAGAAAAATTAAGTGCGAAAAATACAAGTACCAGAATCCTCAGAGTCAATTAACTTGCCTCACCTGAAAAGGAAATTAAGACACGCCTGAAAAAGCAAAGAAACCCAGCCTCCCTGAAGATTGATGGAGTCATGAAAACGTGCCTTTGGAGGAGAAGCTAATGCAGGAAAACTTGACTGGCAACAGAGCGCCTGCCTTGTCACCAATTTTTAAACATTGTTCCAGGAGTCCCGGGCTCAAAAGGCAGCAGCAGCAGCAGCAGGGCCATCATGCCTTACAATGGAGAGCCACAACGATGTCTTTCCCCCTCCCCCATCAAGGCGAAGATGTGTGCTATGGAGGGAGGTGTTTCCAGCATCCTGCAAGAAAAATTAAGTGCGAAAAATACAAGTAGCCTAATCCTCAGAGTCAATTAACTTGCCACACCTGAAAAGGAAATGAAGACACGCCTGAAAAAGCAAAGAAACACAGCCTGCCTGAAGATTGATGGAGTCATGAAAACATGCGTTTGGAGGAGAAGCTAATGCAGGAAATCATGACTGGCAACAGAGCACCTGCCTTGTCACCAATTTTTAAACATTGTTCAAGGAGTCTCGGGCTCAAAAGGCAGCAGCAGCAGGGCCATCATGCCTTACAATGGAGAGCCACAACCATGCCTTTCCCCCTCCCCCTTCAAGGGGAAGATTTGTGCAATGGAGGGAGTTGTTTCCAGCCACCTGCAAGAAAAATTAAGTGCGTAAAATACAAGTAGCAGAATCCTTAGAGTCAATTAACTCGCCACACCTGAAAAGGAAATGAAGACACGCCCGAAAAAGCAAAGAAACACAGCCTCCCTGAAGATTGATGGAGTCATGAAAACGTGCATTTGGAGGAGAAGCTAATGCAGGAAAACTTGACTGGCAACAGAGCACCTGCCTTGTCAACAATTTTTAAACATTGTTCCAGGAGTTCCGGGCTCAAAAGGCAGCAGCAGCAGGGCCAGCCATCATGCCTTACAACGGAGAGCCACAACCATGCCTTTCCCCCTCCCCCCTCAAGGGGAAGATGTGTGCTATGGAGGGAGTTGTTTCCAGCCACCTGCAAGAAAAATTAAGTACGAAAAATACAAGTAGCCTAATCCTCAGAGTCAATTAACTTGCCACACCTGAAAAGGAAATGAAGACACGCCTGAAAAAGCAAAGAAACACAGCCTGCCTGAAGATTGATGGAGTCATGAAAACATGCGTTTGGAGGAGAAGCTAATGCAGGAAATCATGACTGGCAACAGAGCACCTGCCTTGTCACCAATTTTTAAACATTGTTCAAGGAGTCTCGGGCTCAAAAGGCAGCAGCAGCAGGGCCATCATGCCTTACAATGGAGAGCCACAACCATGCCTTTCCCCCTCCCCCCTTCAAGGGGAAGATTTGTGCAATGGAGGGAGTTGTTTCCAGCCACCTGCAAGAAAAATTAAGTGCGTAAAATACAAGTAGCAGAATCCTTAGAGTCAATTAACTCGCCACACCTGAAAAGGAAATGAAGACACGCCCGAAAAAGCAAAGAAACACAGCCTCCCTGAAGATTGATGGAGTCATGAAAACGTGCATTTGGAGGAGAAGCTAATGCAGGAAAACTTGACTGGCAACAGAGCACCTGCCTTGTCAACAATTTTTAAACATTGTTCCAGGAGTTCCGGGCTCAAAAGGCAGCAGCAGCAGGGCCAGCCATCATGCCTTACAACGGAGAGCCACAACCATGCCTTTCCCCCTCCCCCCTCAAGGGGAAGATGTGTGCTATGGAGGGAGTTGTTTCCAGCCACCTGCAAGAAAAATTAAGTACGAAAAATACAAGTAGCAGAATCCTTAGAGTCAATTAACTTGCCACACCTGAAAAGGAAATGAAGACACGCCTGAAAAAGCAAAGAAACACAGCCTCCCTGAAGATTGATGGAGCCATGAAAACATGCGTTTGGAGGAGAAGCTAATGCAGGAAAACTTGACTGGCAACAGAGCATCTGCCTTGTCACCAATGTTTAAACATTGTTCCAGGAATCTCGGGCTCAAAAGGCAGCAGCAGCAGGGCCATCATGCTATACAACAGAGAGCCACAACCATGCCATTCCCCCTCCCCCCTCAAGGGGAAGATTTGTGCTATGGAGGGAGTTGTTTCCAGCCACCTGCAAGAAAAATTAAGTGCGAAAAATACAAGTACCAGAATCTTCAGAGTCAATTAACTTGCCACACCTGAAAAAGAAATGAAGACACGCCTGAAAAAGCAAAGAAACACAGCCTCCCTGAAGATTGATCAGAGTCATGAAAACATGCGTTTAGAGGAGAAGATAATGCAGGAAAACTTGACTGGCAACAGAGCACCTGCCTTGTCACCAATTTTTAAACATTGTTCCAGGAGTCTCGGGCTCAAAAGGTAGCAGCAGCAGGGCCATCATCCCTTACAATGGGGAGCCACAACCATGCCTTTCCCCCTCCCCCCTTCAAGGGGAAGATTTGTGCTATGGAGGGAGTTGTTTCCAGCCACGTGCAAGACAAATTAAGTGCGAAAAATACAAGTAGCAGAATCCCTAGAGTCAATTAACTTGCCTCACCTGAAAAGGAAATGAAGACACGCCTGAAAAAGCAAAGAAACACAGCCTCCCTGAAGATTGATGGAGTCATGAAAACATGCGTTTGGAGGAGAAGCTAATGCAGGAAAACTTGACTGGCAACAGAGCACCTGCCTTGTCACCAATGTTTAAACATTGTTCCAGGAGTCTCGGGCTCAAAAGGCAGCAGCAGCTGGGCCAACATGCCTTACAACGGAGAGCCACAACCATGCCTTTCCCCCTCCCCCCTCAAGGGGAAGATTTGTGCTATGGAGGGAGTTGTTTCCAGCTACCTGCAAGAAAAATTAAGTGCGAAAAATACAAGTACCAGAATCCTCAGAGTCAATTAACTTGCCTCACCTGAAAAGGAAATTAAGACACGCCTGAAAAAGCAAAGAAACCCAGCCTCCCTGAAGATTGATGGAGTCATGAAAACGTGCCTTTGGAGGAGAAGCTAATGCAGGAAAACTTGACTGGCAACAGAGCGCCTGCCTTGTCACCAATTTTTAAACATTGTTCCAGGTGTCCCGGGCTCAAAAGGCAGCAGCAGCAGCAGGGCCATCATGCCTTACAATGGAGAGCCACAGCGATGTCTTTCCCCCTCCCCCATCAAGGCGAAGATGTGTGCTATGGAGGGAGGTGTTTCCAGCATCCTGCAAGAAAAATTAAGTGCGAAAAATACAAGTACCATAATCCTCAGAGTCAATTAACTTGCCACACCTGAAAAGGAAATGAAGACACGCCTGAAAAAGCAAAGAAACACAGCCTGCCTGAAGATTGATGGAGTCATGAAAACATGCGTTTGGAGGAGAAGCTAATTCAGGAAATCTTGACTGGCAACAGAGCACCTGCCTTGTCACCAATTTTTAAACATTGTTCAAGGAGTCTCGGGCTCAAAAGGCAGCAGCAGCAGGGCCATCATGCCTTACAATGGAGAGCCACAACCATGCCTTTCCCCCTCCCCCCTTCAAGGGGAAGATTTGTGCAATGGAGGGAGTTGTTTCCAGCCACCTGCAAGAAAAATTAAGTGCGTAAAATACAAGTAGCAGAATCCTTAGAGTCAATTAACTCGCCACACCTGAAAAGGAAATGAAGACACGCCCGAAAAAGCAAAGAAACACAGCCTCCCTGAAGATTGATGGAGTCATGAAAACGTGCATTTGGAGGAGAAGCTAATGCAGGAAAACTTGACTGGCAACAGAGCACCTGCCTTGTCAACAATTTTTAAACATTGTTCCAGGAGTCCCGGGCTCAAAAGGCAGCAGCAGCAGGGCCATCATGCCTTACAACGGAGAGCCACAACCATGCCTTCCCGCCTCCCCCCCTCAAGGGGAAGATTTGTGCTATGGAGGGAGGTGTTTCCAGCATCCTGCAAGAAAAATTAAGTGCGAAAAATACAAGTACCAGAATCTTCAGAGTCAATTAACTTGCCACACCTGAAAAAGAAATGAAGACACGCCTGAAAAAGCAAAGAAACACAGCCTCCCTGAAGATTGATCAGAGTCATGAAAACATGCGTTTAGAGGAGAAGATAATGCAGGAAAACTTGACTGGCAACAGAGCACCTGCCTTTTCACCAATTTTTAAACATTGTTCCAGGAGTCTCGGGCTCAAAAGGCAGCAGCAGCAGGGCCATCATCCCTTACAATGGGGAGCCACAACCATGCCTTTCCCCCTCCCCCCTTCAAGGGGAAGATTTGTGCTATGGAGGGAGTTGTTTCCAGCCACGTGCAAGACAAATTAAGTGCGAAAAATACAAGTACCAGAATCCTCAGAGTCAATTAACTTGCCTCACCTGAAAAGGAAATTAAGACACGCCTGAAAAAGCAAAGAAACCCAGCCTCCCTGAAGATTGATGGAGTCATGAAAACGTGCCTTTGGAGGAGAAGCTAATGCAGGAAAACTTGACTGGCAACAGAGCGCCTGCCTTGTCACCAATTTTTAAACATTGTTCCAGGTGTCCCGGGCTCAAAAGGCAGCAGCAGCAGCAGCAGGGCCATCATGCCTTACAATGGAGAGCCACAACGATGTCTTTCCCCCTCCCCCATCAAGGCGAAGATGTGTGCTATGGAGGGAGGTGTTTCCAGCATCCTGCAAGAAAAATTAAGTGCGAAAAATACAAGTACCATAATCCTCAGAGTCAATTAACTTGCCACACCTGAAAAGGAAATGAAGACACGCCTGAAAAAGCAAAGAAACACAGCCTGCCTGAAGATTGATGGAGTCATGAAAACATGCGTTTGGAGGAGAAGCTAATGCAGGAAATCTTGACTGGCAACAGAGCACCTGCCTTGTCACCAATTTTTAAACATTGTTCAAGGAGTCTCGGGCTCAAAAGGCAGCAGCAGCAGGGCCATCATGCCTTACAATGGAGAGCCACAACCATGCCTTTCCCCCTTCCCCCTTCAAGGGGAAGATTTGTGCAATGGAGGGAGTTGTTTCCAGCCACCTGCAAGAAAAATTAAGTGCGTAAAATACAAGTAGCAGAATCCTTAGTCAATTAACTCGCCACACCTGAAAAGGAAATGAAGACACGCCCGAAAAAGCAAAGAAACACAGCCTCCCTGAAGATTGATGGAGTCATGAAAACGTGCATTTGGAGGAGAAGCTAATGCAGGAAAACTTGACTGGCAACAGAGCACCTGCCTTGTCAACAATTTTTAAACATTGTTCCAGGAGTCCCGGGCTCAAAAGGCAGCAGCAGCAGGGCCATCATGCCTTACAACGGAGAGCCACAACCATGCCTTCCCGCCTCCCCCCCTCAAGGGGAAGATTTGTGCTATGGAGGGAGGTGTTTCCAGCCACCTGCAAGAAAAATTAAGTGCGAAAAATACAAGTAGCAGAATCCTTAGAGTCAATTAACTTGCCACACCTGAAAAGAAAATGAAGACACGCCTGAAAAAGCAAAGAAACACAGCCTCCCTGAAGATTGATGGAGTCATGAAAACATGCGTTTGGAGGAGAAGCTAATGCAGGAAAACTTGACTGGCAACAGAGCACCTGCCTTGTCACCAATTTTTAAACATTGTTCCAGGAGTCTCGGGCTCAAAAGGCAGCAGCAGCAGAGCCATCATGCCTTACAATGGAGAGCCACAACCATGCCTTTCCCCCTCCCCCCTCAAGGGGAAGATGTGTGCTATGGAGGGAGTTGTTTCCAGCCACCTGCAAGAAAAATTAAGTACGAAAAATACAAGTAGCAGAATCCTTAGAGTCAATTAACTTGCCACACCTGAAAAGGAAATGAAGACACGCCTGAAAAAGCAAAGAAACACAGCCTCCCTGAAGATTGATGGAGTCATGAAAACATGCGTTTGGAGGAGAAGCTAATGCAGGAAAACTTGACTGGCAACAGAGCACCTGCCTTGTCACCAATTTTTAAACATTGTTCCAGGAGTCTCGGGCTCAAAAGGCAGCAGCAGCAGAGCCATCATGCCTTACAATGGAGAGCCACAACCATGCCTTTCCCCCTCCCCCCTCAAGGGGAAGATGTGTGCTATGGAGGGAGTTGTTTCCAGCCACCTGCAAGAAAAATTAAGTACGAAAAATACAAGTAGCAGAATCCTTAGAGTCAATTAACTTGCCACACCTGAAAAGGAAATGAAGACACGCCTGAAAAAGCAAAGAAACACAGCCTCCCTGAAGATTGATCAGAGACATGAAAACATGCGTTTAGAGGAGAAGCTAATGCAGGAAAACTTGACTGGCAACAGAGCACCTGCCTTGTCACCAATTTTTAAACATTGTTCCAGGAGTCTCGGGCTCAAAAGGCAGCAGCAGCAGTGCCATCATCCCTTACAATGGGGAGCCACAACCATGCCTTTCCCCCTCCCCCCTTCAAGGGGAAGATTTGTGCTATGAAGGGAGTTGTTTCCAGCCACGTGCAAGACAAATAAAGTGCGAAAAATACAAGTAGCAGAATCCCTAGAGTCAATTAACTTGCCTCACCTGAAAAGGAAATGAAGACACGCCTGAAAAAGCTAAGAAACACAGCCTCCCTGAAGATTGATGGAGTCATGAAAACATGCGTTTGGAGGAGAAGCTAATGCAGGAAAATTTGACTGGCAACAGAGCACCTGCCTTGTCACCAATGTTTAAACATTGTTCCAGGAGTCTCGGGCTCATAAGGCAGCAGCAGCTGGGCCATCATGCCTTACAACGGAGAGCCACAACCATGCCTTTCCCCCTCCCCCCTCAAGGGGAAGATTTGTGCTATTGAGGGAGTTGTTTCCAGCCACCTGCAAGAAAAATTAAGTGCGAAAAATACAAGTACCAGAATCCTCAGAGTCAATTAACTTGCCTCACCTGAAAAGGAAATTAAGACACGCCTGAAAAAGCAAACAAACCGAGCCTCCCTGAAGATTGATGGAGTCATGAAAACGTGCCTTTGGAGGAGAAGCTAATGCAGGAAAACTTGACTGGCAACAGAGCGCCTGCCTTGTCACCAATTTTTAAACATTGTTCCAGGAGTCCCGGGCTCAAAAGGCAGCAGCAGCAGGGCCATCATGCCTTACAATGGAGAGCCACAACGATGTCTTTCCCCCTCCCCCATCAAGGCGAAGATGTGTGCTATGGAGGGAGGTGTTTCCAGCATCCTGCAAGAAAAATTAAGTGCGAAAAATACAAGTACCATAATCCTCAGAGTCAATTAACTTGCCACACCTGAAAAGGAAATGAAGACACGCCTTAAAAAGCAAAGAAACACAGCCTCCCTGAAGATTGATGGCGTCATGAAAACATGCGTTTGGAGGAGAAGCTAATGCAGGAAATCTTGACTGTCAACAGAGCACCTGCCTTGTCACCAATTTTTAAACATTGTTCAAGGAGTCTCGGGCTCAAAAGGCAGCAGCAGCAGGGCCATCATGCCTTACAACGGAGAGCCACAACCATGCCTTTCCCCCTACCCCCCTCAAGGGGAAGATTTGTGCTATGGAGGGAGTTGTTTCCAGCTACCTGCAAGAAAAATTAAGTGCGAAAAATACAAGTACCAGAATCCTCAGAGTCAATTAACTTGCCACACCTGAAAAGGAAATGAAGACACGCCTGAAAAAACAAAGAAACACAGCCTCCCTGAAGATTGATGGAGTCATGAAAACGAGCGTTTGGAGAAGAAGCTAATGCAGGAAAACTTGACTGGCAACAGAGCGCCTGCCTTGTCACCAATTTTTAAACATTGTTCCAGGAGACTCGGGCTCAAAAGGCAGCAGCAGCAGCAGGGCCATCATGCCTTACAATGGAGAGCCACAACCATGTCTTTCCCCCTCCCCCATCAAGGGGAAGATGTGTGCTATGGAGGGAGGTGTTTCCAGCATCCTGCAAGAAAAATTAAGTGCGAAAAATACAAGTACCATAATCCTCAGAGTCAATTAACTTGCCACACCTGAAAAGGAAATGAAGACACGCCTGAAAAAGCAAAGAAACACAGCCTCCTTGAAGATTGATGGAGTCATGAAAACATGCGTTTGGAGGAGAAGGTAATGTAGGAAATCTTGACTGGCAACAGAGCACCTGCCTTGTCACCAATTTTTAAACATTGTTCCAGGAGTCTCGGGCTCAAAGGGCAGCAGCAGCAGGGCCATCATGCCTTACAATGGAGAGCCACAACCATGCCTTTCCCCCTCCCCCCTTCAAGGGGAAGATTTGTGCTATGGAGGGAGTTGTTTCCAGCCACCTGCAAGAAAAATTAAGTGCGAAAAATACAAGTAGCAGAATCCTTAGAGTCAATTAACTTGCCACACCTGAAAAGGAAATGAAGACACGCCTGAAAAATCAAAGAAACACAGCCTCCCTGAAGATTTATGGAGTCATGAAAACATGCGTTTGGAGGAGAAGCTAATGCAGGAAAACTTGACTGGCAACAGAGCACCTGCCTTGTCACCAATTTTTTAACATTGGTCCAGGAGTCTCGGGCTCAAAAGGCGGCAGCAGCAGGGCCATCATGCCTTACAATGGAGAGCCACAACCATGCCTTTCCCCCTCCCCCTTCTAGGGGAAGATTTGTGCTATGGAGGGAGTTGTTTCCAGCCACCTGCAAGAAAAATTAAGTGCGAAAAATACAAGTAGCAGAATCCTTAGAGTCAATTAACTTGCCACACCTGAAAAGAAAATGAAGACACGCCTGAAAAAGCAAAGAAACACAGCCTCCCTGAAGATTGATGGAGTCATGAAAACATGCGTTTGGAGGAGAAGCTAATACAGGAAAACTTGACTGGCAACAGAGCACCTGCCTTGTCACCAATTTTTAAACATTGTTCCAGGAGTCTCGGGCTCAAAAGGCAGCAGCAGCAGAGCCATCATGCCTTACAATGGAGAGCCACAACCATGCCTTTCCCCCTCCCCCCTCAAGGGGAAGATGTGTGCTATGAAGGGAGTTGTTTCCAGCCACCTGCAAGAAAAATTAAGTTCGAAAAATACAAGTAGCAGAATCCTTAGAGTCAATTAACTTGCCACACCTGAAAAGGAAATGAAGACACGCCTGAAAAAGCAAAGAAACACAGCCTCCCTGAAGATTGATGGAGCCATGAAAACATGCGTTTGGAGGAGAAGCTAATGCAGGAAAACTTGACTGGCAACAGAGCACCTGCCTTGTCACCAATGTTTAAACATTGTTCCAGAAATCTCGGGCTCAAAAGGCAGCAGCAGCAGGGCCATCATGCTATACAACAGAGAGCCACAACCATGCCATTCCCCCTCCCCCCTCAAGGGGAAGATTTGTGCTATGGAGGGAGTTGTTTCCAGCCACCTGCAAGAAAAATTAAGTGCGAAAAATACAAGTACCAGAATCTTCAGAGTCAATTAACTTGCCACACCTGAAAAGGAAATGAAGACACGCCTGAAAAAGCAAAGAAACACAGCCTCCCTGAAGATTGATCAGAGACATGAAAACATGCGTTTAGAGGAGAAGCTAATGCAGGAAAACTTGACTGGCAACAGAGCACCTGCCTTGTCACCAATTTTTAAACATTGTTCCAGGAGTCTCGGGCTCAAAAGGCAGCAGCAGCAGGGCCATCATCCCTTACAATGGGGAGCCACAACCATGCCTTTCCCCCTCCCCCCTTCAAGGGGAAGATTCGTGCTATGAAGGGAGTTGTTTTCAGCCACGT
The DNA here is from genome assembly GCF_040938575.1 of Ambystoma mexicanum. Taxonomy (NCBI): domain Eukaryota; kingdom Metazoa; phylum Chordata; class Amphibia; order Caudata; family Ambystomatidae; genus Ambystoma; species Ambystoma mexicanum. Next base: position 782,324,761 of record NC_090939.1, read on the forward strand.
GCAAGACAAATTAAGTGCGAAAAATACAAGTAGCAGAATCCCTAGAGTCAATTAACTTGCCTCACCTGAAAAGGAAATGAAGACACGCCTGAAAAAGCTAAGAAACACAGCCTCCCTGAAGATTGATGGAGTCATGAAAACATGCGTTTGGAGGAGAAGCTAATGCAGGAAAATTTGACTGGCAACAGAGCACCTGCCTTGTCACCAATGTTTAAACATTGTTCCAGGAGTCTCGGGCTCATAAGGCAGCAGCAGCTGGGCCATCATGCCTTACAACGGAGAGCCACAACCATGCCTTTCCCCCTCCCCCCTCAAGGGGAAGATTTGTGCTATGGAGGGAGTTGTTTCCAGCCACCTGCAAGAAAAATTAAGTGCGAAAAATACAAGTACCAGAATCCTCAGAGTCAATTAACTTGCCTCACCTGAAAAGGAAATTAAGACACGCCTGGAAAAGCAAAGAAACACAGCCTGCCTGAAGATTGATGGAGTCATGAAAACATGCGTTTGGAGGAGAAGCTAATGCAGGAAATCATGACTGGCAACAGAGCACCTGCCTTGTCACCAATTTTTAAACATTGTTCAAGGAGTCTCGGGCTCAAAAGGCAGCAGCAGCAGGGCCATCATGCCTTACAATGGAGAGCCACAACCATGCCTTTCCCCCTCCCCCCTTCAAGGGGAAGATTTGTGCAATGGAGGGAGTTGTTTCCAGCCACCTGCAAGAAAAATTAAGTGCGTAAAATACAAGTAGCAGAATCCTTAGAGTCAATTAACTCGCCACACCTGAAAAGGAAATGAAGACACGCCCGAAAAAGCAAAGAAACACAGCCTCCCTGAAGATTGATGGAGTCATGAAAACGTGCATTTGGAGGAGAAGCTAATGCAGGAAAACTTGACTGGCAACAGAGCACCTGCCTTGTCAACAATTTTTAAACATTGTTCCAGGAGTTCCGGGCTCAAAAGGCAGCAGCAGCAGGGCCATCATGCCTTACAACGGAGAGCCACAACCATGCCTTTCCCCCTCCCCCCTCAAGGGGAAGATGTGTGCTATGGAGGGAGTTGTTTCCAGCCACCTGCAAGAAAAATTAAGTACGAAAAATACAAGTAGCAGAATCCTTAGAGTCAATTAACTTGCCACACCTGAAAAGGAAATGAAGACACGCCTGAAAAAGCAAAGAAACACAGCCTCCCTGAAGATTGATGGAGCCATGAAAACATGCGTTTGGAGGAGAAGCTAATGCAGGAAAACTTGACTGGCAACAGAGCATCTGCCTTGTCACCAATGTTTAAACATTGTTCCAGGAATCTCGGGCTCAAAAGGCAGCAGCAGCAGGGCCATCATGCTATACAACAGAGAGCCACAACCTTGCCATTCCCCCTCCCCCCTCAAGGGGAAGATTTGTGCTATGGAGGGAGTTGTTTCCAGCCACCTGCAAGAAAAATTAAGTGCGAAAAATACAAGTACCAGAATCTTCAGAGTCAATTAACTTGCCACACCTGAAAAAGAAATGAAGACACGCCTGAAAAAGCAAAGAAACACAGCCTCCCTGAAGATTGATCAGAGTCATGAAAACATGCGTTTAGAGGAGAAGATAATGCAGGAAAACTTGACTGGCAACAGAGCACCTGCCTTGTCACCAATTTTTAAACATTGTTCCAGGAGTCTCGGGCTCAAAAGGCAGCAGCAGCAGGGCCATCATCCCTTACAATGGGGAGCCACAACCATGCCTTTCCCCCTCCCCCCTTCAAGGGGAAGATTTGTGCTATGGAGGGAGTTGTTTCCAGCCACGTGCAAGACAAATTAAGTGCGAAAAATACAAGTAGCAGAATCCCTAGAGTCAATTAACTTGCCTCACCTGAAAAGGAAATGAAGACACGCCTGAAAAAGCAAAGAAACACAGCCTCCCTGAAGATTGATGGAGTCATGAAAACATGCGTTTGGAGGAGAAGCTAATGCAGGAAAACTTGACTGGCAACAGAGCACCTGCCTTGTCACCAATGTTTAAACATTGTTCCAGGAGTCTCGGGCTCAAAAGGCAGCAGCAGCTGGGCCAACATGCCTTACAACGGAGAGCCACAACCATGCCTTTCCCCCTCCCCCCTCAAGGGGAAGATTTGTGCTATGGAGGGAGTTGTTTCCAGCTACCTGCAAGAAAAATTAAGTGCGAAAAATACAAGTACCAGAATCCTCAGAGTCAATTAACTTGCCTCACCTGAAAAGGAAATTAAGACACGCCTGAAAAAGCAAAGAAACCCAGCCTCCCTGAAGATTGATGGAGTCATGAAAACGTGCCTTTGGAGGAGAAGCTAATGCAGGAAAACTTGACTGGCAACAGAGCGCCTGCCTTGTCACCAATTTTTAAACATTGTTCCAGGTGTCCCGGGCTCAAAAGGCAGCAGCAGCAGCAGCAGGGCCATCATGCCTTACAATGGAGAGCCACAACAATGTCTTTCCCCCTCCCCCATCAAGGCGAAGATGTGTGCTATGGAGGGAGGGGTTTCCAGCATCCTGCAAGAAAAATTAAGTGCGAAAAATACAAGTACCATAATCCTCAGAGTCAATTAACTTGCCACACCTGAAAAGGAAATGAAGACACGCCTGAAAAAGCAAAGAAACACAGCCTGCCTGAAGATTGATGGAGTCATGAAAACATGCGTTTGGAGGAGAAGCTAATGCAGGAAATCTTGACTGGCAACAGAGCACCTGCCTTGTCACCAATTTTTAAACATTGTTCAAGGAGTCTCGGGCTCAAAAGGCAGCAGCAGCAGGGCCATCATGCCTTACAATGGAGAGCCACAACCATGCCTTTCCCCCTCCCCCCTTCAAGGGGAAGATTTGTGCAATGGAGGGAGTTGTTTCCAGCCACCTGCAAGAAAAATTAAGTGCGTAAAATACAAGTAGCAGAATCCTTAGAGTCAATTAACTCGCCACACCTGAAAAGGAAATGAAGACACGCCCGAAAAAGCAAAGAAACATAGCCTCCCTGAAGATTGATGGAGTCATGAAAACGTGCATTTGGAGGAGAAGCTAATGCACGAAAACTTGACTGGCAACAGAGCACCTGCCTTGTCAACAATTTTTAAACATTGTTCCAGGAGTCCCGGGCTCAAAAGGCAGCAGCAGCAGGGCCATCATGCCTTACAACGGAGAGCCACAACCATGCCTTCCCGCCTCCCCCCCTCAAGGGGAAGATTTGTGCTATGGAGGGAGGTGTTTCCAGCATCCAGCAAGAAAAATTAAGTGCGAAAAATACAAGTACCAGAATCTTCAGAGTCAATTAACTTGCCACACCTGAAAAAGAAATGAAGACACGCCTGAAAAAGCAAAGAAACACAGCCTCCCTGAAGATTGATCAGAGTCATGAAAACATGCGTTTAGAGGAGAAGATAATGCAGGAAAACTTGACTGGCAACAGAGCACCTGCCTTGATACCAATTTTTAAACATTGTTCCAGGAGTCTCGGGCTCAAAAGGCAGCAGCAGCAGGGCCATCATCCCTTACAATGGGGAGCCACAACCATGCCTTTCCCCCTCCCCCCTTCAAGGGGAAGATTTGTGCTATGGAGGGAGTTGTTTCCAGCCACGTGCAAGACAAATTAAGTGCGAAAAATACAAGTAGCAGAATCCCTAGAGTCAATTAACTTGCCTCACCTGAAAAGGAAATGAAGACACGCCTGAAAAAGCAAAGAAACACAGCCTCCCTGAAGATTGATGGAGTCATGAAAACATGCGTTTGGAGGAGAAGCTAATGCAGGAAAACTTGACTGGCAACAGAGCACCTGCCTTGTCACCAATGTTTAAACATTGTTCCAGGAGTCTCGGGCTCAAAAGGCAGCAGCAGCTGGGCCAACGTGCCTTACAACGGAGAGCCACAACCATGCCTTTCCCCCTCCCCCCTCAAGGGGAAGATTTGTGCTATGGAGGGAGTTGTTTCCAGCCACCTGCAAGAAAAATTAAGTGCGAAAAATACAAGTACCAGAATCCTCAGAGTCAATTAACTTGCCTCACCTGAAAAGGAAATTAAGACACGCCTGAAAAAGCAAAGAAACCCAGCCTCCCTGAAGATTGATGGAGTCATAAAAACGTGCCTTTGGAGGAGAAGCTAATGCAGGAAAACTTGACTGGCAACAGAGCGCCTGCCTTGTCACCAATTTTTAAACATTGTTCCAGGTGTCCCGGGCTCAAAAGGCAGCAGCAGCAGCAGCAGGGCCATCATGCCTTACAATGGAGAGCCACAACGATGTCTTTCCCCCTCCCCCATCAAGGCGAAGATGTGTGCTATGGAGGGAGGTGTTTCCAGCATCCTGCAAGAAAAATTAAGTGCGAAAAATACAAGTACCATAATCCTCAGAGTCAATTAACTTGCCACACCTGAAAAGGAAATGAAGACACGCCTGAAAAAGCAAAGAAACACAGCCTGCCTGAAGATTGATGGAGTCATGAAAACATGCGTTTGGAGGAGAAGCTAATGCAGGAAATCTTGACTGGCAACAGAGCACCTGCCTTGTCACCAATTTTTAAACATTGTTCAAGGAGTCTCGGGCTCAAAAGGCAGCAGCAGCAGGGCCATCATGCCTTACAATGGAGAGCCACAACCATGCCTTTCCCCCTTCCCCCTTCAAGGGGAAGATTTGTGCAATGGAGGGAGTTGTTTCCAGCCACCTGCAAGAAAAATTAAGTGCGTAAAATACAAGTAGCAGAATCCTTAGAGTCAATTAACTCGCCACACCTGAAAAGGAAATGAAGACACGCCCGAAAAAGCAAAGAAACACAGCCTCCCTGAAGATTGATGGAGTCATGAAAACGTGCATTTGGAGGAGAAGCTAATGCAGGAAAACTTGACTGGCAACAGAGCACCTGCCTTGTCAACAATTTTTAAACATTGTTCCAGGAGTCCCGGGCTCAAAAGGCAGCAGCAGCAGGGCCATCATACCTTACAACGGAGAGCCACAACCATGCCTTCCCGCCTCCCCCCCTCAAGGGGAAGATTTGTGCTATGGAGGGAGGTGTTTCCAGCCACCTGCAAGAAAAATTAAGTGCGAAAAATACAAGTAGCAGAATCCTTAGAGTCAATTAACTTGCCACACCTGAAAAGAAAATGAAGACACGCCTGAAAAAGCAAAGAAACACAGCCTCCCTGAAGATTGATGGAGTCATGAAAACATGCGTTTGGAGGAGAAGCTAATGCAGGAAAACTTGACTGGCAACAGAGCACCTGCCTTGTCACCAATTTTTAAACATTGTTCCAGGAGTCTCGGGCTCAAAAGGCAGCAGCAGCAGAGCCATCATGCCTTACAATGGAGAGCCACAACCATGCCTTTCCCCCTCCCCCCTCAAGGGGAAGATGTGTGCTATGGAGGGAGTTGTTTCCAGCCACCTGCAAGAAAAATTAAGTACGAAAAATACAAGTAGCAGAATCCTTAGAGTCAATTAACTTGCCACACCTGAAAAGGAAATGAAGACACGCCTGAAAAAGCAAAGAAACACAGCCTCCCTGAAGATTGATGGAGTCATGAAAACATGCGTTTGGAGGAGAAGCTAATGCAGGAAAACTTGACTGGCAACAGAGCACCTGCCTTGTCACCAATTTTTAAACATTGTTCCAGGAGTCTCGGGCTCAAAAGGCAGCAGCAGCAGGGCCATCATCCCTTACAATGGGGAGCCACAACCATGCCTTTCCCCCTCCCCCCTTCAAGGGGAAGATTTGTGCTATGAAGGGAGTTGTTTCCAGCCACGTGCAAGACAAATAAAGTGCGAAAAATACAAGTAGCAGAATCCCTAGAGTCAATTAACTTGCCTCACCTGAAAAGGAAATGAAGACACGCCTGAAAAAGCTAAGAAACACAGCCTCCCTGAAGATTGATGGAGTCATGAAAACATGCGTTTGGAGGAGAAGCTAATGCAGGAAATCTTGACTGTCAACAGAGCACCTGCCTTGTCACCAATTTTTAAACATTGTTCAAGGAGTCTCGGGCTCAAAAGGCAGCAGCAGCAGGGCCATCATGCCTTACAACGGAGAGCCACAACCATGCCTTTCCCCCTACCCCCCTCAAGGGGAAGATTTGTGCTATGGAGGGAGTTGTTTCCAGCTACCTGCAAGAAAAATTAAGTGCGAAAAATACAAGTACCAGAATCCTCAGAGTCAATTAACTTGCCACACCTGAAAAGGAAATGAAGACACGCCTGAAAAAACAAAGAAACACAGCCTCCCTGAAGATTGATGGAGTCATGAAAACGAGCGTTTGGAGAAGAAGCTAACGCAGGAAAACTTGACTGGCAACAGAGCGCCTGCCTTGTCACCAATTTTTAAACATTGTTCCAGGAGACTCGGGCTCAAAAGGCAGCAGCAGCAGCAGGGCCATCATGCCTTACAATGGAGAGCCACAACCATGTCTTTCCCCCTCCCCCATCAAGGGGAAGATGTGTGCTATGGAGGGAGGTGTTTCCAGCATCCTGCAAGAAAAATTAAGTGCGAAAAATACAAGTACCATAATCCTCAGAGTCAATTAACTTGCCACACCTGAAAAGGAAATGAAGACACGCCTGAAAAAGCAAAGAAACACAGCCTCCTTGAAGATTGATGGAGTCATGAAAACATGCGTTTGGAGGAGAAGGTAATGTAGGAAATCTTGACTGGCAACAGAGCACCTGCCTTGTCACCAATTTTTAAACATTGTTCCAGGAGTCTCGGGCTCAAAAGGCAGCAGCAGCAGGGCCATCATGCCTTACAATGGAGAGCCACAACCATGCCTTTCCCCCTCCCCCCTTCAAGGGGAAGATTTGTGCTATGGAGGGAGTTGTTTCCAGCCACCTGCAAGAAAAATTAAGTGCGAAAAATACAAGTAGCAGAATCCTTAGAGTCAATTAACTTGCCACACCTGAAAAGGAAATGAAGACACGCCTGAAAAATCAAAGAAACACAGCCTCCCTGAAGATTTATGGAGTCATGAAAACATGCGTTTGGAGGAGAAGCTAATGCAGGAAAACTTGACTGGCAACAGAGCACCTGCCTTGTCACCAATTTTTTAACATTGGTCCAGGAGTCTCGGGCTCAAAAGGCAGCAGCAGCAGGGCCATCATGCCTTACAATGGAGAGCCACAACCATGCCTTTCCCCCTCCCCCTTCTAGGGAAGATTTGTGCTATGGAGAGAGTTGTTTCCAGCCACCTGCAAGAAAAATTAAGTGCGAAAAATACAAGTAGCAGAAACCTTAGAGTCAATTAACTTGCCACACCTGAAAAGAAAATGAAGACACGCCTGAAAAAGCAAAGAAACACAGCCTCCCTGAAGATTGATGGAGTCATGAAAACATGCGTTTGGAGGAGAAGCTAATACAGGAAAACTTGACTGGCAACAGAGCACCTGCCTTGTCACCAATTTTTAAACATTGTTCCAGGAGTCTCGGGCTCAAAAGGCAGCAGCAGCAGAGCCATCATGCCTTACAATGGAGAGCCACAACCATGCCTTTCCCCCTCCCCCCTCAAGGGGAAGATGTGTGCTATGGAGGGAGTTGTTTCCAGCCACCTGCAAGAAAAATTAAGTACGAAAAATACAAGTAGCAGAATCCTTAGAGTCAATTAACTTGCCACACCTGAAAAGGAAATGAAGACACGCCTGAAAAAGCAAAGAAACACAGCCTCCCTGAAGATTGATGGAGCCATGAAAACATGCGTTTGGAGGAGAAGCTAATGCAGGAAAACTTGACTGGCAACAGAGCACCTGCCTTGTCACCAAAGTTTAAACATTGTTCCAGAAATCTCGGGCTCAAAAGGCAGCAGCAGCAGGGCCATCATGCTATACAACAGAGAGCCACAACCATGCCATTCCCCCTCCCCCCTCAAGGGGAAGATTTGTGCTATGGAGGGAGTTGTTTCCAGCCACCTGCAAGAAAAATTAAGTGCGAAAAATACAAGTACCAGAATCTTCAGAGTCAATTAACTTGCCACACCTGAAAAGGAAATGAAGACACGCCTGAAAAAGCAAAGAAACACAGCCTCCCTGAAGATTGATCAGAGACATGAAAACATGCGTTTAGAGGAGAAGCTAATGCAGGAAAACTTGCTGGCAACAGAGCACCTGCCTTGTCACCAATTTTTAAACATTGTTCCAGGAGTCTCGGGCTCAAAAGGCAGCAGCAGCAGGGCCATCATCCCTTACAATGGGGAGCCACAACCATGCCTTTCCCCCTCCCCCCTTCAAGGGGAAGATTCGTGCTATGAAGGGAGTTGTTTTCAGCCACGTGCAAGACAAATTAAGTGCGAAAAATACAAGTAGCAGAATCCCTAGAGTCAATTAACTTGCCTCACCTGAAAAGGAAATGAAGACACGCCTGAAAAAGCTAAGAAACACAGCCTCCCTGAAGATTGATGGAGTCATGAAAACATGCGTTTGGAGGAGAAGCTAATGCAGGAAAATTTGACTGGCAACAGAGCACCTGCCTTGTCACCAATGTTTAAACATTGTTCCAGGAGTCTCGGGCTCATAAGGCAGCAGCAGCTGGGCCATCATGCCTTACAACGGAGAGCCACAACCATGCCTTTCCCCCTCCCCCCTCAAGGGGAAGATTTGTGCTATGGAGGGAGTTGTTTCCAGCCACCTGCAAGAAAAATTAAGTGCGAAAAATACAAGTACCAGAATCCTCAGAGTCAATTAACTTGCCTCACCTGAAAAGGAAATTAAGACACGCCTGAAAAAGCAAAGAAACCGAGCCTCCCTGAAGATTGATGGAGTCATGAAAACGTGCCTTTGGAGGAGAAGCTAATGCAGGAAAACTTGACTGGCAACAGAGCGCCTGCCTTGTCACCAATTTTTAAACATTGTTCCAGGAGTCCCGGGCTCAAAAGGCAGCAGCAGCAGCAGCAGGGCCATCAAGCCTTACAATGGAGAGCCACAACGATGTCTTTCCCCCTCCCCCATCAAGGCGAAGATGTGTGCTATGGAGGGAGGTGTTTCCAGCATCCTGCAAGAAAAATTAAGTACGAAAAATACAAGTAGCAGAATCCTTAGAGTCAATTAACTTGCCACATCTGAAAAGGAAATGAAGACACGCCTGAAAAAGCAAAGAAACACAGCCTCCCTGAAGATTGATCAGAGTCATGAAAACATGCGTTTAGAGGAGAAGCTAATGCAGGAAAACTTGACTGGCAACAGAGCACCTGCCTTGTCACCAATTTTTAAACATTGTTCCAGGAGTCTCGGGCTCAAAAGGCAGCAGCAGCAGGGCCATCATCCCTTACAATGGGGAGCCACAACCATGCCTTTCCCCCTCCCCCCTTCAAGGGGAAGATTTGTGCTATGGAGGGAGTTGTTTCCAGCCACGTGCAAGACAAATTAAGTGCGAAAAATACAAGTAGCAGAATCCCTAGAGTCAATTAACTTGCATCACCTGAAAAGGAAATGAAGACACGCCTGAAAAAGCTAAGAAACACAGCCTCCCTGAAGATTGATGGAGTCATGAAAACATGCGTTTGGAGGAGAAGCTAATGCAGGAAAATTTGACTGGCAACAGAGCACCTGCCTTGTCACCAATATTTAAACATTGTTCCAGGAGTCTTGGGCTCAAAAGGCAGCAGCAGCAGGGCCATCATCCCTTACAATGGGGAGCCACAACCATGCCTTTCCCCCTCCCCCCTCAAGGGGAAGATTTGTGCTATGGAGGGAGTTGTTTCCAGCCACCTGCAAGAAAAATTAAGTGCGAAAAATACAAGTACCAGAATCCTCAGAGTCAATTAACTTGCCTCACCTGAAAAGGAAATTAAGACACGCCTGAAAAAGCAAAGAAACCCAGCCTCCCTGAAGATTGATGGAGTCATGAAAACGTGCCTTTGGAGGAGAAGCTAATGCAGGAAAACTTGACTGGCAACAGAGCGCCTGCCTTGTCACCAATTTTTAAACATTGTTCCAGGAGTCCCGGGCTCAAAAGGCAGCAGCAGCAGCAGCAGGGCCATCATGCCTTACAATGGAGAGCCACAACGATGTCTTTCCCCCTCCCCCATCAAGGCGAAGATGTGTGCTATGGAGGGAGGTGTTTCCAGCATCCTGCAAGAAAAATTAAGTGCGAAAAATACAAGTAGCCTAATCCTCAGAGTCAATTAACTTGCCACACCTGAAAAGGAAATGAAGACACGCCTGAAAAAGCAAAGAAACACAGCCTGCCTGAAGATTGATGGAGTCATGAAAACATGCGTTTGGAGGAGAAGCTAATGCAGGAAATCATGACTGGCAACAGAGCACCTGCCTTGTCACCAATTTTTAAACATTGTTCAAGGAGTCTCGGGCTCAAAAGGCAGCAGCAGCAGGGCCATCATGCCTTACAATGGAGAGCCACAACCATGCCTTTCCCCCTCCCCCCATCAAGGGGAAGATTTGTGCAATGGAGGGAGTTGTTTCCAGCCACCTGCAAGAAAAATTAAGTGCGTAAAATACAAGTAGCAGAATCCTTAGAGTCAATTAACTCGCCACACCTGAAAAGGAAATGAAGACACGCCCGAAAAAGCAAAGAAACACAGCCTCCCTGAAGATTGATGGAGTCATGAAAACGTGCATTTGGAGGAGAAGCTAATGCAGGAAAACTTGACTGGCAACAGAGCACCTGCCTTGTCAACAATTTTTAAACATTGTTCCAGGAGTTCCGGGGTTTAAAAGGCAGCAGCAGCAGGGCCATCATGCCTTACAAAGGAGAGCCACAACCATGCCTTTCCCCCTCCCCCCTCAAGGGGAAGATGTGTGCTATGGAGGGAGTTGTTTCCAGCCACCTGCAAGAAAAATTAAGTACGAAAAATACAAGTAGCAGAATCCTTAGAGTGAATTAACTTGCCACACCTGAAAAGGAAATGAAGACACGCCTGAAAAAGCAAAGAAACACAGCCTCCCTGAAGATTGATGGAGCCATGAAAACATGCGTTTGGAGGAGAAGCTAATGCAGGAAAACTTGACTGGCAACAGAGCATCTGCCTTGTCACCAATGTTTAAACATTGTTCCAGGAATCTCGAGCTCAAAAGGCAGCAGCAGCAGGGCCATCATGCTATACAACAGAGAGCCACAACCATGCCATTCCCCCTCCCCCCTCAAGGGGAATATTTGTGCTATGGAGGGAGTTGTTTCCAGCCACCTGCAAGAAAAATTAAGTGCGAAAAATACAAGTACCAGAATCTTCAGAGTCAATTAACTTGCCACACCTGAAAAAGAAATGAAGACACGCCTGAAAAAGCAAAGAAACACAGCCTCCCTGAAGATTGATCAGAGTCATGAAAACATGCGTTTAGAGGAGAAGATAATGCAGGAAGACTTGACTGGCAACAGAGCACCTGCCTTGTCACCAATTTTTAAACATTGTTCCAGGAGTCTCGGGCTCAAAAGGCAGCAGCAGCAGGGCCATCATCCCTTACAATGGGGAGCCACAACCATGCCTTTCCCCCTCCCCCCTTCAAGGGGAAGATTTGTGCTATGGAGGGAGTTGTTTCCAGCCACGTGCAAGACAAATTATGTACGAAAAATACAAGTAGCAGAATCCTTAGAGTCAATTAACTTGCCACACCTGAAAAGGAAATGAAGACACGCCTGAAAAAGCAAAGAAACACAGCCTCCCTGAAGATTGATGGAGTCATGAAAACATGCGTTTGGAGGAGAAGCTAATGCAGGAAAACTTGACTGGCAACAGAGCACCTGCCTTGTCACCAATGTTTAAACATTGTTCCAGGAGTCTCGGGCTCAAAAGGCAGCAGCAGCTGGGCCAACATGCCTTACAACGGAGAGCCACAACCATGCCTTTCCCCCTCCCCCCTCAAGGGGAAGATTTGTGCTATGGAGGGAGTTGTTTCCAGCCACCTGCAATAAAAATTAAGTGCGAAAAATACAAGTACCAGAATCCTCAGAGTCAACTAACTTGCCTCACCTGAAAAGGAAATTAAGACACGCCTGAAAAAGCAAAGAAACCCAGCCTCCCTGAAGATTGATGGAGTTATGAAAACATGCCTTTGGAGGAGAAGCTAATGCAGGAAAACTTGACTGGCAACAGAGCGCCTGCCTTGTCACCAATTTTTAAACATTGTTCCAGGTGTCCCGGGCTCAAAAGGCAGCAGCAGCAGGGCCATCATGCCTTACAATGGAGAGCCACAACGATGTCTTTCCCCCTCCCCCATCAAGGCGAAGATGTGTGCTATGGAGGGAGGTGTTTCCAGCATCCTGCAAGAAAAATTAAGTGCGAAAAATACAAGTACCATAATCCTCAGAGTCAATTAACTTGCCACACCTGAAAAGGAAATGAAGACACGCCTGAAAAAGCAAAGAAACACAGCCTGCCTGAAGATTGATGGAGTCATGAAAACATGCGTTTGGAGGAGAAGCTAATGCAGGAAATCTTGACTGGCAACAGAGCACCTGCCTTGTCACCAATTTTTAAACATTTTTCAAGGAGTCTCGGGCTCAAAAGGCAGCAGCAGCAGGGCCATCATGCCTTACAATGGAGAGCCACAACCATGCCTTTCCCCCTCCCCCCTTCAAGGGGAAGATTTATGCAATGGAGGGAGTTGTTTCCAGCCACCTGCAAGAAAAATTAAGTGCGTAAAATACAAGTAGCAGAATCCTTAGAGTCAATTAACTCGCCACACCTGAAAAGGAAATGAAGACACACCCGAAAAAGCAAAGAAACACAGCCTCCCTGAAGATTGATGGAGTCATGAAAACGTGCATTTGGAGGAGAAGCTAATGCAGGAAAACTTGACTGGCAACAGAGCACCTGCCTTGTCAACAATTTTTAAACATTGTTTCAGGAGTCCCGGGCTCAAAAGGCAGCAGCAGCAGGGCCATCATGCCTTACAACGGAGAGCCACAACCATGCCTTCCCGCCTCCCCCCCTCAAGGGGAAGATTTGTGCTATGGAGGGAGGTGTTTCCAGCATCCTGCAAGAAAAATTAAGTGCGAAAAATACAAGTACCATAATCCTCAGAGTCAATTAACTTGCCACACCTGAAAAGGAAATGAAGACACGCCTGAAAAAGCAAAGAAACACAGCCTCCTTGAAGATTGATGGAGTCATGAAAACATGCGTTTGGACGAGAAGCTAATGCAGGAAAACTTGACTGGCAACAGAGCACCTGCCTTGTCACCAATGTTTAAACATTTTTCCTGGAGTCTTGGGCTCAAAAGGCAGCAGCAGCAGGGCCATCATGCCTTACAATGGAGAGTCACAACCATGTCTTTCCCCCTCCCCCATCAAGGGGAAGATTTGTGCTATGGAGGGAGGTGTTTCCAGCCACCTGCAAGAAAAAGTAAGTGTGAAAAATACAAGTAGCAGAATCCTTAGAGACAATTAACTTGCCACACCTGAAAAGGAAATGAAGACACGCCTGAAAAAGCAAAGAAACACAGCCTCCCTGAAGATTGATGGAGTCATGAAAACATGCGTTTGGAGGAGAAGCTAATGCAGGAAAACTTGACTGGCAACAGAGCACCTGCCTTGTCACCAATTTTTAAACATTGTTCCAGGAGTCCCGGGCTCAAAAGGCAGCAGCAGCAGCAGGGCCATCATGCCTTACAATGGAGAGCCACAACCATGTATTTCCCCCTCCGCCATCAAGGGGAACATTTGTGCTATGGAGGGAGGTGTTTCCAGCATCCTGCAAGAAAAATTAAGTGCGAAAAATAAAAGTACCAGAATCTTCAGAGTCAATTCACTTGCCACACCTGAAAAGGAAATGAAGACACGCCTGAAAAAGCAAAGAAACACAGCCTCCCTGAAGATTGATGGAGACATGAAAACATGCGTTTGGAGGAGAAGCTAATGCAGGAAAACTTGACTGGCAATAGAGCACCTGCCTTGTCACCAATTTTTAAACATTGTTCCAGGAGTCCCGGGCTCAAAAGGCAGCAGCAGCAGCAGGGCCATCATGCCTTACAACGGAGAGCCACAACCATGTCTTTCCCCCTCCCCCATCAAGGTGAAGATTTGTGCTATGGAGGGAGGTGTTTCCAGCATCCTGCAAGAAAAATTAAGTGCAAAAAATACAAGTACCAGAATCTTCAGAGTCACTTAACTTGCCACACCTGAAAAGGAAATGAAGACATGCCTAAAAAAGCCAAGAAACACAGCCTCCCTGAAGATTGATGGAGTCATGAAAATGTGCATTTGGAGGATAAGCTAATGCAGGAAAACTTGACTGGCAACAGAGCGCCTGCCTTGTCACCAATGTTTAAATACTGTTCCAGGAGTCTCGGGCTCAAAAGGCAGCAGCAGCAGGGCTATCATGCCTTACAACGGAGAGCCACAACCATGCCTTTCGCCCTCCCCCCCTCAAGGGGAAGATTTGTGCTATGGAGGGAGTTGTTTCCAGCTACCTGCAAGAAAAATTAAGTGCGAAAAATACAAGTACCAGAATCTTCAGAGTCAATTAACTTGCCACGCCTGAAAAGGAAATGAAGACACGCCTGAAAAAACAAAGAAACACAGCCTCCCTGAAGATTGATGGAGTCATGAAAACGAGCGTTTGGAGAAGAAGCTAATGCAGGAAAACTTGACTGGCAACAGAGCGCCTGCCTTGTCACCAATTTTTAAACATTGTTCCAGGAGTCCCGGGCTCAAAAGGCAGCAGCAGCAGCAGGGCCATCATGCCTTACAATGGAGAGCCACAACCATGTCTTTCCCCCTCCCCCATCAAGGGGAAGATGTGTGCTATGGAGGGAGGTGTTTCCAGCATCCTGCAAGAAAAATTAAGTGCGAAAAATACAAGTACCATAATCCTCAGAGTCAATTAACTTGCCACACCTGAAAAGGAAATGAAGACACGCCTGAAAAAGCAAAGAAACACAGCCTCCTTGAAGATTGATGGAGTCATGAAAACATGCGTTTGGAGGAGAAGGTAATGCAGGAAATCTTGACTGGCAACAGAGCACCTGCCTTGTCACCAATTTTTAAACATTGTTCCAGGAGTCTCGGGCTCAAAAGGCAGCAGCAGCAGGGCCATCATGCCTTACAATGGAGAGCCACAACCATGCCTTTCCCCCTCCCCCCTTCAAGGGGAAAATTTGTGCTATGGAGGGAGTTGTTTCCAGCCACCTGCAAGAAAAATTAAGTGCGAAAAATACAAGTACCAGAATCCTCAGAGTCAATTAACTTACCACACCTGAAAAGGAAATGAAGACACGCCTGAAAAAGCAAAGAAACACAGCCTCCCTGAAGATTGATGGAGTCATGAAAACGTGCATTTGGAGGAGAAGCTAATGCAGGAAAACTTCACTGGCAACAGAGCACCTGCCTTGTCAACAATTTTTAAACATTGTTCCAGGAGTCCCGGGCTCAAAAGGCAGCAGCAGCAGGGCCATCATGCCTTACAACGGAGAGCCACAACCATGCCTTTCCCCCTTCCCCATCCAGAGGAAGATTTGTGCTATGGAGGGAGTTGTTTCCAGCCACCTGCAAGAAAAATTAAGTGCGAAAAATACAAGTAGCAGAATCCTTAGAGTCAATTAACTTGCCACACCTGAAAAGGAAATGAAGACACGCCTGAAAAAGCAAAGAAACACAGCCTCCCTGAAGATTTATGGAGTCATGAAAACATGCGTTTGGAGGAGAAGCTAATGCAGGAAAACTTGACTGGCAACAGAGCACCTGCCTTGTCACCAATTTTTAAACATTGTTCCAGGAGTCTCGGGCTCAAAAGGCAGCAGCAGCAGAGCCATCATGCCTTACAATGGAGAGCCACAACCATGCCTTTCCCCCTCCCCCCTCAAGGGGAAGATGTGTGCTATGGAGGGAGTTGTTTCCAGCCACCTGCAAGAAAAATTAAGTACGAAAAATACAAGTAGCAGAATCCTTAGAGTCAATTAACTTGCCACACCTGAAAAGGAAATGAAGACACGCCTGAAAAAGCAAAGAAACACAGCCTCCCTGAAGATTGATGGAGCCATGAAAACATGCGTTTGGAGGAGAAGCTAATGCAGGAAAACTTGACTGGCAACAGAGCACCTGCCTTGTCACCAATGTTTAAACATTGTTCCAGGAATCTCGAGCTCAAAAGGCAGCAGCAGCAGGGCCATCATGCTATACAACAGAGAGCCACAACCATGCCATTCCCCCTCCCCCGTCAAGGGGAAGATTTGTGCTATGGAGGGAGTTGTTTCCAGCCACCTGCAAGAAAAATTAAGTGCGAAAAATACAAGTACCAGAATCTTCAGAGTCAATTAACTTGCCACACCTGAAAAAGAAATGAAGACACGCCTGAAAAAGCAAAGAAACACAGCCTCCCTGAAGATTGATCAGAGTCATGAAAACATGCGTTTAGAGGAGAAGCTAATGCAGGAAAACTTGACTGGCAACAGAGCACCTGCCTTGTCACCAATTTTTAAACATTGTTCCAGGAGTCTCGGGCTCAAAAGGCAGCAGCAGCAGGGCCATCATCCCTTACAATGGGGAGCCACAACCATGCCTTTCCCCCTCCCCCCTTCAAGGGGAAGATTTGTGCTATGGAGGGAGTTGTTTCCAGCCACGTGCAAGACAAATTAAGTGCGAAAAATACAAGTAGCAGAATCCCTAGAGTCAATTAACTTGCCTCACCTGAAAAGGAAATGAAGACACGCCTGAAAAAGCTAAGAAACACAGCCTCCCTGAAGATTGATGGAGTCATGAAAACATGCGTTTGGAGGAGAAGCTAATGCAGGAAAATTTGACTGGCAACAGAGCACCTGCCTTGTCACCAATGTTTAAACATTGTTCCAGGAGTCCCGGGCTCAAAAGGCAGCAGCAGCAGGGCCATCATGCCTTACAATGGAGAGCCACAACCATGTCTTTCCCCCTCCCTCATCAAGGCGAAGATGTGTGCTATGGAGGGAGGTGTTTCCAGCATCCTGCAAGAAAAATTAAGTGCGAAAAATACAAGTACCATAATCCTCAGAGTCAATTAACTTGCCACAACTGAAAAGGAAATGAAGACACAGCTGAAAAAGCAAAGAAACACAGCCTCCCTGAAGATTGATGGAGTCATGAAAACATGCGTTTGGAGGAGAAGCTAATGCAGGAAATCTTGACTGGCAACAGAGCACCTGCCTTGTCACCAATTTTTAAACATTGTTCAAGGAGTCTCGGGCTCAAAAGGCAGCAGCAGCAGGGCCATCATGCCTTACAATGGAGAGCCACAACCATGTCTTTCCCCCTCCCCCATCAAGGGGAAGATTTGTGCTATGGAGGGAGTTGTTTACAGCCACCTGCAAGAAAAATTAAGTGTGAAAAATACAAGTACCAGAATCCTCAGAGTCAATTAACTTGCCACACCTGAAAAGGAAATTAAGACACGCCTGAAAAAGCAAAGAAACCCAGCCTCCCTGAAGATTGATGGAGTCATGAAAACGTGCCTTTGGAGGAGAAGCTAATGCAGGAAAACTTGACTGGCAACAGAGCGCCTGCCTTGTCACCAATTTTTAAACATTGTTCCAGGAGTCCCGGGCTCAAAAAGCAGCAGCAGCAGCAGCAGGGCCATCATGCCTTACAATGGAGAGCCACAACCATGTCTTTCCCCCTCCCCCATCAAGGCGAAGATGTGTGCTATGGAGGGAGGTGTTTCCAGCATCCTGCAAGAAAAATTAAGTGCGAAAAATACAAGTACCATAATCCTCAGAGTCAATTAACTTGCCACACCTGAAAAGTAAATGAAGACACGCCTGAAAAAGCAAAGAAACACAGCCTCCCTGAAGATTGATGGAGTCATGGAAACATGCGTTTGGAGGAGAAGCTAATGCAGGAAATCTTGACTGGCAACAGAGCACCTGCCTTGTCACCAATTTTTAAACATTGTTCCAGGAGTCTCGGGCTCAAAAGGCAGCAGCAGCAGGGCCATCATGCCTTACAATGGAGAGCCACAACCATGTCTTTCTCCCTCCCCTATCAAGGAGAAGATTTGTGCTATGGAGGGAGGTGTTTCCATCATCCTGCAAGAAAAATTAAGTGCGAAAAATACAAGTAGCAGAATCCTTAGAGTCAATTAACTTGCCACACCTGAAAAGGAAATGAAGACACGCCTGAAAAAGCAAAGAAACACAGCCTCCTTGAAGATTGATGGAGTCATGAAAACATGCGTTTGGAGGAGAAGGTAATGCAGGAAATCTTGACTGGCAACAGAGCACCTGCCTTGTCACCAATTTTTAAACATTGTTCCAGGAGTCTCGGGCACAAAAGGCAGCAGCAGCAGTGCCATCATGCCTTACAATGGAGAGCCACAACCATGCCTTTCCCCCTCCCCCCTTCAAGGGGAAGATTTGTGCAATGGAGGGAGTTGTTTCCAGCCACCTGCAAGAAAAATTAAGTGCGCAAAATACAAGTAGCAGAATCCTTAGAGTCAATTAACTTGCCACACCCGAAAAGGAAATGAAGACACGCCTGAAAAAGCAAAGAAACACAGCCTCCTTGAAGATTGATGGAGTCATGAAAACATGCGTGTGGACGAGAAGCTAATGCAGGAAATCTTGACTGGCAACAGAGCACCTGCCTTGTCACCAATTTTTAAACATTGTTCCAGGAGTCTCGGGCTCAAAAGGCAGCAGCAGCAGGGCCATCATGCCTTACAACGGAGAGCCACAACCATGCCTTTCCCCCTCCTCCCCTCAAGGGGAAGATTTGTGCTATGGAGGGAGTTGTTTCCAGCCACCTGCAAGAAAAATTAAGTGCGAAAAATACAAGTAGCAAAATCCTTAGAGTTAATTAACTCGCCATACCTGAAAAGGAAATGAAGACACGCCTGAAAAAGCAAAGAAACACAGCCTCCCTGAAGATTGATGGAGTCATGAAAACATGCGTGTGGACGAGAAGCTAATGCAGGAAATCTTGACTGGCAACAGAGCACCTGCCTTGTCATCAATTTTTAAACATTGTTCCAGGAGTCTCGGGCTCAATAGGGAGCAGTAGCAGGTCCAACATGCCTTACAACGGAGTGCCACAACCATGCCTTTCCCCCTCCCCCCCTCAAGGGGAAGATTTGTGCTATGGAGGGAATTGTTTCCAGCCACCTGCAAGAAAAATTAAGTGTGAAAAATACAAGTATCAGAATCCTTAGAGTCAATTAACTTGCCACACCTGAAAAGGAAATGAAGACACGCCTGAAAAAGCAAAGAAACACAGCCTCCCTGAAGATTGATGGAGTCATGAAAACATGCGTTTGGAGGAGAAGCTAATGCAGGAAAACTTGACTGGCAACAGAGCACCTGCCTTGTCACCAATTTTTAAACATTGTTCCAGGAGTCCCGGGCTCAAAAGGCAGCAGCAGGGCCATCATGCCTTAAAACGGAGAGCCACAACCATGTCTTTCCCCCTCCCCCATAAAGGGGAAGATGTGTGCTATGGAGGGAGGTGTTTCCAGCATCCTGCAAGAAAAATTAAGTGCAAAAAATACAAGTACCAGAATCTTCAGAGTCAATTAACTTGCCACACCTGAAAAGGAAATGAAGACATGCCTAAAAAAGCAAAGAAACACAGCCTCCCTGAAGATTGATGGAGTCATGAAAATGTGCATTTGGAGGAGAAGCTAATGCAGGAAAACTTGACTGGCAGCAGAGCGCCTGCCTTGTCACCAATTTTTAAACATTGTTCCAGGAGTCCCCGGCTCAAAAGGCAGCAGCAGCAGGGCCACCATGCCTTACAATGGAGAGCCACAACCATGCCTTTCCCCCTCCCCCCTTCAAGGGGAAGATTTGTGCTATGGAGGGAGTTGTTTCCAGCCACCTGCAAGAAAAATTAAGTCCGAAAAATACAAGTAGCAGAATCCTTAGAGTCAATTAACTTGCCACACCTGAAAAGGAAATGAAGACACGCCTGAAAAAGCAAAGAAACACAGCCTCCCTGAAGATTGATGGAGTCATGAAAACATGCGTTTGGAGGAGAAGCTAATGCAGGAAAACTTGACTGGCAATAGAGCACCTGCCTTGTCACAATGTTTAAACATTGTTCCAGGAGTCTCGGGCTAAAAAGGCAGCAGCAGCAGCAGGGCCATCATGCCTTACAACGGAGAGCCACAACCATGCCCTTCCCCCTCCCCCCCTCAAGGGGAAGATTTGTGCTATGGAGGGAGTTGTTTCCAGCCACCTGCAAGAAAAATGAAGTGCGAAAAATACAAGTACCAGAATCCTTACAGTCAATTAACTTGCCACACCTGAAAAGGAAATGAAGACACGCCTGAAAAAGCAAAGAAACACAGCCTCCCTGAAGATTGATGGAGTGATGAAAACGTGCATTTGGAGGAGAAGCTAATGCAGGAAAACTTGTCTGGCAACAGAGCACCTGCCTTGTCACCAATGTTTAAACATTGTTCCAGGAGTCTCGGGCTCAAAAGGTAGCAGCAGCAGGGCCATCATGCCTTACAACGGAGAGCCACAACCATCCTTTCCCCCTCCCCCCTCAAGGGGAAGATTTGTGCTATGGAGGGAGTTGTTTCCAGCCACCTGCAAGAAAAATTAAGTGCGAAAAATACAAGTACCAGAATCCTCAGAGTCAATTAACTTGCCACACCTGAAAAGGAAATGAAGACACGTCTGAAAAAGCAAAGAAACACAGCCTCCCTGAAGATTGATGGAGTCATGAAAACGTGCGTTTGGAGGACAAGCTAATGTAGGAAAACTTGACTGGCAACAGAGCGCCTACCTTGTCAACAATTTATAAACATTGTTCCAGGAGTCCCGGGCTCAAAAGGCAGCAGCTGCAGCAGGGCCATCATGCCTTACAATGGAGAGCCACAACCATGTATTTCCCCCTCCCCCTTCAAGGGGAATATGTGTGCTATGGAGGGAGGTGTTTCCAGCATCCTGCAAGAAAAATTAAGTGCGAAAAATACAAGTACCATAATCCTCAGAGTCAATTAACTTGCCACACCTGAAAAGGAAATGAAGGCACGCCTGAAAAAGCAAAGAAACACAGCCTCCTTGAAGATTGATGGAGTCATAAAAACATGCGTTTGGACGAGAAGCTAATGCAGGAAATCTTGACTGGCAACAGAGCACCTGCCTTGTCACCAATTTTTAAACATTGTTCCAGGAGTCTCGGGCTCAAAAGGCAGCAGCAGCAGGGCCATCATGCCTTACAATGGAGAGCCACAACCATGCCTTTCCCCCTCCCCCCCTCAAGGGGAAGATTTGTGCTATGGAGGGAGTTGTTTCCAGCCACCTGCAAGAAAAATCAAGTGCGAAAAATACAAGTACCAGAATCCTCAGAGTCAATTAACTTGCCACACCTGAAAAGCAAATTAGACATGCCTGAAAAAGCAAAGAAACACAGCCTCCCTGAAGATTGATGGAGTCATGAAAACGTGCGTTTGGAGGAGAAGGTAATGCAGGAAATCTTGACTGGCAACAGAGCACCTGCCTTGTCACCAATTTTTAAACATTGTTCCAGGCGTGTCGGGCTCAAAAGGCAGCAACAGCAGGGCCATCATGCCTTACAATGGAGAGCCACAACCATGCCATTCCCCCTCCCCCCTTCAAGGGGAAGATTTGTGCAATGAAGGGAGTTGTTTCCAGCCACCTGCAAGAAAAATTAAGTGCGGAAAATACAAGTAGCAGAATCCTTAGAGTCAATTAACTCGCCACACCTGAAAAGGAAAAGAAGACACGCCTGAAAAAGCAAAGAAACACAGCCTCCCTGAAGATTGATGGAGTCATGAAAACATGCGTTTGGAGGAGAAGTTAATGCAGGAAAACGTGACTGGCAACAGAGCACCTGCCTTGTCACCAATTTTTAAACATTGTTCCAGGAGTCTCGGGCTCAAAAGGCAGCAGCAGCAGGGCCATCATGCCTTACAACGGAGAGCCACAACCATGCCTTTCCCCCTCCTCCCCTCAAGGGGAAGATTTGTGCTATGGAGGGAGTTGTTTCCAGCCACCTGCAAGAAAAATTAAGTGCGAAAAATACAAGTAGCAGAATCCTTAGAGTTAATTAACTCGCCACACCTGAAAAGGAAATGAAGACACGCCTGAAAAAGCAAAGAAACACAGCCTCCCTGAAGATTGATGGAGTCATGAAAACATGCATTTGGAGGAGAAGCTAATGCAAGAAAACTTGACTGGCAACAGAGCACCTGCCTTGTCATCAATTTTTAAACATTGTTCCAGGAGTCTCGGGCTCAATAGGCAGCAGCAGCAGGGCCATCATGCCTTACAACGGAGAGCCACAACCATGCCTTTCCCCCTCCCCCCTCAAGGGGAAGATTTGTGCTATGGAGGGAGTTGTTTCCAGCCACCTGCAAGAAAAATTAAGTGCAAAAAATACAAGTAGCAGAATCCCTAGAGTCAATTAACTTGCCTCACCTGAAAAGGAAATGAAGACACGCCTGAAAAAGCTAAGAAACACAGCCTCCCTGAAGATTGATGGAGTCATGAAAACATGCGTTTGGAGGAGAAGCTAATGCAGGAAAATTTGACTGGCAACAGAGCACCTGCCTTGTCACCAATGTTTAAACATTGTTCCAGGAGTCTCGGGCTCAAAAGGCAGCAGCAGCTGGGCCATCATGCCTTACAACGGAGAGCCACAACCATGCCTTCCCCCCCCCCCTCAAGGGGAAGATTTGTGCTATGGAGGGAGTTGTTTCCAGCCACCTGCAAGAAAAATTAAGTGCGAAAAATACAAGTACCAGAATCCTCAGAGTCAATTAACTTGCCTCACCTGAAAAGGAAATTAAGACACGCCTGAAAAAGCAAAGAAACCCAGCCTCCCTGAAGATTGATGGAGTCATGAAAACGTGCCTTTGGAGGAGAAGCTAATGCAGGAAAACTTGACTGGCAACAGAGCGCCTACCTTGTCAACAATTTATAAACATTGTTCCAGGAGTCTCGGGCTCAAAAGGCAGCAGCTGCAGCAGGGCCATCATGCCTTACAATGGAGAGCCACAACCATGTATTTCCCCCTCCCCCATCAAGGGGAATATGTGTGCTATGGAGGGAGGTGTTTCCAGCATCCTGCAAGAAAAATTAAGTGCGAAAAATACAAGTACCATAATCCTCAGAGTCAATTAACTTGCCACACCTGAAAAGGAAATGAAGACATGCCTGAAAAAGCAAAGAAACACAGCCTCCTTGAAGATTGATGGAGTCATAAAAACATGCGTTTGGACGAGAAGCTAATGCATGAAATCTTGACTGGCAACAGAGCACCTGCCTTGTCACCAATTTTTAAACATTGTTCCAGGAGTCTCGGGCTCAAAAGGCAGCAGCAGCAGGGCCATCATGCCTTACAATGGAGAGCCACAACCATGCCTTTCCCCCTCCGCCCTTCAAGGGGAAGATTTGTGCTATGGAGGGAGTTGTTTCCAGCCACCTGCAAGAAAAATTAAGTCCGAAAAATACAAGTAGCAGAATCCTTAGAGTCAATTAACTTGCCACACCTGAAAAGGAAATGAAGACACGCCTGAAAAAGCAAAGAAACACAGCCTCCCTGAAGATTGATGGAGTCATGAAAACATGCGTTTGGAGGAGAAGCTAATGCAGGAAAACTTGACTGGCAACAGAGCACCTGCCTTGTCACCAATGTTTAAACATTGTTCCAGGAGTCTCGGGCTCAAAAGGCAGCAGCAGCAGGGCCATCATGCCTTACAACGGAGAGCCACAACCATGCCTTTCCCCCCCTCAAGGGGAAGATTTGTGCTATGGAGGGAGTTGTTTCCAGCCACCTGCAAGAAAAATAAAGTGCGAAAAATACAAGTACCAGAATCCTCAGAGTCAATTAACTTGCCACACCTGAAAAGGAAATTAAGACACGCCTGAAAAAGCAAAGAAACACAGCCTCCCTGAAGATTGATGGAGTCATGAAAACATGCGTTTGGAGGAGAAGGTAATGCAGGAAATCTTGACTGGCAACAGAGCACCTGCCTTGTTACCAATTTTTAAACATTGTTCCAGGCGTCTCGGGCTCAAAAGGCAGCAACAGCAGGGCCATCATGCCTTACAATGGAGAGCCACAACCATGCCTTTCCCCCTCCCCCCTTCAAGGGGAAGATTTGTGCAATGGAGGGAGTTGTTTCCAGCCACCTGCAAGAAAAATTAAGTGCGAAAAATACAAGTAGCAGAATCCTTAGAGTCAATTAACTCGCCACACCTGAAAAGGAAAAGAAGACACGCCTGAAAAAGCAAAGAAACACAGCCTCCCTGAAGATTGATGGAGTCATGAAAACATGCGTTTGAAGGAGAAGTTAATGCAGGAAAACTTGACTGGCAACAGAGCACCTGCCTTGTCACCAATTTTTAAACATTGTTCCAGGAGTCTCGGGCTCAAAAGGCAGCAGCAGCAGGGCCATCATCCCTTACAATGGGGAGCCACAACCATGCCTTTCCCCCTCCCCCCTTCAAGGGGAAGATTTGTGCTATGAAGGGAGTTGTTTCCAGCCACGTGCAAGACAAATTAAGTGCGAAAAATACAAGTAGCAGAATCCCTAGAGTCAATTACCTTGCCTCACCTGAAAAGGAAATGAAGACACGCCTGAAAAAGCTAAGAAACACAGCCTCCCTGAAGATTGATGGAGTCATGAAAACATGCGTTTGGACGAGAAGCTAATGCAGGAAATCTTGACTGGCAACAGAGCACCTGCCTTGTCATCAATTTTTAAACATTGTTCCAGGAGTCTCGGGCTCAAAAGGCAGCAGCAGCAGGGCCATCATGCCTTACAACAGAGAGCCACAACCATGCCTTTCCCCCTCCTCCCCTCAAGGGGAAGATTTGTGCTATGGAGGGAGTTGTTTCCAGCCTCCTGCAAGAAAAATTAAGTGCGAAAAATACAAGTAGCAGAATCCTTAGAGTTAATTAACTCGCCACACCTGAAAAGGAAATGAAGACACGCCTGAAAAAGCAAAGAAACACAGCCTCCCTGAAGATTGATGGAGTCATGAAAACATGCATTTGGAGGAGAAGCTAATGCAAGAAAACTTGACTGGCAACAGAGCACCTGCCTTGTCATCAATTTTTAAACATTGTTCCAGGAGTCTCGGGCTCAATAGGCAGCAGCAGCAGGGCCATCATGCCTTACAACGGAGAGCCACAACCATGCCTTTCCCCCTCCCCCCCTCAAGGGGAAGATTTGTGCTATGGAGGGAGTTGTTTCCAGCCACCTGCAAGAAAAATTAAGTGCAAAAAATACAAGTAGCAGAATCCTTAGAGTCAATTAACTTGCCACACCTGAAAAGGAAATGAAGACATGCCTGAAAAAGCAAAGAAACACAGCCTCCCTGAAGATTGATGGAGTCATGAAAACATGCATTTGGAGGAGAAGCTAATGCAAGAAAACTTGACTGGCAACAGAGCACCTGCCTTGTCATCAATTTTTAAACATTGTTCCAGGAGTCTCGGGCTCAATAGGCAGCAGCAGCAGGGCCATCATGCCTTACAACGGAGAGCCACAACCATGCCTTTCCCCCTCCCCCCCTCAAGGGGAAGATTTGTGCTATGGAGGGAGTTGTTTCCAGCCACCTGCAAGAAAAATTAAGTGCAAAAAATACAAGTAGCAGAATCCTTAGAGTCAATTAACTTGCCACACCTGAAAAGGAAATGAAGACATGCCTGAAAAAGCAAAGAAACACAGCCTCCCTGAAGATTGATGGAGTCATGAAAACATGCGTTTGGAGGAGAAGCTAATGCAGGAAAACTTGACTGGCAACAGAACGCCTGCCTTGTCACCAATTTTTAAACATTGTTCCAGGAGTCTCGGGCTCAAAAGGCAGCAGCATCAGGGCCATCATGCCTTACAATGGAGAGCCACAACCATGCCTTTCCCCCTCCCCCCTTCATGGGGAAGATTTGTGCTATGGAGGGAGGTGTTTCCAGCATCCTGCAAGAAAAATTAAGTGCGAAAAATACAAGTACCATAATCCTCAGAGTCAATTAACTTGCCACGCCTGAAAAAGTAAAGAAACACAGCCTCCCTGAAGATTGATGGAGTCATGAAAACGTGCGTTTGGAAGAGAAGCTAATGCAGGAAAACTTGACTGGCAACAGAGCGCCTGCCTTGTCACCAATGTTTAAACATTGTTCCAGGAGTCTCGGGCTCAAAAGGCAGCAGCAGCAGGGCCATCATCCCTTACAATGGGGAGCCACAACCATGCCTTTCCCCCTCCCCCCTTCAAGGGGAAGATTTGTGCTATGGAGGGAGTTGTTTCCAGCCACGTGCAAGACAAATTAAGTGCGAAAAATACAAGTAGCAGAATCCCTAGAGTCAATTAACTTGCCTCACCTGAAAAGGAAATGAAGACACGCCTGAAAAAGCTAAGAAACACAGCTTCCCTGAAGATTGATGGAGTCATGAAAACATGCGTTTGGAGGAGAAGCTAATGCAGGAAAATTTGACTGGCAACAGAGCACCTGCCTTGTCACCAATGTTTAAACATTGTTCCAGGAGTCTCGGGCTCAAAAGGCAGCAGCAGCTGGGCCATCATGCCTAACAACGGAGAGCCACAACCATGCCTTTCCCCCTCCCCCCTTCAAGGGGAAGATTTGTGCTATGGAGGGAGTTGTTTCCAGCCACGTGCAAGACAAATTAAGTGCGAAAAATACAAGTAGCAGAATCCCTAGAGTCAATTAACTTGCCTCACCTGAAAAGGAAATGAAGACACGCCTGAAAAAGCTAAGAAACACAGCCTCCCTGAAGATTGATGGAGTCATGAAAACATGCGTTTGGAGGAGAAGCTAATGCAGGAAAATTTGACTGGCAACAGAGCACCTGCCTTGTCACCAATGTTTAAACATTGTTCCAGGAGTCTCGGGCTCAAAAGGCAGCAGCAGCTGGGCCATCATGCCTTACAACGGAGAGCCACAACCATGCCTTTCCCCCTCCCCCCTCAAGGGGAAGATTTGTGCTATGGAGGGAGTTGTTTCCAGCCACCTGCAAGAAAAATTAAGTGCGAAAAATACAAGTACCAGAATCCTCAGAGTCAATTAACTTGCCTCACCTGAAAAGGAAATTAAGACACGCCTGAAAAAGCAAAGAAACCCAGCCTTCCTGAAGATTGATGGAGTCATGAAAACGTGCCTTTGGAGGAGAAGCTAATGCAGGAAAACTTGACTGGCAACGGAGCGCCTACCTTGTCAACAATTTATAAACATTGTTCCAGGAGTCCCGGGCTCAAAAGGCAGCAGCTGCAGCAGGGCCATCATGCCTTACAATGGAGAGCCACAACCATGTATTTCCCCCTCCCCCATCAAGGGGAATATGTGTGCTATGGAGGGAGGTGTTTCCAGCATCCTGCAAGAAAAATTAAGTGCGAAAAATACAAGTACCATAATCCTCAGAGTCAATTAACTTGCCACACCTGAAAAGGAAATGAAGACATGCCTGAAAAAGCAAAGAAACACAGCCTCCTTGAAGATTGATGGAGTCATAAAAACATGCGTTTGGACGAGAAGCTAATGCATGAAATCTTGACTGGCAACAGAGCACCTGCCTTGTCACCAATTTTTAAACATTGTTCCAGGAGTCTCGGGCTCAAAAGGCAGCAGCAGCAGGGCCATCATGCCTTACAATGGAGAGCCACAACCATGCCTTTCCCCCTCCGCCCTTCAAGGGGAAGATTTGTGCTATGGAGGGAGTTGTTTCCAGCCACCTGCAAGAAAAATTAAGTCCGAAAAATACAAGTAGCAGAATCCTTAGAGTCAATTAACTTGCCACACCTGAAAAGGAAATGAAGACACGCCTGAAAAAGCAAAGAAACACAGCCTCCCTGAAGATTGATGGAGTCATGAAAACATGCGTTTGGAGGAGAAGCTAATGCAGGAAAACTTGACTGGCAACAGAGCACCTGCCTTGTCACCAATGTTTAAACATTGTTCCAGGAGTCTCGGGCTCAAAAGGCAGCAGCAGCAGGGCCATCATGCCTTACAACGGAGAGCCACAACCATGCCTTTCCCCCTCCCCCCCTCAAGGGGAAGATTTGTGCTATGGAGGGAGTTGTTTCCAGCCCCCTGCAAGAAAAATTAAGTGCGAAAAATACAAGTACCAGAATCCTCAGAGTCAATTAACTTGCCACACCTGAAAAGGAAATTAAGACACGCCTGAAAAAGCAAAGAAACACAGCCTCCCTGAAGATTGATGGAGTCATGAAAACGTGCGTTTGGAGGAGAAGGTAATGCAGGAAATCTTGACTGGCAACAGAGCACCTGCCTTGTCACCAATTTTTAAACATTGTTCCAGGCGTCTCGGGCTCAAAAGGCAGCAACAGCAGGGCCATCATGCCTTACAATGGAGAGCCACAACCATGCCTTTCCCCCTCCCCCCTTCAAGGGGAAGATTTGTGCAATGGAGGGAGTTGTTTCCAGCCACCTGCAAGAAAAATTAAGTGCGAAAAATACAAGTAGCAGAATCCTTAGAGTCAATTAACTCGCCACACCTGAAAAGGAAAAGAAGACACGCCTGAAAAAGCAAAGAAACACAGCCTCCCTGAAGATTGATGGAGTCATGAAAACATGCGTTTGGAGGAGAAGCTAATGCAGGAAAACTTGACTGGCAACAGAGCGCCTGCCTTGTCACCAATTTTTAAACATTGTTCCAGGAGTCTCGGGCTCAAAAGGCAGCAGCATCAGGGCCATCATGCCTTACAATGGAGAGCCACAACCATGCCTTTCCCCCTCCCCCCTTCACGGGGAAGATTTGTGCTATGGAGGGAGGTGTTTCCAGCATCCTGCAAGAAAAATTAAGTGCGAAAAATACAAGTACCATAATCCTCAGAGTCAATTAACTTGCCACGCCTGAAAAAGTAAAGAAACACAGCCTCCCTGAAGATTGATGGAGTCATGAAAACGTGCGTTTGGAAGAGAAGCTAATGCAGGAAAACTTGACTGGCAACAGAGCGCCTGCCTTGTCACCAATGTTTAAACATTGTTCCAGGAGTCTCGGGCTCAAAAGGCAGCAGCAGCAGGGCCATCATCCCTTACAATGGGGAGCCACAACCATGCCTTTCCCCCTCCCCCCTTCAAGGGGAAGATTTGTGCTATGGAGGGAGTTGTTTCCAGCCACGTGCAAGACAAATTAAGTGCGAAAAATACAAGTAGCAGAATCCCTAGAGTCAATTAACTTGCCTCACCTGAAAAGGAAATGAAGACACGCCTGAAAAAGCTAAGAAACACAGCTTCCCTGAAGATTGATGGAGTCATGAAAACATGCGTTTGGAGGAGAAGCTAATGCAGGAAAATTTGACTGGCAACAGAGCCCTGCCTTGTCACCAATGTTTAAACATTGTTCCAGGAGTCTCGGGCTCAAAAGGCAGCAGCAGCTGGGCCATCATGCCTTACAACGGAGAGCCACAACCATGCCTTTCCCCCTCCCCCCTCAAGGGGAAGATTTGTGCTATGGAGGGAGTTGTTTCCAGCCACCTGCAAGAAAAATTAAGTGCGAAAAATACAAGTACCAGAATCCTAAGAGTCAATTAACTTGCCTCACCTGAAAAGGAAATTAAGACACGCCTGAAAAAGCAAAGAAACCCAGCCTCCCTGAAGATTGATGGAGTCTTGAAAACGTGCCTTTGGAGGAGAAGCTAATGCAGGAAAACTTGACTGGCAACAGAGCGCCTACCTTGTCAACAATTTATAAACATGGTTCCAGGAGTCCCGGGCTCAAAAGGCAGCAGCTGCAGCAGGGCCATCATGCCTTACAATGGAGAGCCACAACCATGTATTTCCCCCTCCCCCATCAAGGGGAATATGTGTGCTATGGAGGGAGGTGTTTCCAGCATCCTGCAAGAAAAATTAAGTGCGAAAAATACAAGTACCATAATCCTCAGAGTCAATTAACTTGCCACACCTGAAAAGGAAATGAAGACATGCCTGAAAAAGCAAAGAAACACAGCCTCCTTGAAGATTGATGGAGTTATAAAAACATGCGTTTGGACGAGAAGCTAATGCATGAACTCTTGACTGGCAACAGAGCACCTGCCTTGTCACCAATTTTTAAACATTGTTCCAGGAGTCTCGGGCTCAAAAGGCAGCAGCAGCAGGGCCATCATGCCTTACAATGGAGAGCCACAACCATGCCTTTCCCCCTCCGCCCTTCAAGGGGAAGATTTGTGCTATGGAGGGAGTTGTTTCCAGCCACCTGCAAGAAAAATTAAGTCCGAAAAATACAAGTAGCAGAATCCTTAGAGTCAATTAACTTGCCACACCTGAAAAGGAAATGAAGACACGCCTGAAAAAGCAAAGAAACACAGCCTCCCTGAAGATTGATGGAGTCATGAAAACATGCGTTTGGAGGAGAAGCTAATGCAGGAAAACTTGACTGGCAACAGAGCACCTGCCTTGTCACCAATGTTTAAACATTGTTCCAGGAGTCTCGGGCTCAAAAGGCAGCAGCAGCAGGGCCATCATGCCTTACAACGGAGAGCCACAACCATGCCTTTCCCCCTCCCCCCCTCAAGGGGAAGATTTGTGCTATGGAGGGAGTTGTTTCCAGCCACCTGCAAGAAAAATTAAGTGCGAAAAATACAAGTACCAGAATCCTCAGAGTCAATTAACTTGCCACACCTGAAAAGGAAATTAAGACACGCCTGAAAAAGCAAAGAAACACAGCCTCCCTGAAGATTGATGGAGTCATGAAAACGTGCGTTTGGAGGAGAAGGTAATGCAGGAAATCTTGACTGGCAACAGAGCACCTGCCTTGTCACCAATTTTTAAACATTGTTCCAGGCGTCTCGGGCTCAAAAGGCAGCAACAGCAGGGCCATCATGCCTTACAATGGAGAGCCACAACCATGCCTTTCCCCCTCCCCCCTTCAAGGGGAAGATTTGTGCAATGGAGGGAGTTGTTTCCAGCCACCTGCAAGAAAAATTAAGTGCGAAAAATACCAGTAGCAGAATCCTTAGAGTCAATTAACTCGCCACACCTGAAAAGGAAAAGAAGACACGCCTGAAAAAGCAAAGAAACACAGCCTCCCTGAAGATTGATGGAGTCATGAAAACATGCGTTTGGAGGAGAAGTTAATGCAGGAAAACTTGACTGGCAACAGAGCACCTGCCTTGTCACCAATTTTTAAACATTGTTCCAGGAGTCTCGGGCTCAAAAGGCAGCAGCAGCAGGGCCATCATCCCTTACAATGGGGAGCCACAACCATGCCTTTCCCCCTCCCCCCTTCAAGGGGAAGATTTGTGCTATGAAGGGAGTTGTTTCCAGCCACGTGCAAGACAAATTAAGTGCGAAAAATACAAGTAGCAGAATCCCTAGAGTCAATTACCTTGCCTCACCTGAAAAGGAAATGAAGACACGCCTGAAAAAGCTAAGAAACACAGCCTCCCTGAAGATTGATGGAGTCATGAAAACATGCGTTTGGACGAGAAGCTAATGCAGGAAATCTTGACTGGCAACAGAGCACCTGCCTTGTCATCAATTTTTAAACATTGTTCCAGGAGTCTCGGGCTCAAAAGGCAGCAGCAGCAGGGCCATCATGCCTTACAACGGAGAGCCACAACCATGCCTTTCCCCCTCCTCCCCTCAAGGGGAAGATTTGTGCTATGGAGGGAGTTGTTTCCAGCCACCTGCAAGAAAAATTAAGTGCGAAAAATACAAGTAGCAGAATCCTTAGAGTTAATTAACTCTCCACACCTGAAAAGGAAATGAAGACACGCCTGAAAAAGCAAAGAAACACAGCCTCCCTGAAGATTGATGGAGTCATGAAAACATGCATTTGGAGGAGAAGCTAATGCAAGAAAACTTGACTGGCAACAGAGCACCAGCCTTGTCATCAATTTTTAAACATTGTTCCAGGAGTCTCGGGCTCAATAGGCAGCAGCAGCAGGGCCATCATGCCTTACAACGGAGAGCCACAACCATGCCTTTCCCCCTCCCCCCCTCAAGGGGAAGATTTGTGCTATGGAGGGAGTTGTTTCCAGCCACCTGCAA
Organism: Ambystoma mexicanum; assembly: GCF_040938575.1. NCBI lineage: Eukaryota > Metazoa > Chordata > Amphibia > Caudata > Ambystomatidae > Ambystoma > Ambystoma mexicanum. The sequence continues at coordinate 782,356,587 of NC_090939.1, forward strand.
GTAAAATTAAGTGCAAAAAATACAAGTAGCAGAATCCTTAGAGTCAATTAACTTGCCACACCTGAAAAGGAAATGAAGACATGCCTGAAAAAGCAAAGAAACACAGCCTCCCTGAAGATTGATGGAGTCATGAAAACATGCGTTTGGAGGAGAAGCTAATGCAGGAAAACTTGACTGGCAACAGAGCACCTGCCTTGTCACCAATTTTTAAACATTGTTCCAGGAGTCTCGGGCTCAAAAGGCAGCAGCAGCAGGGCCATCATCCCTTACAATGGGGAGCCACAACCATGCCTTTCCCCCTCCCCCCTTCAAGGGGAAGATTTGTGCTATGAAGGGAGTTGTTTCCAGCCACGTGCAAGACAAATTAAGTGCGAAAAATACAAGTAGCAGAATCCCTAGAGTCAATTACCTTGCCTCACCTGAAAAGGAAATGAAGACACGCCTGAAAAAGCTAAGAAACACAGCCTCCCTGAAGATTGATGGAGTCATGAAAACATGCGTTTGGACGAGAAGCTAATGCAGGAAATCTTGACTGGCAACAGAGCACCTGCCTTGTCATCAATTTTTAAACATTGTTCCAGGAGTCTCGGGCTCAAAAGGCAGCAGCAGCAGGGCCATCATGCCTTACAACGGAGAGCCACAACCATGCCTTTCCCCCTCCTCCCCTCAAGGGGAAGATTTGTGCTATGGAGGGAGTTGTTTCCAGCCACCTGCAAGAAAAATTAAGTGCGAAAAATACAAGTAGCAGAATCCTTAGAGTTAATTAACTCGCCACACCTGAAAAGGAAATGAAGACACGCCTGAAAAAGCAAAGAAACACAGCCTCCCTGAAGATTGATGGAGTCATGAAAACATGCATTTGGAGGAGAAGCTAATGCAAGAAAACTTGACTGGCAACAGAGCACCTGCCTTGTCATCAATTTTTAAACATTGTTCCAGGAGTCTCGGGCTCAATAGGCAGCAGCAGCAGGGCCATCATGCCTTACAACGGAGAGCCACAACCATGCCTTTCCCCCTCCCCCCCTCAAGGGGAAGATTTGTGCTATGGAGGGAGTTGTTTCCAGCCACCTGCAAGAAAAATTAAGTGCAAAAAATACAAGTAGCAGAATCCTTAGAGTCAATTAACTTGCCACACCTGAAAAGGAAATGAAGACATGCCTGAAAAAGCAAAGAAACACAGCCTCCCTGAAGATTGATGGAGTCATGAAAACATGCGTTTGGAGGAGAAGCTAATGCAGGAAAACTTGACTGGCAACAGAGCGCCTGCCTTGTCACCAATTTTTAAACATTGTTCCAGGAGTCTCGGGCTCAAAAGGCAGCAGCATCAGGGCCATCATGCCTTACAATGGAGAGCCACAACCATGCCTTTCCCCCTCCCCCCTTCATGGGGAAGATTTGTGCTATGGAGGGAGGTGTTTCCAGCATCCTGCAAGAAAAATGAAGTGCGAAAAATACAAGTACCATAATCCTCAGAGTCAATTAACTTGCCACGCCTGAAAAAGTAAAGAAACACAGCCTCCCTGAAGATTGATGGAGTCATGAAAACGTGCGTTTGGAAGAGAAGCTAATGCAGGAAAACTTGACTGGCAACAGAGCGCCTGCCTTGTCACCAATGTTTAAACATTGTTCCAGGAGTCTCGGGCTCAAAAGGCAGCAGCAGCAGGGCCATCATCCCTTACAATGGGGAGCCACAACCATGCCTTTCCCCCTCCCCCCTTCAAGGGGAAGATTTGTGCTATGGAGGGAGTTGTTTCCAGCCACGTGCAAGACAAATTAAGTGCGAAAAATACAAGTAGCAGAATCCTTAGAGTCAATTAACTCGCCACACCTGAAAAGGAAAAGAAGACACGCCTGAAAAAGCAAAGAAACACAGCCTCCCTGAAGATTGATGGAGTCATGAAAACATGCGTTTGGAGGAGAAGTTAATGCAGGAAAACTTGACTGGCAACAGAGCACCTGCCTTGTCACCAATTTTTAAACATTGTTCCAGGAGTCTCGGGCTCAAAAGGCAGCAGCAGCAGGGCCATCATCCCTTACAATGGGGAGCCACAACCATGCCTTTCCCCCTCCCCCCTTCAAGGGGAAGATTTGTGCTATGAAGGGAGTTGTTTCCAGCCATGTGCAAGACAAATTAAGTGCGAAAAATACAAGTAGCAGAATCCCTAGAGTCAATTACCTTGCCTCACCTGAAAAGGAAATGAAGACACGCCTGAAAAAGCTAAGAAACACAGCCTCCCTGAAGATTGATGGAGTCATGAAAACATGCGTTTGGACGAGAAGCTAATGCAGGAAATCTTGACTGGCAACAGAGCACCTGCCTTGTCATCAATTTTTAAACATTGTTCCAGGAGTCTCGGGCTCAAAAGGCAGCAGCAGCAGGGCCATCATGCCTTACAACGGAGAGCCACAACCATGCCTTTCCCCCTCCTCCCCTCAAGGGGAAGATTTGTGCTATGGAGGGAGTTGTTTCCAGCCACCTGCAAGAAAAATTAAGTGCGAAAAATACAAGTAGCAGAATCCTTAGAGTTAATTAACTCGCCACACCTGAAAAGGAAATGAAGACACGCCTGAAAAAGCAAAGGAACACAGCCTCCCTGAAGATTGATGGAGTCATGAAAACATGCATTTGGAGGAGAAGCTAATGCAAGAAAACTTGACTGGCAACAGAGCACCTGCCTTGTCATCAATTTTTAAACATTGTTCCAGGAGTCTCGGGCTCAATAGGCAGCAGCAGCAGGGCCATCATGCCTTACAACGGAGAGCCACAACCATGCCTTTCCCCCTCCCCCCCTCAAGGGGAAGATTTGTGCTATGGAGGGAGTTGTTTCCAGCCACCTGCAAGAAAAATTAAGTGCAAAAAATACAAGTAGCAGAATCCTTAGAGTCAATTAACTTGCCACACCTGAAAAGGAAATGAAGACATGCCTGAAAAAGCAAAGAAACACAGCCTCCCTGAAGATTGATGGAGTCATGAAAACATGCGTTTGGAGGAGAAGCTAATGCAGGAAAACTTGACTGGCAACAGAGCGCCTGCCTTGTCACCAATTTTTAAACATTGTTCCAGGAGTCTCGGGCTCAAAAGGCAGCAGCATCAGGGCCATCATGCCTTACAATGGAGAGCCACAACCATGCCTTTCCCCCTCCCCCCTTCATGGGGAAGATTTGTGCTATGGAGGGAGGTGTTTCCAGCATCCTGCAAGAAAAATGAAGTGCGAAAAATACAAGTACCATAATCCTCAGAGTCAATTAACTTGCCACGCCTGAAAAAGTAAAGAAACACAGCCTCCCTGAAGATTGATGGAGTCATGAAAACGTGCGTTTGGAAGAGAAGCTAATGCAGGAAAACTTGACTGGCAACAGAGCGCCTGCCTTGTCACCAATGTTTAAACATTGTTCCAGGAGTCTCGGGCTCAAAAGGCAGCAGCAGCAGGGCCATCATCCCTTACAATGGGGAGCCACAACCATGCCTTTCCCCCTCCCCCCTTCAAGGGGAAGATTTGTGCTATGGAGGGAGTTGTTTCCAGCCACGTGCAAGACAAATTAAGTGCGAAAAATACAAGTAGCAGAATCCCTAGAGTCAATTAACTTGCCTCACCTGAAAAGGAAATGAAGACACAGCTGAAAAAGCAAAGAAACACAGCCTCCCTGAACATTGAGGGAGTCATGAAAACATGCGTTTGGAGGAGAAGCTAATGCAGGAAATCTTGACTGGCAACAGAGCACCTGCCTTGTCACCAATTTTTAAACATTGTTCAAGGAGTCTCGGGCTCAAAAGGCAGCAGCAGCAGGGCCATCATGCCTTACAATGGAGAGCCACAACCATGTCTTTCCCCCTACCCCATCAAGGGGAAGATTTGTGCTATGGAGGGAGGTGTTTCCAGCATCCTGTAAGAAAAATTAAGTGCGAAAAATACAAGTACCATAATCCTAAGAGTCAATTAACTTGCCACACCTGAAAAGGAAATGAAGACACGCCTGAAAAAGCAAAGAAGCACAGCCTCCCTGAAGATTGATGGAGTCATGAAAACGTGCCTTTGGAGGAGAAGCTAATGCAGGAAAACTTGACTGGCAACAGAGCGTCTGCCTTGTCACCAATTTTTAAACATTGTTCCAGGAGTCTCGGGCTCAAAAGGCAGCAGCAGCTGGGCCATCATGCCTTACAACGGAGAGCTACAACCATGCCTTTCCCCCTCAACCCTCAAGGGGAAGATTTGTGCTATGGAGGGAGTTGTTTAAAGCCACCTGCAAGAAAAATTAAGTGCGAAAAATACAAGTACCAGAATCCTCAGAGTCAATTAACTTGCCACACCTGAAAAGGAAATGAAGACACGCCTGAAAAAGCAAAGAAACCCAGCCTCCCTGAAGATTGATGGAGTCATGAAAACGTGCCTTTGGAGGAGAAGCTAATGCAGGAAAACTTGACTGGCAACAGAGCGCCTGCCTTGTCACCAATTTTTAAACATTGTTCCAGGAGTCCCGGGCTCAAAAGGCAGCAGCAGCAGCAGCAGGGCCATCATGCCTTACAATGGAGAGCCACAACCATGTCTTTCCCCCTCCCCCATCAAGGCGAAGATGTGTGCTATGGAGGGAGGTGTTTCCAGCATCCTGCAAGAAAAAATAAGTGTGAAAAATACAAGTACCATAATCCTCAGAGTCAATTAACTTGCCACACCTGAAAAGGAAATGAAGACACGCCTGAAAAAGCAAAGAAACACAGCCTCCCTGAAGATTGATGGAGTCATGAAAACATGCGTTTGGAGGAGAAGCTAATGCAGGAAATCTTGACTGGCAACAGAGCACCTGCCTTGTCACCAATTTTTAAACATTGTTCCAGGAGTCTCGGGCTCAAAAGGCAGCAGCAGCAGGGCCATTATGCCTTACAATGGAGAGCCACAACCATGTCTTTCTCCCTCCCCTATCAAGGAGAAGATTTGTCCTATGGAGGGAGGTGTTTCCATCATCCTGTAAGAAAATTTAAGTGCGAAAAATACAAGTACCAGTATCCTCAGAGTCAATTAACTTGCCACACCTGAAAAGGAAATGAAGACACGCCTGAAAAAGCAAAGAAACACAGCCTCCCTGAAAATTGATGGAGTCATGAAAACGTGCGTTTGGAGGAGAAGCTAATGCAGGAAAACTTGACTGGCAACAGAGCGCCCGCCTTGTCACCAATTTTTAAACATTGTTCCAGGAGTCCCGGGCTCAAAAGGCAGCAGCAGCAGCAGGGCCATCATGCCTTACAATGGAGAGCCACAACCATGTCTTTCCCCCTCCCCCATCAAGGGGAAGATGTGTGCTATGGAGGGAGGTGTTTCCAGCATCCTGCAAGAAAAATTAAGTGCGAAAAATACAAGTAGCAAAATCCTTAGAGTCAATTAACTTGCCACACCTGAAAACGAAATGAAGACACGCCTGAAAAAGCAAAGAAACACAGCCTCCTTGAAGATTTATGGAGTCATGAAAACATGCGTTTGGAGAAGAAGGTAATGCAGGAAATCTTGACTGGCAACAGAGCACCTGCCTTGTCACCAATTTTTAAACATTGTTCCAGGAGTCTCGGGCACAAAAGGCAGCAGCAGCAGGACCATCATGCCTTACAATGGAGAGCCACAACCATGCCTTTCCCCCTCCCCCCTTCAAGGGGAAGATTTGTGTAATGGAGGGAGTTGTTTCCAGCCACCTGCAAGAAAAATTAAGTGCGAAAAATACAAGTAGCAGAATCCTTAGAGTCAATTAACTCGCCACACCTGAAAAGGAAATGAAGACACGCCTGAAAAAGCAAAGAAACACAGCCTCCCTGAAGATTGATGGAGTCATGAAAACATGCGTTTGGAGGAGAAGCTAATGCAGGAAAACTTGACTGGCAACAGAGCACCTGCCTTGTCACCAATTTTTAAACTTTGTTCCAGGAGTCTCGGGCTCAAAAGGCAGCAGCAGCAGGGCCATCATGCCTTACAATGGAGAGCCACAACCATGCCTTTCCCCCTCCCCCCTTCAAGGGGAAGATTTGTGCAATGGAGGGAGTTGTTTCCAGCCACCTGCAAGAAAAATTAAGTGCGAAAAATACAAGTAGCAGAATCCTTAGAGTCAATTAACTTGCCACACCCGAAAAGGAAATGAAGACACGTCTGAAAAAGCAAAGAAACACAGCCTCCTTGAAGATTGATGGAGTCATGAAAACATGCGTGTGGACGAGAAGCTAATGCAGGAAATCTTGACTGGCAACAGAGCACCTGCCTTGTCACCAATTTTTAAACATTGTTCCAGGAGTCTCGGGCTCAAAAGGCAGCAGCAGCAGGGCCATCATGCCTTACAACGGAGAGCCACAACCATGCCTTTCCCCCTCCCCCACTCAAGGGGAAGATTTGTGCTATGGAGGGAGTTGTTTCCAGCCACCTGCAAGAAAAATTAAGTGCGAAAAATACAAGTATCAGAATCCTTAGAGACAATTAACTTGCCACACCTGAAAAGGAAATGAAGACACGCCTGAAAAAGCAAAGAAACACAGCCTCCCTGAAGATTGATGGAGTCATGAAAACGTGCATTTGGAGGAGAAGCTAATGCAGGAAAACTTGACTGGCAACAGAGCGCCTGCCTTGTCACCAATTTTTAAACATTGTTCCAGGAGTCTCGGGCTCAAAAGGCAGCAGCAGCAGGGCCATCATGCCTTAGAATGGAGAGCCACAACCATGCCTTTCCCCCTTCCCCTTTCAAAGGGAAGATTTGTGCTATGGAGGGAGTTGTTTCCAGCCACCTGCAAGAAAAATGAAGTGCGAAAAATACAAGTAGCAGAATCCTTAGAGTCAATTAACTTGCCACACCTGAAAAGGAAATGAAGACACGCCTGAAAAAGCAAAGAAACACAGCCTCCCTGAAGATTGATGGAGTCATGAAAACATGCGTTTGGAGGAGAAGCTAATGCAGGAAAACTTGACTGGCAACAGAGCACCTGCCTTGTCTCCAATTTTTAAACATTGTTCCAGGAGCCTCAGGCTCAAAAGGCAGCAGCAGCAGGGCCATCATGCCTTACAATGGAGAGCCACAACCATGCCTTTCCCCCTCCCCCCCTCAAGGGGAAGATTTGTGCTATGGAGGGAGTTGTTTCCAGCCACCTGCAAGAGAAATTAAGTGCGAAAAGTACAAGTACCAGAATGCTCAGAGTCAATTAACTTGCCAGACCTGAAAGGGAAATGAAGACACGCCTGAAAAAGCAAAGAAACCTAGCCTCCCTGAAGATTGATGGAGTCATGAAAACGTGCGTTTGGAGGAGAAGCTAATGCAGGAAAACTTGACGTGCAACAGAGCGCCTGCCTTGTCACCAATTTTTAAACATTGTTCCAGGAGTCTCGGGCTCAAAAGGCAGCAGCAGCAGGGCCATCATGCCTTACAATGGAGAGCCACAACCATGTCTTTCCCCCTGCCCCATCAAGGGGAAGATTTGTGCTATGGATGGAGGTGTTTCCAGCATCCTGCAAGAAAAATTAAGTGGGAAAAATACAAGTACCATAATCCTCAGAGTCAATTAACTTGCCACACCTGAAAAGGAAATGAAGACACGCCTGAAAAAGCAAAGAAACACAGCCTCCCTGAAGATTGATGGAGTCATGAAAACATGCGTTTGGAGGAGAAGCTAATGCAGGAAAACTTGACTGGCAACAGAGCACCTGCCTTGTCACCAATTTTTAAACATTGTTCCAGGAGTCTCTGGCTCAAAAGGCAGCAGCAGCAGGGGCCATCATGCCTTACAACGGAGAGCCACAACCATGCCTTTCCCCCTCCCCCCTCAAGGGGAAGATTTGTGCTATGGAGGGAGTTGTTTCCAGCCACCTGCAAGAAAAATGAAGTGCGAAAAATACAAGTAGCAGAATCCTTAGAGTCAATTAACTTGCCACACCTGAAAAGGAAATGAAGACACACCTGAAAAAGCAAAGAAATACAGCCTCCCTGAAGATTTATGCAGTCATGAAAAGGTGCATTTGGAGGAGAAGCTAATGCAGGAAAACTTGACTGGCAACAGATCGCCTGCCTTGTCACAAATTTTTAATCATTGTTCCAGGAGTCCTGGGCTCAAAAGGCAGCAGAAGCAGGGCCATCATGCCTTACAATGGAGAGCCACAACCATGCCCTTCCCCCTCCCCCCATCAAGGGGAAGATTTGTGCTATGGAGGGAGTTGTTTCCAGCCACCTGCAAGAAAAATTAAGTGCGAAAAATACAAGTAGCAGAATCCTTAGAGTCAATTAACTTGCCACACCTGAAAAGGAAATGAAGACACACCTGAAAAATCAAAGAAACACAGCCTCCATGAAGGTGGATGGAGTCATGAAAACATGCGTTTGGAGGAGAAGCTAATGCAGGAAAACTTGACTGGCAACAGAGCACCTGCCTTGTCACCAATTTTTAAACATTGTTCCAGGAGTCTCGGGCTCAAAAGGCAGCAACAGCAGGGCCATCATGCCTTACAACGGAGAGCCACAACCATGCCTTTCCCCCTCCCCTCTCAAGGGGAAGATTTGTGCTATGGAGGGAGTTGTTTCCAGCCACCTGCAAGAAGAATTAAGTGCGAAAAGTACAAGTACCAGAATGCTCAGAGTCAATTAACTTGCCAGACCTGAAAGGGAAATGAAGACACGCCTGAAAAAGCAAAGAAACCTAGCCTCCCTGAAGATTGATGGAGTCATGAAAACGTGCGTTTGGAGGAGAAGCTAATGCAGGATAACTTGACGTGCAACAGAGCGCCTGCCTTGTCACCAATTTTTAAACATTGTTCCAGGAGTTTCGGGCTCAAAAGGCAGCAGCAGCAGGGGCCATCATGCCTTACAACGGAGAGCCACAACCATGCCGTTCCCCCTCCCCCCTCAAGGGGAAGATTTGTGCTATGGAGGGAGTTGTTTCCAGCCACCTGCAAGAAAAATGAAGTGCGAAAAATACAAGTAGCAGAATCCTTAGAGTCAATTAACTTGCCACACCTGAAAAGGAAATGAAGACACACCTGAAAAAGCAAAGAAATACAGCCTCCCTGAAGATTTATGCAGTCATGAAAAGTTGCATTTGCAGGAGAAGCTAATGCAGGAAAACTTGACTGGCAACAGATCGCCTGCCTTGTCACCAATTTTTAATCATTGTTCCAGGAGTCCCGGGCTCAAAAGGCAGCAGAAGCAGGGCCATCATGCCTTACAATGGAGAGCCACAACCATGCCCTTCCCCCTCCCCCCATCAAGGGGAAGATTTGTGCTATGGAGGGAGTTGTTTCCAGCCACCTGCAAGAAAAATTAAGTGCGAAAAATACAAGTAGCAGAATCCTTAGAGTCAATTAACTTGCCACACCTGAAAAGGAAATGAAGACACACCTGAAAAAGCAAAGAAATACAGCCTCCCTGATGATTGATGGAGTCATGAAAACGTGCATTTGGAGGAGAAGCTAATGCAGGAAAACTTGACTGGCAACAGAGTGCCTGCCCTGTCACCAATTTTTAAACATTGTTCCAGGAGTCCCGGGCTCAAAAGGCAGCAGCAGGGCCATCATGCCTTACAATGGAGAGCCACAACTATGCCTTCCCCCCTCCACCCCATCAAGGGGAAGATTTGTGCTATGGAGGGAGGTGTTTCCAGCATCCTGCAAGAAAAATTAAGTGCGAAAAATACAAGTACCAGAATCTTCAGAGTCAATGAACTTGCCACACCTGAAAATGAAATGAAGACACACCTGAAAAAGCAAAGAAACACAGCCTCCCTGAAGATTGATGGAGTCATGAAAACGTGCATTTGGAGGAGAAGCTAATGCAGGAAAACTTGACTGGCAACAGAGCGCCTGCCTTGTCACCAATTTTTAAACATTGTTCCAGGAGTCTCGGGCTCAAAAGGCAGCAGCAGCAGGGCCATCATGCCTTAGAATGGAGAGCCACAACCATGCCTTTCCCCCTTCCCCTTTCAAAGGGAAGATTTGTGCTATGGAGGGAGTTGTTTCCAGCCACCTGCAAGAAAAATGAAGTGCGAAAAATACAAGTAGCAGAATCCTTAGAGTCAATTAACTTGCCACACCTGAAAAGGAAATGAAGACACGCCTGAAAAAGCAAAGAAACACAGCCTCCCTGAAGATTGATGGAGTCATGAAAACATGCGTTTGGAGGAGAAGCTAATGCAGGAAAACTTGACTGGCAACAGAGCACCTGCCTTGTCTCCAATTTTTAAATATTGTTCCAGGAGCCTCGGGCTCAAAAGGCAGCAGCAGCAGGGCCATCATGCCTTACAATGGAGAGCCACAACCATGCCTTTCCCCCTCCCCCCCCTCAAGGGGAAGATTTGTGCTATGGAGGGAGTTGTTTCCAGCTACCTGCAAGAGAAATTAAGTGCGAAAAGTACAAGTACCAGAATGCTCAGAGTCAATTAACTTGCCAGACCTGAAAGGGAAATGAAGACACGCCTGAAAAAGCAAAGAAACCTAGCCTCCCTGAAGATTGATGGAGTCATGAAAACGTGCGTTTGGAGGAGAAGCTAATGCAGGAAAACTTGACGTGCAACAGAGCGCCTGCCTTGTCACCAATTTTTAAACATTGTTCCAGGAGTCTCGGGCTCAAAAGGCAGCAGCAGCAGGGCCATCATGCCTTACAATGGAGAGCCACAACCATGTCTTTCCCCCTGCCCCATCAAGGGGAAGATTTGTGCTATGGATGGAGGTGTTTCCAGCATCCTGCAAGAAAAATTAAGTGGGAAAAATACAAGTACCATAATCCTCAGAGTCAATTAACTTGCCACACCTGAAAAGGAAATGAAGACACGCCTGAAAAAGCAAAGAAACACAGCCTCCCTGAAGATTGATGGAGTCATGAAAACATGCGTTTGGAGGAGAAGCTAATGCAGGAAAACTTGACTGGCAACAGAGCACCTGCCTTGTCACCAATTTTTAAACATTGTTCCAGGAGTCTCTGGCTCAAAAGGCAGCAGCAGCAGGGGCCATCATGCCTTACAACGGAGAGCCACAACCATGCCTTTCCCCCTCTCCCCTCAAGGGGAAGATTTGTGCTATGGAGGGAGTTGTTTCCAGCCACCTGCAAGAAAAATGAAGTGCGAAAAATACAAGTAGCAGAATCCTTAGAGTCAATTAACTTGCCACACCTGAAAAGGAAATGAAGACACACCTGAAAAAGCAAAGAAATACAGCCTCCCTGAAGATTTATGCAGTCATGAAAAGGTGCATTTGGAGGAGAAGCTAATGCAGGAAAACTTGACTGGCAACAGAGCGCCTGCCTTGTCACAAATTTTTAATCATTGTTCCAGGAGTCCTGGGCTCAAAAGGCAGCAGAAGCAGGGCCATTATGCCTTACAATGGAGAGCCACAACCATGCCCTTCCCCCTCCCCCCATCAAGGGGAAGATTTGTGCTATGGAGGGAGTTGTTTCCAGCCACCTGCAAGAAAAATTAAGTGCGAAAAATACAAGTAGCAGAATCCTTAGAGTCAATTAACTTGCCACACCTGAAAAGGAAATGAAGACACACCTGAAAAATCAAAGAAACACAGCCTCCCTGAAGGTGGATGGAGTCATGAAAACATGCGTTTGGAGGAGAAGCTAATGCAGGAAAACTTGACTGGCAACAGAGCACCTGCCTTGTCACCAATTTTTAAACATTGTTCCAGGAGTCTCGGGCTCAAAAGGCAGCAACAGCAGGGCCATCATGCCTTACAACGGAGAGCCACAACCATGCCTTTCCCCCTCCCCTCTCAAGGGGAAGATTTGTGCTATGGAGGGAGTTGTTTCCAGCCACCTGCAAGAAGAATTAAGTGCGAAAAGTACAAGTACCAGAATGCTCAGAGTCAATTAACTTGCCAGACCTGAAAGGGAAATGAAGACACGCCTGAAAAAGCAAAGAAACCTAGCCTCCCTGAAGATTGATGGAGTCATGAAAACGTGCGTTTGGAGGAGAAGCTAATGCAGGATAACTTGACGTGCAACAGAGCGCCTGCCTTGTCATCAATTTTTAAACATTGTTCCAGGAGTCTCGGGCTCAAAAGGCAGCAGCAGCAGGGGCCATCATGCCTTACAACGGAGAGCCACAACCATGCCTTTCCCCCTCCCCCCTCAAGGGGAAGATTTGTGCTATGGAGGGAGTTGTTTCCAGCCACCTGCAAGAAAAATGAAGTGCGAAAAATACAAGTAGCAGAATCCTTAGAGTCAATTAACTTGCCACACCTGAAAAGGAAATGAAGACACACCTGAAAAAGCAAAGAAATACAGCCTCCCTGAAGATTTATGCAGTCATGAAAAGGTGCATTTGGAGGAGAAGCTAATGCAGGAAAACTTGACTGGCAACAGATCGCCTGCCTTGTCACCAATTTTTAATCATTGTTCCAGGAGTCCCGGGCTCAAAAGGCAGCAGAAGCAGGGCCATCATGCCTTACAATGGAGAGCCACAACCATGCCCTTCCCCCTCCCCCCATCAAGGGGAAGATTTGTGCTATGGAGGGAGTTGTTTCCAGCCACCTGCAAGAAAAATTAAGTGCGAAAAATACAAGTAGCAGAATCCTTAGAGTCAATTAACTTGCCACACCTGAAAAGGAAATGAAGACACACCTGAAAAAGCAAAGAAATACAGCCTCCCTGATGATTGATGGAGTCATGAAAACGTGCATTTGGAGGAGAAGCTAATGCAGGAAAACTTGACTGGCAACAGAGTGCCTGCCCTGTCACCAATTTTTAAACATTGTTCCAGGAGTCCCGGGCTCAAAAGGCAGCAGCAGGGCCATCATGCCTTACAATGGAGAGCCACAACTATGCCTTCCCCCCTCCACCCCATCAAGGGGAAGATTTGTGCTATGGAGGGAGGTGTTTCCAGCATCCTGCAAGAAAAATTAAGTGCGAAAAATACAAGTACCAGAATCTTCAGAGTCAATGAACTTGCCACACCTGAAAAGGAAATGAAGACACACCTGAAAAAGCAAAGAAACACAGCCTCCCTGAAGGTTGATGGAGTCATGAAAACATGCGTTTGGAGGAGAAGCTAATGCAGGAAAACTTGACTGGCAACAGAGCACCTGCCTTGTCACCAATTTTTAAACATTGTTCCAGGAGTCTCTGGCTCAAAAGGCAGCAGCAGCAGGGCCATCATGCCTTACAATGGAGAGCCACAACCATGCCTGCCCCCTCCCCCCTCAAGGGGAAGATGTGTGCTATGGAGGGAGTTGTTTCCAGCCACCTGCAAGAAAAATTAAGTGCAAAAAATACAAGTACCAGAATCCTCAGTGTCAATTAACTTGCCACACCTGAAAAGGAAATGAAGACACGCCTGAAAAAGCAAAGAAACACAGCCTCCCTGAAGATTGATGGAGTCATGAAAACGTGCATTTGGAGGATAAGCTAATGCAGGAAAACTTGACTGCAACAGAGTGCCTGCCCTGTCACTAATTTTTAAACATTGTTCCAGGAGTCCCGGGCTCAAAAGGCAGCAGCAGCAGCAGGGCCATCATGCCTTACAACGGAGAGCCACAACCAGGACTTTCCCCCTCCCCCATCAAGAGGAAGATTTGTGCTATGGAGGGAGTTGTTTCCAGCCACATGAAAGAAAGATTAAGTGCGAAAAATACAAGTAGCAGAATCCTTAGAGTCAATTAACTTGCCACACCTGAAAAGGAAACGAAGACACGCCTGAAAAAGCAAAGAAACACAGCCTTCCTGAAGATTGATGGAGTCATGAAAACATGCGTTTGGAGGAGAAGCTAATGCAGGAAAACTTTACTGGCAACAGAGCACCTGCCTTGTCACCAATATTTAAACATTGTTCCAGGAGTCTCTGGCTCAAAAGGCAGCAGCAGCAGGGCCATCATGCCTTACAATGGAGAGCCACAACCATGCCTTTCCCCCTCCCCCCTCAAGGGGAAGATTTGTGCTATGTAGGGAGTTGTTTCCAGCCACCTGCAAGAAAAATGAAGTGCAAAAAATACAAGTACCAGAATCCTCAGTGTCAATTAACTTGCCACACCTGAAAAGGAAATGAAGACACGCCTGAAAAAGCAAAGAAACACAGCCTCCCTGATGATTGATGGAGTCATGAAAACGTGCATTTGGAGGAGAAGCTAATGCAGGAAAACTTGACTGGCAACAGAGCGCCTGCCCTGTCACCAATTTTTAAACATTGTTCCAGGAGACCCCGGCTCAAAAGGCAGCAGCAGCATGGCCATCATGCCTTACAATGGAGAGCCACAACCAGGACTTTCCCCCTCCCCCATCAAGAGGAAGATTTGTGCTATGGAGGGAGTTGTTTCCAGCCACATGAAAGAAAGATTAAGTGCGAAAAATACAAGTAGCAGAATCCTTAGAGTCAATTAACTTGCCACACCTGAAAAGGAAATGAAGACACGCCTGAAAAAGCAAAGAAACACAGCCTTCCTGAAGATTGATGGAGTCATGAAAACATGCGTTTGGAGGAGAAGCTAATGCAGGAAAACTTGACTGGCAACAGAGCACCTGCCTTGTCACCAATTTTTAAACATTTTTCCAGGCGTCTCTGGCTCAAAAGGCAGCAGCAGCAGGGCCATCATGCCTTACAATGGAGAGCCACAACCATGCCTTTCTCCTCCCCCCTCAAGGGGAAGATTTGTGCTATGTAGGGAGTTGTTTCCAGCCACCTGCAAGAAAAATGAAGTGCAAAAAATACAAGTACCAGAATCCTCAGTGTCAATTAACTTGCCACACCTGAAAAGGAAATGAAGACACGCCTGAAAAAGCAAAGAAACACAGCCTCCCTGATGATTGATGGAGTCATGAAAACGTGCATTTGGAGGAGAAGCTAATGCAGGAAAACTTGACTGGCAACAGAGTGCCTGCCCTGTCACCAATTTTTAAACATTGTTCCAGGAGTCCCGGGTTCAAAAGGCAGCAGCAGGGCCATCATGCCTTACAATGGAGAGCCACAACTATGCCTTCCCCCCTCCACCCCATCAAGGGGAAGATTTGTGCTATGGAGGGAGGTGTTTCCAGCATCCTGAAAGAAAAATTAAGTGCGAAAAATACAAGTACCAGAATCTTCAGAGTCAATGAACTTGCCACACCTGAAAAGGAAATGAAGACACACCTGAAAAAGCAAAGAAACACAGCCTCCCTGAAGGTTGATGGAGTCATGAAAACATGCGCTTGGAGGAGAAGCTAATGCAGGAAAACTTGACTGGCAACAGAGCACCTGCCTTGTCACCAATTTTTAAACATTGTTCCAGGAGTCTCTGGCTCAAAAGGCAGCAGCAGCAGGGGCCATCATGCCTTACAACGGAGAGCCACAACCATGCCTTTCCCCCTCCCCCCTCAAGGGGAAGATTTGTGCTATGGAGGGAGTTGTTTCCAGCCACCTGCAAGAAAAATTAAGTGCGAAAAATACAAGTACCATAATCCTCAGAGTCAATTAACTTGCCACACCTGAAAAGGAAATGAAGACACAGCTGAAAAAGCAAAGAAACACAGCCTCCCTGAAGATTGATGGAGTCATGAAAACATGCGTTTGGAGGAGAAGCTAATGCAGGAAATCTTGACTGGCAACAGAGCACCTGCCTTGTCACCAATTTTTAAACATTGTTCAAGGAATCTCGGGCTCAAAAGGCAGCAGCAGGAGGGCCATCATGCCTTACAATGGAGAGCCACAACCATGTCTTTCCCCCTACCCCATCAAGGGGAAGATATGTGCTATGGAGGGAGGTGTTTCCAGCATCCTGTAAGAAAAATTAAGTGCGAAAAATACAAGTACCATAATCCTAAGAGTCAATTAACTTGCCACACCTGAAAAGGAAATGAAGACACGCCTGAAAAAGCAAAGAAGCACAGCCTCCCTGAAGATTGATGGAGTCATGAAAACGTGCCTTTGGAGGAGAAGCTAATGCAGGAAAACTTGACTGGCAACAGAGCGTCTGCCTTGTCACCAATTTTTAAACATTGTTCCAGGAGTCTCGGGCTCAAAAGGCAGCAGCAGCTGGGCCATCATGCCTTACAACGGAGAGCTACAACCATGCCTTTCCCCCTCAACCCTCAAGGGGAAGATTTGTGCTATGGAGGGAGTTGTTTACAGCCACCTGCAAGAAAAATTAAGTGCGAAAAATACAAGTACCAGAATCCTCAGAGTCAATTAACTTGCCACACCTGAAAAGGAAATGAAGACACGCCTGAAAAAGCAAAGAAACCCAGCCTCCCTGAAGATTGATGGAGTCATGAAAACGTGCCTTTGGAGGAGAAGCTAATGCAGGAAAACTTGACTGGCAACAGAGCGCCTGCCTTGTCACCAATTTTTAAACATTGTTCCAGGAGTCCCGGGCTCAAAAGGCAGCAGCAGCAGCAGCAGGGCCATCATGCCTTACAATGGAGAGCCACAACCATGTATTTCCCCCTCCCCCATCAAGGCGAAGATGTGTGCTATGGAGGGAGGTGTTTCCAGCATCCTGCAAGAAAAAATAACTGCGAAAAATACAAGTACCATAATCCTCAGAGTCAATTAACTGGCCACACCTGAAAAGGAAATGAAGACACGCCTGAAAAAGCAAAGAAACAGCCTCCCTGAAGATTGATGGAGTCATGAAAACATGCGTTTGGAGGAGAAGCTAATGCAGGAAATCTTGACTGGCAACAGAGCACCTGCCTTGTCACCAATTTTTAAACATTGTTCCAGGAGTCTTGGGCTCAAAAGGCAGCAGCAGCAGGGCCATTATGCCTTACAATGGAGAGCCACAACCATGTCTTTCTCCCTCCCCTATCAAGGAGAAGATTTGTGCTATGGAGGGAGGTGTTTCCATCATCCTGTAAGAAAAATTAAGTGCGAAAAATACAAGTACCAGAATCCTCAGAGTCAATTAACTTGCCACACCTGAAAAGGAAATGAAGACACGCCTGAAAAAGCAAAGAAACACAGCCTCCCTGAAAATTGATGGAGTCATGAAAACGTGCGTTTGGAGGAGAAGCTAATGCAGGAAAACTTGACTGGCAACAGAGCGCCCGCCTTGTCACCAATTTTTAAACATTGTTCCAGGAGTCCCGGGCACAAAAGGCAGCAGCAGCAGGGCCATCATGCCTTACAATGGAGAGCCACAACCATGCCTTTCCCCCTCCCCCTTTCAAGGGCAAGATTTGTGTAATGGAGGGAGTTGTTTCCAGCCACCTGCAAGAAAAATTAAGTGCGAAAAATACAAGTAGCAGAATCCTTAGAGTCAATTAACTTGCCACACCCGAAAAGGAAATGAAGACACGCCTGAAAAAGCAAAGAAACACAGCCTCCTTGAAGATTGATGGAGTCATGAAAACATGCGTGTGGACGAGAAGCTAATGCAGGAAATCTTGACTGGCAACAGAGCACCTGCCTTGTCACCAATTTTTAAACATTCTTCCAGGAGTCTCGGGCTCAAAAGGCAGCAGCAGCAGGGCCATCATGCCTTACAACGGAGAGCCACAACCATGCCTTTCCCCGTCCCCCCCTCAAGGGGAAGATTTGTGCTATGGAGGGAGTTGTTTCCAGCCACCTGCAAGAAAAATTAAGTGCGAAAAATACAAGTAGCAGAATCCTTAGAGTTAATTAACTCGCCACACCTGAAAAGGAAATGAAGACACGCCTGAAAAAACAAAGAAACACAGCCTCCCTGAAGATTGATGGAGTCATGAAAATGTGCATTTGGAGGAGAAGCTAATGCAGGAAAACTTGACTGGCAACAGAGCGCCTGCCTTGTCACCAATTTTTAAACATTGTTCCAGGAGTCTCGGGCTCAAAAGGCAGCAGCAGCAGGGCCATCATGCCTTAGAATGGAGAGCCACAACCATGCCTTTCCCCCTTCCCCCTTCAAAGGGAAGATTTGTGCTATGGAGGGAGTTGTTTCCAGCCACCTGCAAGAGAAATTAAGTGCGAAAAGTACAAGTACCAGAATGCTCAGAGTCAATTAACTTGCCAGACATGACAGGGAAATGAAGACACGCCTGAAAAAGCAAAGAAACCTAGCCTCCCTGAAGATTGATGGAGTCATGAAAACGTGCGTTTGGAGGAGAAGCTAATGCAGGAAAACTTGACGTGCAACAGAGCGCCTGCCTTGTCACCAATTTTTAAACATTGTTCCAGGAGTCTCGGGCTCAAAAGGCAGCAGCAGCAGGGCCATCATGCCTTACAATGGAGAGCCACAACCATGTCTTTCCCCCTCCCCCATCAAGGGGAAGATTTGTGCTATGGATGGAGGTGTTTCCAGCATCCTGCAAGAAAAATTAAGTGGGAAAAATACAAGTACCATAATCCTCAGAGTCAATTAACTTGCCACACCTGAAAAGGAAATGAAGACACGCCTGAAAAAGCAAAGAAACACAGCCTCCCTGAAGATTGATGGAGTCATGAAAACATGCGTTTGGAGGAGAAGCTAATGCAGGAAAACTTGACTGGCAACAGAGCACCTGCCTTGTCACCAATTTTTAAACATTGTTCCAGGAGTCTCTGGCTCAAAAGGCAGCAGCAGCAGGGGCCATCATGCCTTACAACGGAGAGCCACAACCATGCCTTTCCCCCTCCCCCCTCAAGGGGAAGATTTGTGCTATGGAGGGAGTTGTTTCCAGCCACCTGCAAGAAAAATGAAGTGCGAAAAATACAAGTAGCAGAATCCTTAGAGTCAATTAACTTGCCACACCTGAAAAGGAAATGAAGACACACCTGAAAAAGCAAAGAAATACAGCCTCCCTGAAGATTTATGCAGTCATGAAAAGGTGCATTTGGAGGAGAAGCTAATGCAGGAAAACTTGACTGGCAACAGATCGCCTGCCTTGTCACCAATTTTTAATCATTGTTCCAGGAGTCCCGGGCTCAAAAGGCAGCAGAAGCAGGGCCATCATGCCTTACAATGGAGAGCCACAACCATGCCCTTCCCCCTCCCCCCATCAAGGGGAAGATTTGTGCTATGGAGGGAGTTGTTTCCAGCCACCTGCAAGAAAAATTAAGTGCGAAAAATACAAGTAGCAGAATCCTTAGAGTCAATTAACTTGCCACACCTGAAAAGGAAATGAAGACACACCTGAAAAATCAAAGAAACACAGCCTCCCTGAAGGTGGATGGAGTCATGAAAACATGCGTTTGGAGGAGAAGCTAATGCAGGAAAACTTGACTGGCAACAGAGCACCTGCCTTGTCACCAATGTTTAAACATTGTTCCAGGAGTCTCGGGCTCAAAAGGCAGCAGCAGCTGGGCCAACATGCCTTACAACGGAGAGCCACAACCATGCCTTTCCCCCTCCCCCATCAAGGGGAAGATTTGTGCTATGGATGGAGGTGTTTCCAGCATCCTGCAAGAAAAATTAAGTGGGAAAAATACAAGTACCATAATCCTCAGAGTCAATTAACTTGCCACACCTGAAAAGGAAATGAAGACACGCCTGAAAAAGCAAAGAAACACAGCCTCCCTGAAGATTGATGGAGTCATGAAAACATGCGTTTGGAGGAGAAGCTAATGCAGGAAAACTTGACTGGCAACAGAGCACCTGCCTTGTCACCAATTTTTAAACATTGTTCCAGGAGTCTCTGGCTCAAAAGGCAGCAGCAGCAGGGGCCATCATGCCTTACAACGGAGAGCCACAACCATGCCTTTCCCCCTCCCCCCTCAAGGGGAAGATTTGTGCTATGGATGGAGGTGTTTCCAGCATCCTGCAAGAAAAATTAAGTGGGAAAAATAAAAGTACCATAATCCTCAGAGTCAATTAACTTGCCACACCTGAAAAGGAAATGAAGACACGCCTGAAAAAGCAAAGAAACACAGCCTCCCTGAAGATTGATGGAGTCATGAAAACATGCATTTGGAGGAGAAGCTAATGCAGGAAAACTTGACTGGCAACAGATCGCCTGCCTTGTCACCAATTTTTAATCATTGTTCCAGGAGTCCCGGGCTCAAAAGGCAGCAGAAGCAGGGCCATCATGCCTTACAATGGAGAGCCACAACCATGCCCTTCCCCCTCCCCCCATCAAGGGGAAGATTTGTGCTATGGAGGGAGTTGTTTCCAGCCACCTGCAAGAAAAATTAAGTGCGAAAAATACAAGTAGCAGAATCCTTAGAGTCAATTAACTTGCCACACCTGAAAAGGAAATGAAGACACACCTGAAAAATCAAAGAAACACAGCCTCCCTGAAGGTGGATGGAGTCATGAAAACATGCGTTTGGAGGAGAAGCTAATGCAGGAAAACTTGACTGGCAACAGAGCACCTGCCTTGTCACCAATTTTTAAACATTGTTCCAGGAGTCTCGGGCTCAAAAGGCAGCAACAGCAGGGCCATCATGCCTTACAACGGAGAGCCACAACCATGCCTTTCCCCCTCCCCTCTCAAGGGGAAGATTTGTGCTATGGAGGGAGTTGTTTCCAGCCACCTGCAAGAAGAATTAAGTGCGAAAAGTACAAGTACCAGAATGCTCAGAGTCAATTAACTTGCCAGACCTGAAAGGGAAATGAAGACACGCCTGAAAAAGCAAAGAAACCTAGCCTCCCTGAAGATTGATGGAGTCATGAAAACGTGCGTTTGGAGGAGAAGCTAATGCAGGAAAACTTGACGTGCAACAGAGCGCCTGCCTTGTCACCAATTTTTAAACATTGTTCCAGGAGTCTCGGGCTCAAAAGGCAGCAGCAGCAGGGCCATCATGCCTTACAATGGAGAGCCACAACCATGTCTTTCCCCCTCCCCCATCAAGGGGAAGATTTGTGCTATGGATGGAGGTGTTTCCAGCATCCTGCAAGAAAAATTAAGTGGGAAAAATACAAGTACCATAATCCTCAGAGTCAATTAACTTGCCACACCTGAAAAGGAAATGAAGACACGCCTGAAAAAGCAAAGAAACACAGCCTCCCTGAAGATTGATGGAGTCATGAAAACGTGCATTTGGAGGATAAGCTAATGCAGGAAAACTTGACTGCAACAGAGTGCCTGCCCTGTCACTAATTTTTAAACATTGTTCCAGGAGTCCCGGGCTCAAAAGGCAGCAGCAGCAGCAGGGCCATCATGCCTTACAACGGAGAGCCACAACCAGGACTTTCCCCCTCCCCCATCAAGAGGAAGATTTGTGCTATGGAGGGAGTTGTTTCCAGCCACATGAAAGAAAGATTAAGTGCGAAAAATACAAGTAGCAGAATCCTTAGAGTCAATTAACTTGCCACACCTGAAAAGGAAACGAAGACACGCCTGAAAAAGCAAAGAAACACAGCCTTCCTGAAGATTGATGGAGTCATGAAAACATGCGTTTGGAGGAGAAGCTAATGCAGGAAAACTTTACTGGCAACAGAGCACCTGCCTTGTCACCAATATTTAAACATTGTTCCAGGAGTCTCTGGCTCAAAAGGCAGCAGCAGCAGGGCCATCATGCCTTACAATGGAGAGCCACAACCATGCCTTTCCCCCTCCCCCCTCAAGGGGAAGATTTGTGCTATGTAGGGAGTTGTTTCCAGCCACCTGCAAGAAAAATGAAGTGCAAAAAATACAAGTACCAGAATCCTCAGTGTCAATTAACTTGCCACACCTGAAAAGGAAATGAAGACACGCCTGAAAAAGCAAAGAAACACAGCCTCCCTGATGATTGATGGAGTCATGAAAACGTGCATTTGGAGGAGAAGCTAATGCAGGAAAACTTGACTGGCAACAGAGCGCCTGCCCTGTCACCAATTTTTAAACATTGTTCCAGGAGACCCCGGCTCAAAAGGCAGCAGCAGCATGGCCATCATGCCTTACAATGGAGAGCCACAACCAGGACTTTCCCCCTCCCCCATCAAGAGGAAGATTTGTGCTATGGAGGGAGTTGTTTCCAGCCACATGAAAGAAAGATTAAGTGCGAAAAATACAAGTAGCAGAATCCTTAGAGTCAATTAACTTGCCACACCTGAAAAGGAAATGAAGACACGCCTGAAAAAGCAAAGAAACACAGCCTTCCTGAAGATTGATGGAGTCATGAAAACATGCGTTTGGAGGAGAAGCTAATGCAGGAAAACTTGACTGGCAACAGAGCACCTGCCTTGTCACCAATTTTTAAACATTGTTCCAGGAGTCTCTGGCTCAAAAGGCAGCAGCAGCAGGGCCATCATGCCTTACAATGGAGAGCCACAACCATGCCTTTCTCCTCCCCCCTCAAGGGGAAGATTTGTGCTATGTAGGGAGTTGTTTCCAGCCACCTGCAAGAAAAATGAAGTGCAAAAAATACAAGTACCAGAATCCTCAGTGTCAATTAACTTGCCACACCTGAAAAGGAAATGAAGACACGCCTGAAAAAGCAAAGAAACACAGCCTCCCTGATGATTGATGGAGTCATGAAAACGTGCATTTGGAGGAGAAGCTAATGCAGGAAAACTTGACTGGCAACAGAGTGCCTGCCCTGTCACCAATTTTTAAACATTGTTCCAGGAGTCCCGGGCTCAAAAGGCAGCAGCAGGGCCATCATGCCTTACAATGGAGAGCCACAACTATGCCTTCCCCCCTCCACCCCATCAAGGGGAAGATTTGTGCTATGGAGGGAGGTGTTTCCAGCATCCTGAAAGAAAAATTAAGTGCGAAAAATACAAGTACCAGAATCTTCAGAGTCAATGAACTTGCCACACCTGAAAAGGAAATGAAGACACATCTGAAAAAGCAAAGAAACACAGCCTCCCTGAAGGTTGATGGAGTCATGAAAACATGCGCTTGGAGGAGAAGCTAATGCAGGAAAACTTGACTGGCAACAGAGCACCTGCCTTGTCACCAATTTTTAAACATTGTTCCAGGAGTCTCTGGCTCAAAAGGCAGCAGCAGCAGGGGCCATCATGCCTTACAACGGAGAGCCACAACCATGCCTTTCCCCCTCCCCCCTCAAGGGGAAGATTTGTGCTATGGAGGGAGTTGTTTCCAGCCACCTGCAAGAAAAATTAAGTGCGAAAAATACAAGTACCATAATCCTCAGAGTCAATTAACTTGCCACACCTGAAAAGGAAATGAAGACACAGCTGAAAAAGCAAAGAAACACAGCCTCCCTGAAGATTGATGGAGTCATGAAAACATGCGTTTGGAGGAGAAGCTAATGCAGGAAATCTTGACTGGCAACAGAGCACCTGCCTTGTCACCAATTTTTAAACATTGTTCAAGGAATCTCGGGCTCAAAAGGCAGCAGCAGGAGGGCCATCATGCCTTACAATGGAGAGCCACAACCATGTCTTTCCCCCTACCCCATCAAGGGGAAGATATGTGCTATGGAGGGAGGTGTTTCCAGCATCCTGTAAGAAAAATTAAGTGCGAAAAATACAAGTACCATAATCCTAAGAGTCAATTAACTTGCCACACCTGAAAAGGAAATGAAGACACGCCTGAAAAAGCAAAGAAGCACAGCCTCCCTGAAGATTGATGGAGTCATGAAAACGTGCCTTTGGAGGAGAAGCTAATGCAGGAAAACTTGACTGGCAACAGAGCGTCTGCCTTGTCACCAATTTTTAAACATTGTTCCAGGAGTCTCGGGCTCAAAAGGCAGCAGCAGCTGGGCCATCATGCCTTACAACGGAGAGCTACAACCATGCCTTTCCCCCTCAACCCTCAAGGGGAAGATTTGTGCTATGGAGGGAGTTGTTTACAGCCACCTGCAAGAAAAATTAAGTGCGAAAAATACAAGTACCAGAATCCTCAGAGTCAATTAACTTGCCACACCTGAAAAGGAAATGAAGACACGCCTGAAAAAGCAAAGAAACCCAGCCTCCCTGAAGATTGATGGAGTCATGAAAACGTGCATTTGGAGGAGAAGCTAATGCAGGAAAACTTGACTGGCAACAGAGCGCCTGCCTTGTCACCAATTTTTAAACATTGTTCCAGGAGTCCCGGGCTCAAAAGGCAGCAGCAGCAGCAGCAGGGCCATCATGCCTTACAATGGAGAGCCACAACCATGTATTTCCCCCTCCCCCATCAAGGCGAAGATGTGTGCTATGGAGGGAGGTGTTTCCAGCATCCTGCAAGAAAAAATAAGTGCGAAAAATACAAGTACCATAATCCTCAGAGTCAATTAACTGGCCACACCTGAAAAGGAAATGAAGACACGCCTGAAAAAGCAAAGAAACAGCCTCCCTGAAGATTGATGGAGTCATGAAAACATGCGTTTGGAGGAGAAGCTAATGCAGGAAATCTTGACTGGCAACAGAGCACCTGCCTTGTCACCAATTTTTAAACATTGTTCCAGGAGTCTTGGGCTCAAAAGGCAGCAGCAGCAGGGCCATTATGCCTTACAATGGAGAGCCACAACCATGTCTTTCTCCCTCCCCTATCAAGGAGAAGATTTGTGCTATGGAGGGAGGTGTTTCCATCATCCTGTAAGAAAAATTAAGTGCGAAAAATACAAGTACCAGAATCCTCAGAGTCAATTAACTTGCCACACCTGAAAAGGAAATGAAGACACGCCTGAAAAAGCAAAGAAACACAGCCTCCCTGAAAATTGATGGAGTCATGAAAACGTGCGTTTGGAGGAGAAGCTAATGCAGGAAAACTTGACTGGCAACAGAGCGCCCGCCTTGTCACCAATTTTTAAACATTGTTCCAGGAGTCCCGGGCACAAAAGGCAGCAGCAGCAGGGCCATCATGCCTTACAATGGAGAGCCACAACCATGCCTTTCCCCCTCCCCCTTTCAAGGGCAAGATTTGTGTAATGGAGGGAGTTGTTTCCAGCCACCTGCAAGAAAAATTAAGTGCGAAAAATACAAGTAGCAGAATCCTTAGAGTCAATTAACTTGCCACACCCGAAAAGGAAATGAAGACACGCCTGAAAAAGCAAAGAAACACAGCCTCCTTGAAGATTGATGGAGTCATGAAAACATGCGTGTGGACGAGAAGCTAATGCAGGAAATCTTGACTGGCAACAGAGCACCTGCCTTGTCACCAATTTTTAAACATTCTTCCAGGAGTCTCGGGCTCAAAAGGCAGCAGCAGCAGGGCCATCATGCCTTACAACGGAGAGCCACAACCATGCCTTTCCCCGTCCCCCCCTCAAGGGGAAGATTTGTGCTATGGAGGGAGTTGTTTCCAGCCACCTGCAAGAAAAATTAAGTGCGAAAAATACAAGTAGCAGAATCCTTAGAGTTAATTAACTCGCCACACCTGAAAAGGAAATGAAGACACGCCTGAAAAAACAAAGAAACACAGCCTCCCTGAAGATTGATGGAGTCATGAAAATGTGCATTTGGAGGAGAAGCTAATGCAGGAAAACTTGACTGGCAACAGAGCGCCTGCCTTGTCACCAATTTTTAAACATTGTTCCAGGAGTCTCGGGCTCAAAAGGCAGCAGCAGCAGGGCCATCATGCCTTAGAATGGAGAGCCACAACCATGCCTTTCCCCCTTCCCCCTTCAAAGGGAAGATTTGTGCTATGGAGGGAGTTGTTTCCAGCCACCTGCAAGAGAAATTAAGTGCGAAAAGTACAAGTACCAGAATGCTCAGAGTCAATTAACTTGCCAGACATGACAGGGAAATGAAGACACGCCTGAAAAAGCAAAGAAACCTAGCCTCCCTGAAGATTGATGGAGTCATGAAAACGTGCGTTTGGAGGAGAAGCTAATGCAGGAAAACTTGACGTGCAACAGAGCGCCTGCCTTGTCACCAATTTTTAAACATTGTTCCAGGAGTCTCGGGCTCAAAAGGCAGCAGCAGCAGGGCCATCATGCCTTACAATGGAGAGCCACAACCATGTCTTTCCCCCTCCCCCATCAAGGGGAAGATTTGTGCTATGGATGGAGGTGTTTCCAGCATCCTGCAAGAAAAATTAAGTGGGAAAAATACAAGTACCATAATCCTCAGAGTCAATTAACTTGCCACACCTGAAAAGGAAATGAAGACACGCCTGAAAAAGCAAAGAAACACAGCCTCCCTGAAGATTGATGGAGTCATGAAAACATGCGTTTGGAGGAGAAGCTAATGCAGGAAAACTTGACTGGCAACAGAGCACCTGCCTTGTCACCAATTTTTAAACATTGTTCCAGGAGTCTCTGGCTCAAAAGGCAGCAGCAGCAGGGGCCATCATGCCTTACAACGGAGAGCCACAACCATGCCTTTCCCCCTCCCCCCTCAAGGGGAAGATTTGTGCTATGGAGGGAGTTGTTTCCAGCCACCTGCAAGAAAAATGAAGTGCGAAAAATACAAGTAGCAGAATCCTTAGAGTCAATTAACTTGCCACACCTGAAAAGGAAATGAAGACACACCTGAAAAAGCAAAGAAATACAGCCTCCCTGAAGATTTATGCAGTCATGAAAAGGTGCATTTGGAGGAGAAGCTAATGCAGGAAAACTTGACTGGCAACAGATCGCCTGCCTTGTCACCAATTTTTAATCATTGTTCCAGGAGTCCCGGGCTCAAAAGGCAGCAGAAGCAGGGCCATCATGCCTTACAATGGAGAGCCACAACCATGCCCTTCCCCCTCCCCCCATCAAGGGGAAGATTTGTGCTATGGAGGGAGTTGTTTCCAGCCACCTGCAAGAAAAATTAAGTGCGAAAAATACAAGTAGCAGAATCCTTAGAGTCAATTAACTTGCCACACCTGAAAAGGAAATGAAGACACACCTGAAAAATCAAAGAAACACAGCCTCCCTGAAGGTGGATGGAGTCATGAAAACATGCGTTTGGAGGAGAAGCTAATGCAGGAAAACTTGACTGGCAACAGAGCACCTGCCTTGTCACCAATGTTTAAACATTGTTCCAGGAGTCTCGGGCTCAAAAGGCAGCAGCAGCTGGGCCAACATGCCTTACAACGGAGAGCCACAACCATGCCTTTCCCCCTCCCCCATCAAGGGGAAGATTTGTGCTATGGATGGAGGTGTTTCCAGCATCCTGCAAGAAAAATTAAGTGGGAAAAATACAAGTACCATAATCCTCAGAGTCAATTACCTTGCCACACCTGAAAAGGAAATGAAGACACGCCTGAAAAAGCAAAGAAACACAGCCTCCCTGAAGATTGATGGAGTCATGAAAACATGCGTTTGGAGGAGAAGCTAATGCAGGAAAACTTGACTGGCAACAGAGCACCTGCCTTGTCACCAATTTTTAAACATTGTTCCAGGAGTCTCTGGCTCAAAAGGCAGCAGCAGCAGGGGCCATCATGCCTTACAACGGAGAGCCACAACCATGCCTTTCCCCCTCCCCCCTCAAGGGGAAGATTTGTGCTATGGATGGAGGTGTTTCCAGCATCCTGCAAGAAAAATTAAGTGGGAAAAATACAAGTACCATAATCCTTAGAGTCAATTAACTTGCCACACCTGAAAAGGAAATGAAGACAAGCCTGAAAAAGCAAAGAAACACAGCCTCCCTGAAGATTGATGGAGTCATGAAAACATGCATTTGGAGGAGAAGCTAATGCAGGAAAACTTGACTGGCAACAGATCGCCTGCCTTGTCACCAATTTTTAATCATTGTTCCAGGAGTCCCGGGCTCAAAAGGCAGCAGAAGCAGGGCCATCATGCCTTACAATGGAGAGCCACAACCATGCCCTTCCCCCTCCCCCCATCAAAGGGAAGATTTGTGCTATGGAGGGAGTTGTTTCCAGCCACCTGCAAGAAAAATTAAGTGCGAAAATACAAGTAGCAGAATCCTTAGAGTCAATTAACTTGCCACACCTGAAAAGGAAATGAAGACACACCTGAAAAATCAAAGAAACACAGCCTCCCTGAAGGTGGATGGAGTCATGAAAACATGCGTTTGGAGGAGAAGCTAATGCAGGAAAACTTGACTGGCAACAGAGCACCTGCCTTGTCACCAATTTTTAAACATTGTTCCAG
Source organism: Ambystoma mexicanum (assembly GCF_040938575.1). Taxonomy (NCBI): domain Eukaryota; kingdom Metazoa; phylum Chordata; class Amphibia; order Caudata; family Ambystomatidae; genus Ambystoma; species Ambystoma mexicanum. Next base: position 782,384,308 of record NC_090939.1, read on the forward strand.
GAGTCTCGGGCTCAAAAGGCAGCAACAGCAGGGCCATCATGCCTTACAACGGAGAGCCACAACCATGCCTTTCCCCCTCCCCTCTCAAGGGGAAGATTTGTGCTATGGAGGGAGTTGTTTCCAGCCACCTGCAAGAAGAATTAAGTGCAAAAAATACAAGTAGCAGAATCCTTAGAGTCAATTAACTTGCCACACCTGAAAAGGAAATGAAGACACGCCTGAAAAAGCAAAGAAACACAGCCTCCCTGAAGATTGATGGAGTCATGAAAACATCCGTTTGGAGGAGAAGCTAATGCAGGAAAACTTGACTGGCAACAGAGCACCTGCCTTGTCACCAATTTTTAAACATTGTTCCAGGAGTCTCTGGCTCAAAAGGCAGCAGCAGCAGGGCCATCATGCCTTACAATGGAGAGCCACAACCATGCCTTTCCCCCTCCCCCCTCAAGGGGAAGATTTGTGCTATGTAGGGAGTTGTTTCCAGCCACCTGCAAGAAAAATGAATTGCAAAAAATACAAGTACCAGAATCCTCAGTGTCAATTAACTTGCCACACCTGAAAAGGAAATGAAGACACGCCTGAAAAAGCAAAGAAATACAGCCTCCCTGAAGATTGATGCAGTCATGAAAAGGTGCATTTGGAGGAGAAGCTAATGCAGGAAAACTTGACTGGCAACAGGCCGCCTGCCTTGTCACCAATTTTTTTAATCATTGTTCCAGGAGTCCCGGGCTCAAAAGGCAGCAGAAGCAGGGCCATCATGCCTTACAATGGAGAGCCACAACCATGCCTTTCCCCCTCCCCCCTCAAGGGGAAGATTTGTGCTATGTAGGGAGTTGTTTCCAGCCACCTGCAAGAAAAATGAAGTGCAAAAAATACAAGTACCAGAATCCTCAGTGTCAATTAACTTGCCACACCTGAAAAGGAAATGAAGACACGCCTGAAAAAGCAAAGAAACACAGCCTCCCTGATGATTGATGGAGTCATGAAAACGTGCATTTGGAGGAGAAGCTAATGCAGGAAAACTTGACTGGCAACAGAGTGCCTGCCCTGTCACCAATTTTTAAACATTGTTCCAGGAGTCCCGGGCTCAAAAGGCAGCAGCAGGGCCATCATGCCTTACAATGGAGAGCCACAACTATGCCTTCCCCCCTCCACCCCATCAAGGGGAAGATTTGTGCTATGGAGGGAGGTGTTTCCAGCATCCTGCAAGAAAAATTAAGTGCGAAAAATACAATTACCAGAATCTTCAGAGTCAATGAACTTGCCACACCTGAAAAGGAAATGAAGACACACCTGAAAAAGCAAAGAAACACAGCCTCCCTGAAGGTTGATGGAGTCATAAAAACATGCGTTTGGAGGAGAAGCTAATGCAGGAAAACTTGACTGGCAACAGAGCACCTGCCTTGTCACCAATTTTTAAACATTGTTCCAGGAGTCTCTGGCTCAAAAGGCAGCAGCAGCAGGGCCATCATGCCTTACAATGGAGAGCCACAACCATGCCTGCCCCCTCCCCCCTCAAGGGGAAGATGTGTGCTATGGAGGGAGTTGTTTCCAGCCACCTGCAAGAAAAATTAAGTGCAAAAAATACAAGTACCAGAATCCTCAGTGTCAATTAACTTGCCACACCTGAAAAGGAAATGAAGACACGCCTGAAAAAGCAAAGAAACACAGCCTCCCTGAAGATTGATGGAGTCATGAAAACGTGCATTTGGAGGATAAGCTAATGCAGGAAAACTTGACTGCAACAGAGTGCCAGCCCTGTCACTAATTTTTAAACATTGTTCCAGGAGTCCCGGGCTCAAAAGGCAGCAGCAGCAGCAGGGCCATCATGCCTTACAACGGAGAGCCACAACCAGGACTTTCCCCCTCCCCCATCAAGAGGAAGATTTGTGCTATGGAGGGAGTTGTTTCCAGCCACCTGCAAGAAAAATGAAGTTCAAAAAATACAAGTACCAGAATCCTCAGTGTCAATTAACTTGCCACACCTGAAAAGGAAATGAAGACACGCCTGAAAAAGCAAAGAAACACAGCCTCCCTGATGATTGATGGAGTCATGAAAACGTGCATTTGGAGGAGAAGCTAATGCAGGAAAACTTGACGTGCAACAGAGCGCCTGCCTTGTCACCAATTTTTAAACATTGTTCCAGGAGTCTCGGGCTCAAAAGGCAGCAGCAGCAGGGCCATCATGCCTTACAATGGAGAGCCACAACCATGTCTTTCCCCCTCCCCCATCAAGGGGAAGATTTGTGCTATGGATGGAGGTGTTTCCAGCATCCTGCAAGAAAAATTAAGTGGGAAAAATACAAGTACCATAATCCTCAGAGTCAATTAACTTGCCACACCTGAAAAGGAAATGAAGACACGCCTGAAAAAGCAAAGAAACACAGCCTCCCTGAAGATTGATGGAGTCATGAAAACATGCGTTTGGAGGAGAAGCTAATGCAGGAAAACTTCACTGGCAACAGAGCACCTGCCTTGTCACCAATTTTTAAACATTGTTCCAGGAGTCTCTGGCTCAAAAGGCAGCAGCAGCAGGGGCCATCATGCCTTACAACGGAGAGCCACAACCATGCCTTTCCCCCTCCCCCCTCAAGGGGAAGATTTGTGCTATGGAGGGAGTTGTTTCCAGCCACCTGCAAGAAAAATGAAGTGCGAAAAATACAAGTAGCAGAATCCTTAGAGTCAATTAACTTGCCACACCTGAAAAGGAAATGAAGACACACCTGAAAAAGCAAAGAAATACAGCCTCCCTGAAGATTTATGCAGTCATGAAAAGGTGCATTTGGAGGAGAAGCTAATGCAGGAAAACTTGACTGGCAACAGATCGCCTGCCTTGTCACCAATTTTTAATCATTGTTCCAGGAGTCCCGGGCACAAAAGGCAGCAGAAGCAGGGCCATCATGCCTTACAATGGAGAGCCACAACCATGCCCTTCCCCCTCCCCCCATCAAGGGGAAGATTTGTGCTATGGAGGGAGTTGTTTCCAGCCACCTGCAAGAAAAATTAAGTGTGAAAAATACAAGTAGCAGAATCCTTAGAGTCAATTAACTTGCCACACCTGAAAAGGAAATGAAGACACACCTGAAAAAGCAAAGAAACACAGCCTCCCTGAAGGTGGATGGAGTCATGAAAACATGCGTTTGGAGGAGAAGCTAATGCAGGAAAACTTGACTGGCAACAGAGCACCTGCCTTGTCACCAATTTTTAAACATTGTTCCAGGAGTCTCGGGCTCAAAAGGCAGCAACAGCAGGGCCATCATGCCTTACAACGGAGAGCCACAACCATGCCTTTCCCCCTCCCCTCTCAAGGGGAAGATTTGTGCTATGTAGGGAGTTGTTTCCAGCCACCTGCAAGAAAAATGAAGTGCAAAAAATACAAGTACCAGAATCCTCAGTGTCAATTAACTTGCCACACCTGAAAAGGAAATGAAGACACGCCTGAAAAAGCAAAGAAATACAGCCTCCCTGAAGATTGATGCAGTCATGAAAAGGTGCATTTGGAGGAGAAGCTAATGCAGGAAAACTTGACTGGCAACAGACCGCCTGCCTTGTCACCAGTTTTTTTAATCATTGTTCCAGGAGTCCCGGGCTCAAAAGGCAGCAGAAGCAGGGCCATCATGCCTTACAATGGAGAGCCACAACCATGCCCTTCCCCTTCCCCCCATCAAGGGGAAGATTTGTGCTATGGAGGGAGGTGTTTCCAGCATCCTGCAAGAAAAATTAAGTGCAAAAAATACAAGTAGCAGAATCCTTAGAGTCAATTAACTTGCCACACCTGAAAAGGAAATGAAGACACGCCTGAAAAAGCAAAGAAACACAGCCTTCCTGAAGATTGATGGAGTCATGAAAACATGCGTTTGGAGGAGAAGCTAATGCAGGAAAACTTGACTGGCAACAGAGCACCTGCCATGTCACCAATTTTTAAACATTGTTCCAGGAGTCTCTGGCTCAAAAGGCAGCAGCAGCAGGGCCATCATGCCTTACAATGGAGAGCCACAACCATGCCTTTCCCCCTCCCCCCTCAAGGGGAAGATTTGTGCTATGTAGGGAGTTGTTTCCAGCCACCTGCAAGAAAAATGAAGTGCAAAAAATACAAGTACCAGAATCCTCAGTGTCAATTAACTTGCCACACCTGAAAAGGAAATGAAGACACGCCTGAAAAAGCAAAGAAACACAGCCTCCCTGATGATTGATGGAGTCATGAAAACGTGCATTTGGAGGAGAAGCTAATGCAGGAAAACTTGACTGGCAACAGAGTGCCTGCCCTGTCACCAATTTTTAAACATTGTTCCAGGAGTCCCGGGCTCAAAAGGCAGCAGCAGGGCCATCATGCCTTACAATGGAGAGCCACAACTATGCCTTCCCCCCTCCACCCCATCAAGGGGAAGATTTGTGCTATGGAGGGAGGTGTTTCCAGCATCCTGCAAGAAAAATTAAGTGCGAAAAATACAAGTACCAGAATCTTCAGAGTCAATGAACTTGCCACACCTGAAAAGGAAATGAAGACACACCTGAAAAAGCAAAGAAACACAGCCACCCTGAAGGTTGATGGAGTCATGAAAACATGCGTTTGGAGGAGAAGCTAATGCAGGAAAACTTGACTGGCAACAGAGCACCTGCCTTGTCACCAATTTTTAAACATTGTTCCAGGAGTCTCTGGCTCAAAAGGCAGCAGCAGCAGGGCCATCATGCCTTACAATGGAGAGCCACAACCATGCCTGCCCCCTCCCCCCTCAAGGGGAAGATGTGTGCTATGGAGGGAGTTGTTTCCAGCCACCTGCAAGAAAAATTAAGTGCAAAAAATACAAGTACCAGAATCCTCAGTGTCAATTAACTTGCCACACCTGAAAAGGAAATGAAGACACGCCTGAAAAAGCAAAGAAACACAGCCTCCCTGAAGATTGATGGAGTCATGAAAACGTGCATTTGGAGGATAAGCTAATGCAGGAAAACTTGACTGCAACAGAGTGCCTGCCCTGTCACTAATTTTTAAACATTGTTCCAGGAGTCCCGGGCTCAAAAGGCAGCAGCAGCAGCAGGGCCATCATGCCTTACAACGGAGAGCCACAACCAGGACTTTCCCCCTCCCCCATCAAGAGGAAGATTTGTGCTATGGAGGGAGTTGTTTCCAGCCACATGAAAGAAAGATTAAGTGCGAAAAATACAAGTAGCAGAATCCTTAGAGTCAATTAACTTGCCACACCTGAAAAGGAAACGAAGACACGCCTGAAAAAGCAAAGAAACACAGCCTTCCTGAAGATTGATGGAGTCATGAAAACATGCGTTTGGAGGAGAAGCTAATGCAGGAAAACTTGACTGGCAACAGAGCACCTGCCTTGTCACCAATTTTTAAACATTGTTCCAGGAGTCTCTGGCTCAAAAGGCAGCAGCAGCAGGGCCATCATGCCTTACAATGGAGAGCCACAACCATGCCTTTCCCCCTCCCCCCTCAAGGGGAAGATTTGTGCTATGTAGGGAGTTGTTTCCAGCCACCTGCAAGAAAAATGAAGTGCAAAAAATACAAGTACCAGAATCCTCAGTGTCAATTAACTTGCCACACCTGAAAAGGAAATGAAGACACGCCTGAAAAAGCAAAGAAACACAGCCTCCCTGATGATTGATGGAGTCATGAAAACGTGCATTTGGAGGAGAAGCTAATGCAGGAAAACTTGACTGCCAACAGAGCGCCTGCCCTGTCACCAATTTTTAAACATTGTTCCAGGAGACCCCGGCTCAAAAGGCAGCAGCAGCATGGCCATCATGCCTTACAATGGAGAGCCACAACCAGGACTTTCCCCCTCCCCCATCAAGAGGAAGATTTGTGCTATGGAGGGAGTTGTTTCCAGCCACATGAAAGAAAGATTAAGTGCGAAAAATACAAGTAGCAGAATCCTTAGAGTCAATTAACTTGCCACACCTGAAAAGGAAATGAAGACACGCCTGAAAAAGCAAAGAAACACAGCCTTCCTGAAGATTGATGGAGTCATGAAAACATGCGTTTGGAGGAGAAGCTAATGCAGGAAAACTTGACTGGCAACAGAGCACCTGCCTTGTCACCAATTTTTAAACATTGTTCCAGGAGTCTCTGGCTCAAAAGGCAGCAGCAGCAGGGCCATCATGCATTACAATGGAGAGCCACAACCATGCCTTTCTCCTCCCCCCTCAAGGGGAAGATTTGTGCTATGTAGGGAGTTGTTTCCAGCCACCTGCAAGAAAAATGAAGTGCAAAAAATACAAGTACCAGAATCCTCAGTGTCAATTAACTTGCCACACCTGAAAAGGAAATGAAGACACGCCTGAAAAAGCAAAGAAACACAGCCTCCCTGATGATTGATGGAGTCATGAAAACGTGCATTTGGAGGAGAAGCTAATGCAGGAAAACTTGACTGGCAACAGAGTGCCTGCCCTGTCACCAATTTTTAAACATTGTTCCAGGAGTCCCGGGCTCAAAAGGCAGCAGCAGGGCCATCATGCCTTACAATGGAGAGCCACAACTATGCCTTCCCCCCTCCACCCCATCAAGGGGAAGATTTGTGCTATGGAGGGAGGTGTTTCCAGCATCCTGAAAGAAAAATTAAGTGCGAAAAATACAAGTACCAGAATCTTCAGAGTCAATGAACTTGCCACACCTGAAAAGGAAATGAAGACACACCTGAAAAAGCAAAGAAACACAGCCTCCCTGAAGGTTGATGGAGTCATGAAAACATGCGCTTGGAGGAGAAGCTAATGCAGGAAAACTTGACTGGCAACAGAGCACCTGCCTTGTCACCAATTTTTAAACATTGTTCCAGGAGTCTCTGGCTCAAAAGGCAGCAGCAGCAGGGGCCATCATGCCTTACAACGGAGAGCCACAACCATGCCTTTCCCCCTCCCCCCTCAAGGGGAAGATTTGTGCTATGGAGGGAGTTGTTTCCAGCCACCTGCAAGAAAAATTAAGTGCGAAAAATACAAGTACCATAATCCTCAGAGTCAATTAGCTTGCCACACCTGAAAAGGAAATGAAGACACAGCTGAAAAAGCAAAGAAACACAGCCTCCCTGAAGATTGATGGAGTCATGAAAACATGCGTTTGGAGGAGAAGCTAATGCAGGAAATCTTGACTGGCAACAGAGCACCTGCCTTGTCACCAATTTTTAAACATTGTTCAAGGAGTCTCGGGCTCAAAAGGCAGCAGCAGGAGGGCCATCATGCCTTACAATGGAGAGCCACAACCATGTCTTTCCCCCTACCCCATCAAGGGGAAGATATGTGCTATGGAGGGAGGTGTTTCCAGCATCCTGTAAGAAAAATTAAGTGCGAAAAATACAAGTACCATAATCCTAAGAGTCAATGAACTTGCCACACCTGAAAAGGAAATGAAGACACGCCTGAAAAAGCAAAGAAGCACAGCCTCCCTGAAGATTGATGGAGTCATGAAAACGTGCCTTTGGAGGAGAAGCTAATGCAGGAAAACTTGACTGGCAACAGAGCGTCTGCCTTGTCACCAATTTTTAAACATTGTTCCAGGAGTCTCGGGCTCAAAAGGCAGCAGCAGCTGGGCCATCATGCCTTACAACGGAGAGCTACAACCATGCCTTTCCCCCTCAACCCTCAAGGGGAAGATTTGTGCTATGGAGGGAGTTGTTTACAGCCACCTGCAAGAAAAATTAAGTGCGAAAAATACAAGTACCAGAATCCTCAGAGTCAATTAACTTGCCACACCTGAAAAGGAAATGAAGACACGCCTGAAAAAGCAAAGAAACCCAGCCTCCCTGAAGATTGATGGAGTCATGAAAACGTGCCTTTGGAGGAGAAGCTAATGCAGGAAAACTTGACTGGCAACAGAGCGCCTGCCTTGTCACCAATTTTTAAACATTGTTCCAGGAGTCCCGGGCTCAAAAGGCAGCAGCAGCAGCAGCAGGGCCATCATGCCTTACAATGGAGAGCCACAACCATGTATTTCCCCCTCCCCCATCAAGGCGAAGATGTGTGCTATGGAGGGAGGTGTTTCCAGCATCCTGCAAGAAAAAATAAGTGCGAAAAATACAAGTACCATAATCCTCAGAGTCAATTAACTGGCCACACCTGAAAAGGAAATGAAGACCCGCCTGAAAAAGCAAAGAAACACAGCCTCCCTGAAGATTGATGGAGTCATGAAAACATGCGTTTGGAGGAGAAGCTAATGCAGGAAATCTTGACTGGCAACAGAGCACCTGCCTTGTCACCAATTTTTAAACATTGTTCCAGGAGTCTTGGGCTCAAAAGGCAGCAGCAGCAGGGCCATTATGCCTTACAATGGAGAGCCACAACCATGTCTTTCTCCCTCCCCTATCAAGGAGAAGATTTGTGCTATGGAGGGAGGTGTTTCCATCATCCTGTAAGAAAAATTAAGTGCGAAAAATACAAGTACCAGAATCCTCAGAGTCAATTAACTTGCCACACCTGAAAAGGAAATGAAGACACGCCTGAAAAAGCAAAGAAACACAGCCTCCCTGAAAATTGATGGAGTCATGAAAACGTGCGTTTGGAGGAGAAGCTAATGCAGGAAAACTTGACTGGCAACAGAGCGCCCGCCTTGTCACCAATTTTTAAACATTGTTCCAGGAGTCCCGGGCACAAAAGGCAGCAGCAGCAGGGCCATCATGCCTTACAATGGAGAGCCACAACCATGCCTTTCCCCCTCCCCCCTTCAAGGGGAAGATTTGTGTAATGGAGGGAGTTGTTTCCAGCCACCTGCAAGAAAAATTAAGTGCGAAAAATACAAGTAGCAGAATCCTTAGAGTCAATTAACTCGCCACACCTGAAAAGGAAATGAAGACACGCCTGAAAAAGCAAAGAAACACAGCCTCCCTGAAGATTGATGGAGTCATGAAAACATGCGTTTGGAGGAGAAGCTAATGCAGGAAAACTTGACTGGCAACAAAGCACCTGCCTTGTCACCAATTTTTAAACTTTGTTCCAGGAGTCTCGGGCTCAAAGGGCAGCAGCAGCAGGGCCATCATGCCTTACAATGGAGAGCCACAACCATGCCTTTCCCCCTCCCCCCTTCAAGGGGAAGATTTGTGCAATGGAGGGAGTTGTTTCCAGCCACCTGCAAGAAAAATTAAGTGCGAAAAATACAAGTAGCAGAATCCTTAGAGTCAATTAACTTGCCACACCCGAAAAGGAAATGAAGACATGCCTGAAAAAGCAAAGAAACACAGCCTCCTTGAAGATTGATGGAGTCATGAAAACATGCGTGTGGACGAGAAGCTAATGCAGGAAATCTTGACTGGCAACAGAGCACCTGCCTTGTCACCAATTTTTAAACATTGTTCCAGGAGTCTCGGGCTCAAAAGGCAGCGGCAGCAGGGCCATCATGCCTTACAACGGAGAGCCACAACCATGCCTTTCCCCGTCCCCCCCTCAAGGGGAAGATTTGTGCTATGGAGGGAGTTGTTTCCAGCCACCTGCAAGAAAAATTAAGTGCGAAAAATACAAGTATCAGAATCCTTAGAGACAATTAACTTGCCACACCTGAAAAGGAAATGAAGACACGCCTGAAAAAGCAAAGAAACACAGCCTCCCTGAAGATTGATGGAGTCATGAAAATGTGCATTTGGAGGAGAAGCTAATGCAGGAAAACTTGACTGGCAACAGAGCGCCTGCCTTGTCACCAATTTTTAAACATTGTTCCAGGAGTCTCGGGCTCAAAAGGCAGCAACAGCAGGGCCATCATGCCTTACAACGGAGAGCCACAACCATGCCTTTCCCCCTCCCCTCTCAAGGGGAAGATTTGTGCTATGTAGGGAGTTGTTTCCAGCCACCTGCAAGAAAAATGAAGTGCAAAAAATACAAGTACCAGAATCCTCAGTGTCAATTAACTTGCCACACCTGAAAAGGAAATGAAGACATGCCTGAAAAAGCAAAGAAATACAGCCTCCCTGAAGATTGATGCAGTCATGAAAAGGTGCATTTGGAGGAGAAGGTAATGCAGGAAAACTTGACTGGCAACAGACCGCCTGCCTTGTCACCAGTTTTTTTAATCATTGTTCCAGGAGTCCCGGGCTCAAAAGGCAGCAGAAGCAGGGCCATCATGCCTTACAATGGAGAGCCACAACCATGCCCTTCCCCTTCCCCCCATCAAGGGGAAGATTTGTGCTATGGAGGGAGGTGTTTCCAGCATCCTGCAAGAAAAATTAAGTGCAAAAAATACAAGTAGCAGAATCCTTAGAGTCAATTAACTTGCCACACCTGAAAAGGAAATGAAGACACGCCTGAAAAAGCAAAGAAACACAGCCTTCCTGAAGATTGATGGAGTCATGAAAACATGCGTTTGGAGGAGAAGCTAATGCAGGAAAACTTGACTGGCAACAGAGTGCCTGCCCTGTCACCAATTTTTAAACATTGTTCCAGGAGTCCCGGGCTCAAAAGTCAGCAGCAGGGCCATCATGCCTTACAATGGAGAGCCACAACCATGCCTTTCCCCCTCCCCCCTTCAAGGGGAAGATTTGTGTAATGGAGGGAGTTGTTTCCAGCCACCTGCAAGAAAAATTAAGTGCGAAAAATACAAGTAGCAGAATCCTTAGAGTCAATTAACTCGCCACACCTGAAAAGGAAATGAAGACACGCCTGAAAAAGCAAAGAAACACAGCCTCCCTGAAGATTGATGGAGTCATGAAAACATGCGTTTGGAGGAGAAGCTAATGCAGGAAAACTTGACTGGCAACAAAGCACCTGCCTTGTCACCAATTTTTAAACTTTGTTCCAGGAGTCTCGGGCTCAAAGGGCAGCAGCAGCAGGGCCATCATGCCTTACAATGGAGAGCCACAACCATGCCTTTCCCCCTCCCCCCTTCAAGGGGAAGATTTGTGCAATGGAGGGAGTTGCTTCCAGCCACCTGCAAGAAAAATTAAGTGCGAAAAATACAAGTAGCAGAATCCTTAGAGTCAATTAACTTGCCACACCCGAAAAGGAAATGAAGACATGCCTGAAAAAGCAAAGAAACACAGCCTCCTTGAAGATTGATGGAGTCATGAAAACATGCGTGTGGACGAGAAGCTAATGCAGGAAATCTTGACTGGCAACAGAGCACCTGCCTTGTCACCAATTTTTAAACATTGTTCCAGGAGTCTCGGGCTCAAAAGGCAGCGGCAGCAGGGCCATCATGCCTTACAACGGAGAGCCACAACCATGCCTTTCCCCGTCCCCCCCTCAAGGGGAAGATTTGTGCTATGGAGGGAGTTGTTTCCAGCCACCTGCAAGAAAAATTAAGTGCGAAAAATACAAGTATCAGAATCCTTAGAGACAATTAACTTGCCACACCTGAAAAGGAAATGAAGACACGCCTGAAAAAGCAAAGAAACACAGCCTCCCTGAAGATTGATGGAGTCATGAAAATGTGCATTTGGAGGAGAAGCTAATGCAGGAAAACTTGACTGGCAACAGAGCGCCTGCCTTGTCACCAATTTTTAAACATTGTTCCAGGAGTCTCGGGCTCAAAAGGCAGCAACAGCAGGGCCATCATGCCTTACAACGGAGAGCCACAACCATGCCTTTCCCCCTCCCCTCTCAAGGGGAAGATTTGTGCTATGTAGGGAGTTGTTTCCAGCCACCTGCAAGAAAAATGAAGTGCAAAAAATACAAGTACCAGAATCCTCAGTGTCAATTAACTTGCCACACCTGAAAAGGAAATGAAGACATGCCTGAAAAAGCAAAGAAATACAGCCTCCCTGAAGATTGATGCAGTCATGAAAAGGTGCATTTGGAGGAGAAGCTAATGCAGGAAAACTTGACTGGCAACAGAGTGCCTGCCCTGTCACCAATTTTTAAACATTGTTCCAGGAGTCCCGGGCTCAAAAGGCAGCAGCAGGGCCATCATGCCTTACAATGGAGAGCCACAACTATGCCTTCCCCCCTCCACCCCATCAAGGGGAAGATTTGTGCTATGGAGGGAGGTGTTTCCAGCATCCTGCAAGAAAAATTAAGTGCGAAAAATACAAGTACCAGAATCTTCAGAGTCAATGAACTTGCCACACCTGAAAAGGAAATGAAGACACACCTGAAAAAGCAAAGAAACACAGCCTCCCTGAAGGTTGATGGAGTCATGAAAACATGCGTTTGGAGGAGAAGCTAATGCAGGAAAACTTGACTGGCAACAGAGCACCTGCCTTGTCACCAATTTTTAAACATTGTTCCAGGAGTCTCTGGCTCAAAAGGCAGCAGCAGCAGGGCCATCATGCCTTAAAATGGAGAGCCACAACCATGCCTGCCCCCTCCCCCCTCAAGGGGAAGATGTGTGCTATGGAGGGAGTTGTTTCCAGCCACCTGCAAGAAAAATTAAGTGCAAAAAATACAAGTACCAGAATCCTCAGTGTCAATTAACTTGCCACACCTGAAAAGGAAATGAAGACACGCCTGAAAAAGCAAAGAAACACAGCCTCCCTGAAGATTGATGGAGTCATGAAAACGTGCATTTGGAGGATAAGCTAATGCAGGAAAACTTGACTGCAACAGAGTGCCTGCCCTGTCACTAATTTTTAAACATTGTTCCAGGAGTCCCGGGCTCAAAAGGCAGCAGCAGCAGCAGGGCCATCATGCCTTACAACGGAGAGCCACAACCAGGACTTTCCCCCTCCCCCATCAAGAGGAAGATTTGTGCTATGGAGGGAGTTGTTTCCAGCCACATGAAAGAAAGATTAAGTGCGAAAAATACAAGTAGCAGAATCCTTAGAGTCAATTAACTTGCCACACCTGAAAAGGAAACGAAGACACGCCTGAAAAAGCAAAGAAACACAGCCTTCCTGAAGATTGATGGAGTCATGAAAACATGCGTTTGGAGGAGAAGCTAATGCAGGAAAACTTGACTGGCAACAGAGCACCTGCCTTGTCACCAATTTTTAAACATTGTTCCAGGAGTCTCTGGCTCAAAAGGCAGCAGCAGCAGGGCCATCATGCCTTACAATGGAGAGCCACAACCATGCCTTTCCCCCTCCCCCCTCAAGGGGAAGATTTGTGCTATGTAGGGAGTTGTTTCCAGCCACCTGCAAGAAAAATGAAGTGCAAAAAATACAAGTACCAGAATCCTCAGTGTCAATTAACTTGCCACACCTGAAAAGGAAATGAAGACACGCCTGAAAAAGCAAAGAAACACAGCCTCCCTGATGATTGATGGAGTCATGAAAACGTGCATTTGGAGGAGAAGCTATTGCAGGAAAACTTGACTGGCAACAGAGCGCCTGCCCTGTCACCAATTTTTAAACATTGTTCCAGGAGACCCCGGCTCAAAAGGCAGCAGCAGCATGGCCATCATGCCTTACAATGGAGAGCCACAACCAGGACTTTCCCCCTCCCCCATCAAGAGGAAGATTTGTGCTATGGAGGGAGTTGTTTCCAGCCACATGAAAGAAAGATTAAGTGCGAAAAATACAAGTAGCAGAATCCTTAGAGTCAATTAACTTGCCACACCTGAAAAGGAAATGAAGACACGCCTGAAAAAGCAAAGAAACACAGCCTTCCTGAAGATTGATGGAGTCATGAAAACATGCGTTTGGAGGAGAAGCTAATGCAGGAAAACTTGACTGGCAACAGAGCACCTGCCTTGTCACCAATTTTTAAACATTGTTCCAGGAGTCTCTGGCTCAAAAGGCAGCAGCAGCAGGGCCATCATGCATTACAATGGAGAGCCACAACCATGCCTTTCTCCTCCCCCCATCAAGGGGAAGATTTGTGCTATGGAGGGAGGTGTTTCCAGCATCCTGAAAGAAAAATTAAGTGCGAAAAATACAAGTACCAGAATCTTCAGAGTGAATGAACTTGCCACACCTGAAAAGGAAATGAAGACACACCTGAAAAAGCAAAGAAACACAGCCTCCCTGAAGGTTGATGGAGTCATGAAAACATGCGCTTGGAGGAGAAGCTAATGCAGGAAAACTTGACTGGCAACAGAGCACCTGCCTTGTCACCAATTTTTAAACATTGTTCCAGGAGTCTCTGGCTCAAAAGGCAGCAGCAGGAGGGCCATCATGCCTTACAATGGAGAGCCACAACCATGTCTTTCCCCCTACCCCATCAAGGGGAAGATATGTGCTATGGAGGGAGGTGTTTCCAGCATCCTGTAAGAAAAATTAAGTGCGAAAAATACAAGTACCATAATCCTAAGAGTCAATTAACTTGCCACACCTGAAAAGGAAATGAAGACACGCCTGAAAAAGCAAAGAAGCACAGCCTCCCTGAAGATTGATGGAGTCATGAAAACGTGCCTTTGGAGGAGAAGCTAATGCAGGAAAACTTGACTGGCAACAGAGCGTCTGCCTTGTCACCAATTTTTAAACATTGTTCCAGGAGTCTCGGGCTCAAAAGGCAGCAGCAGCTGGGCCATCATGCCTTACAATGGAGAGCTACAACCATGCCTTTCCCCCTCAACCCTCAAGGGGAAGATTTGTGCTATGGAGGGAGTTGTTTACAGCCACCTGCAAGAAAAATTAAGTGCGAAAAATACAAGTACCAGAATCCTCAGAGTCAATTAACTTGCCACACCTGAAAAGGAAATGAAGACACGCCTGAAAAAGCAAAGAAACCCAGCCTCCCTGAAGATTGATGGAGTCATGAAAACGTGCCTTTGGAGGAGAAGCTAATGCAGGAAAACTTGACTGGCAACAGAGCGCCTGCCTTGTCACCAATTTTTAAACATTGTTCCAGGAGTCCCGGGCTCAAAAGGCAGCAGCAGCAGCAGCAGGGCCATCATGCCTTACAATGGAGAGCCACAACCATGTATTTCCCCCTCCCCCATCAAGGCGAAGATGTGTGCTATGGAGGGAGGTGTTTCCAGCATCCTGCAAGAAAAAATAAGTGCGAAAAATACAAGTACCATAATCCTCAGAGTCAATTAACTGGCCACACCTGAAAAGGAAATGAAGACACGCCTGAAAAAGCAAAGAAACACAGCCTCCCTGAAGATTGATGGAGTCATGAAAACATGCGTTTGGAGGAGAAGCTAATGCAGGAAATCTTGACTGGCAACAGAGCACCTGCCTTGTCACCAATTTTTAAACATTGTTCCAGGAGTCTTGGGCTCAAAAGGCAGCAGCAGCAGGGCCATTATGCCTTACAATGGAGAGCCACAACCATGTCTTTCTCCCTCCCCTATCAAGGAGAAGATTTGTGCTATGGAGGGAGGTGTTTCCATCATCCTGTAAGAAAAATTAAGTGCGAAAAATACAAGTACCAGAATCCTCAGAGTCAATTAACTTGCCACACCTGAAAAGGAAATGAAGACACGCCTGAAAAAGCAAAGAAACACAGCCTCCCTGAAAATTGATGGAGTCATGAAAACGTGCGTTTGGAGGAGAAGCTAATGCAGGAAAACTTGACTGGCAACAGAGCGCCCGCCTTGTCACCAATTTTTAAACATTGTTCCAGGAGTCCCGGGCACAAAAGGCAGCAGCAGCAGGGCCATCATGCCTTACAATGGAGAGCCACAACCATGCCTTTCCCCCTCCCCCCTTCAAGGGGAAGATTTGTGTAATGGAGGGAGTTGTTTCCAGCCACCTGCAAGAAAAATTAAGTGCGAAAAATACAAGTAGCAGAATCCTTAGAGTCAATTAACTCGCCACACCTGAAAAGGAAATGAAGACACGCCTGAAAAAGCAAAGAAACACAGCCTCCCTGAAGATTGATGGAGTCATGAAAACATGCGTTTGGAGGAGAAGCTAATGCAGGAAAACTTGACTGGCAACAGAGCACCTGCCTTGTCACCAATTTTTAAACTTTGTTCCAGGAGTCTCGGGCTCAAAGGGCAGCAGCAGCAGGGCCATCATGCCTTACAATGGAGAGCCACAACCATGCCTTTCCCCCTCCCCCCTTCAAGGGGAAGATTTGTGCAATGGAGGGAGTTGTTTCCAGCCACCTGCAAGAAAAATTAAGTGCGAAAAATACAAGTAGCAGAATCCTTAGAGTCAATTAACTTGCCACACCCGAAAAGGAAATGAAGACACGCCTGAAAAAGCAAAGAAACACAGCCTCCTTGAAGATTGATGGAGTCATGAAAACATGCGTGTGGACGAGAAGCTAATGCAGGAAATCTTGACTGGCAACAGAGCACCTGCCTTGTCACCAATTTTTAAACATTGTTCCAGGAGTCTCGGGCTCAAAAGGCAGCGGCAGCAGGGCCATCATGCCTTACAACGGAGAGCCACAACCATGCCTTTCCCCGTCCCCCCCTCAAGGGGAAGATTTGTGCTATGGAGGGAGTTGTTTCCAGCCACCTGCAAGAAAAATTAAGTGCGAAAAATACAAGTGTCAGAATCCTTAGAGACAATTAACTTGCCACACCTGAAAAGGAAATGAAGACACGCCTGAAAAAGCAAAGAAACACAGCCTCCCTGAAGATTGATGGAGTCATGAAAATGTGCATTTGGAGGAGAAGCTAATGCAGGAAAACTTGACTGGCAACAGAGCGCCTGCCTTGTCACCAATTTTTAAACATTGTTCCAGGAGTCTCGGGCTCAAAAGGCAGCAGCAGCAGGGCCATCATGCCTTAGAATGGAGAGCCACAACCATGCCTTTCCCCCTTCCCCCTTCAAAGGGAAGATTTGTGCTATGGAGGGAGTTGTTTCCAGCCACCTGCAAGAAAAATGAAGTGCGAAAAATACAAGTAGCAGAATCCTTAGAGTCAATTAACTTGCCACACCTGAAAAGGAAATGAAGACACGCCTGAAAAAGCAAAGAAACACAGCCTCCCTGAAGATTGATGGAGTCATGAAAACATGCGTTTGGAGGAGAAGCTAATGCAGGAAAACTTGACGTGCAACAGAGCGCCTGCCTTGTCACCAATTTTTAAACATTGTTCCAGGAGTCTCGGGCTCAAAAGGCAGCAGCAGCAGGGCCATCATGCCTTACAATGGAGAGCCACAACCATGCCTTTCCCCCTCCCCCACTCAAGGGGAAGATTTGTGCTATGGAGGGAGTTGTTTCCAGCCACCTGCAAGAGAAATTAAGTGCGAAAAGTACAAGTACCAGAATGCTCAGAGTCAATTAAATTGCCAGACATGACAGGGAAATGAAGACACGCCTGAAAAAGCAAAGAAACCTAGCCTCCCTGAAGATTGATGGAGTCATGAAAACGTGCGTTTGGAGGAGAAGCTAATGCAGGAAAACTTGACGTGCAACAGAGCGCCTGCCTTGTCACCAATTTTTAAACATTGTTCCAGGAGTCTCGGGCTCAAAAGGCAGCAGCAGCAGGGCCATCATGCCTTACAATGGAGAGCCACAACCATGTCTTTCCCCCTCCCCCATCAAGGGGAAGATTTGTGCTATGGATGGAGGTGTTTCCAGCATCCTGCAAGAAAAATTAAGTGGGAAAAATACAAGTACCATAATCCTCAGAGTCAATTAACTTGCCACACCTGAAAAGGAAATGAAGACACGCCTGAAAAAGCAAAGAAACACAGCCTCCCTGAAGATTGATGGAGTCATGAAAACATGCGTTTGGAGGAGAAGCTAATGCAGGAAAACTTGACTGGCAACAGAGCACCTGCCTTGTCACCAATTTTTAAACATTGTTCCAGGAGTCTCTGGCTCAAAAGTCAGCAGCAGCAGGGGCCATAATGCCTTACAACGGAGAGCCACAACCATGCCTTTCCCCCTCCCCCCTCAAGGGGAAGATTTGTGCTATGGAGGGAGTTGTTTCCAGCCACCTGCAAGAAAAATGAAGTGCGAAAAATACAAGTAGCAGAATCCTTAGAGTCAATTAACTTGCCACACCTGAAAAGGAAATGAAGACACACCTGAAAAAGCAAAGAAATACAGCCTCCCTGAAGATTTATGCAGTCATGAAAAGGTGCATTTGGAGGAGAAGCTAATGCAGGAAAACTTGACTGGCAACAGATCGCCTGCCTTGTCACCAATTTTTAATCATTGTTCCAGGAGTCCCGGGCTCAAAAGGCAGCAGAAGCAGGGCCATCATGCCTTACAATGGAGAGCCACAACCATGCCCTTCCCCCTCCCCCCATCAAGGGGAAGATTTGTGCTATGGAGGGAGTTGTTTCCAGCCACCTGCAAGAAAAATTAAGTGCGAAAAATACAAGTAGCAGAATCCTTAGAGTCAATTAACTTGCCACACCTGAAAAGGAAATGAAGACACACCTGAAAAATCAAAGAAACACAGCCTCCCTGAAGGTGGATGGAGTCATGAAAACATGCGTTTGGAGGAGAAGCTAATGCAGGAAAACTTGACTGGCAACAGAGCACCTGCCTTGTCACCAATTTTTAAACATTGTTCCAGGAGTCTCGGGCTCAAAAGGCAGCAACAGCAGGGCCATCATGCCTTACAACGGAGAGCCACAACCATGCCTTTCCCCCTCCCCTCTCAAGGGGAAGATTTGTGCTATGGAGGGAGTTGTTTCCAGCCACCTGCAAGAAGAATTAAGTGCGAAAAGTACAAGTACCAGAATGCTCAGAGTCAATTAACTTGCCAGACCTGAAAGGGAAATGAAGACACGCCTGAAAAAGCAAAGAAACCTAGCCTCCCTGAAGATTGATGGAGTCATGAAAACGTGCGTTTGGAGGAGAAGCTAATGCAGGAAAACTTGACGTGCAACAGAGCGCCTGCCTTGTCACCAATTTTTAAACATTGTTCCAGGAGTCTCGGGCTCAAAAGGCAGCAGCAGCAGGGCCATCATGCCTTACAATGGAGAGCCACAACCATGTCTTTCCCCCTCCCCCATCAAGGGGAAGATTTGTGCTATGGATGGAGGTGTTTCCAGCATCCTGCAAGAAAAATTAAGTGGGAAAAATACAAGTACCATAATCCTCAGAGTCAATTAACTTGCCACACCTGAAAAGGAAATGAAGACACGCCTGAAAAAGCAAAGAAACACAGCCTCCCTGAAGATTGATGGAGTCATGAAAACATGCGTTTGGAGGAGAAGCTAATGCAGGAAAACTTGACTGGCAACAGAGCACCTGCCTTGTCACCAATTTTTAAACATTGTTCCAGGAGTCTCTGGCTCAAAAGGCAGCAGCAGCAGGGGCCATCATGCCTTACAACGGAGAGCCACAACCATGCCTTTCCCCCTCCCCCCTCAAGGGGAAGATTTGTGCTATGGAGGGAGTTGTTTCCAGCCACCTGCAAGAAAAATGAAGTGCGAAAAATACAAGTAGCAGAATCCTTAGAGTCAATTAACTTGCCACACCTGAAAAGGAAATGAAGACACACCTGAAAAAGCAAAGAAATACAGCCTCCCTGAAGATTTATGCAGTCATGAAAAGGTGCATTTGGAGGAGAAGCTAATGCAGGAAAACTTGACTGGCAACAGGCCGCCTGCCTTGTCACCAATTTTTTTAATCATTGTTCCAGGAGTCCCGGGCTCAAAAGGCAGCAGAAGCAGGGCCATCATGCCTTACAATGGAGAGCCACAACCATGCCTTTCCCCCTCCCCCCTCAAGGGGAAGATTTGTGCTATGTAGGGAGTTGTTTCCAGCCACCTGCAAGAAAAATTAAGTGCAAAAAATACAAGTACCAGAATCCTCAGTGTCAATTAACTTGCCACACCTGAAAAGGAAATGAAGACACGCCTGAAAAAGCAAAGAAACACAGCCTCCCTGATGATTGATGGAGTCATGAAAACGTGCATTTGGAGGAGAAGCTAATGCAGGAAAACTTGACTGGCAACAGAGTGCCTGCCCTGTCACCAATTTTTAAACATTGTTCCAGGAGTCCCGGGCTCAAAAGGCAGCAGCAGGGCCATCATGCCTTACAATGGAGAGCCACAACTATGCCTTCCCCCCTCCACCCCATCAAGGGGAAGATTTGTGCTATGGAGGGAGGTGTTTCCAGCATCCTGCAAGAAAAATTAAGTGCGAAAAATACAAGTACCAGAATCTTCAGAGTCAATGAACTTGCCACACCTGAAAAGGAAATGAAGACACACCTGAAAAAGCAAAGAAACACAGCCTCCCTGAAGGTTGATGGAGTCATGAAAACATGCGTTTGGAGGAGAAGCTAATGCAGGAAAACTTGACTGGCAACAGAGCACCTGCCTTGTCACCAATTTTTAAACATTGTTCCAGGAGTCTCGGGCTCAAAAGGCAGCAGCAGCAGGGCCATCATGCCTTAGAATGGAGAGCCACAACCATGCCTTTCCCCCTTCCCCTTTCAAAGGGAAGATTTGTGCTATGGAGGGAGTTGTTTCCAGCCACCTGCAAGAAAAATGAAGTGCGAAAAATACAAGTAGCAGAATCCTTAGAGTCAATTAACTTGCCACACCTGAAAAGGAAATGAAGACACGCCTGAAAAAGCAAAGAAACACAGCCTCCCTGAAGATTGATGGAGTCATGAAAACATGCGTTTGGAGGAGAAGCTAATGCAGGAAAACTTGACTGGCAACAGAGCACCTGCCTTGTCTCCAATTTTTAAACATTGTTCCAGGAGCCTCGGGCTCAAAAGGCAGCAGCAGCAGGGCCATCATGCCTTACAATGGAGAGCCACAACCATGCCTTTCCCCCTCCCCCCCTCAAGGGGAAGATTTGTGCTATGGAGGGAGTTGTTTCCAGCCACCTGCAAGAGAAATTAAGTGCGAAAAGTACAAGTACCAGAATGCTCAGAGTCAATTAACTTGCCAGACCTGAAAGGGAAATGAAGACACGCCTGAAAAAGCAAAGAAACCTAGCCTCCCTGAAGATTGATGGAGTCATGAAAACGTGCGTTTGGAGGAGAAGCTAATGCAGGAAAACTTGACGTGCAACAGAGCGCCTGCCTTGTCACCAATTTTTAAACATTGTTCCAGGAGTCTCAGGCTCAAAAGGCAGCAGCAGCAGGGCCATCATGCCTTACAATCGAGAGCCACAACCATGTCTTTCCCCCTGCCCCATCAAGGGGAAGATTTGTGCTATGGATGGAGGTGTTTCCAGCATCCTGCAAGAAAAATTAAGTGGGAAAAATACAAGT
Source organism: Ambystoma mexicanum (assembly GCF_040938575.1). Lineage (NCBI taxonomy): Eukaryota > Metazoa > Chordata > Amphibia > Caudata > Ambystomatidae > Ambystoma > Ambystoma mexicanum. Next base: position 782,405,210 of record NC_090939.1, read on the forward strand.
ACCATAATCCTCAGAGTCAATTAACTTGCCACACCTGAAAAGGAAATGAAGACACGCCTGAAAAAGCAAAGAAACACAGCCTCCCTGAAGATTGATGGAGTCATGAAAACATGCGTTTGGAGGAGAAGCTAATGCAGGAAAACTTGACTGGCAACAGAGCACCTGCCTTGTCACCAATTTTTAAACATTGTTCCAGGAGTCTCTGGCTCAAAAGGCAGCAGCAGCAGGGGCCATCATGCCTTACAACGGAGAGCCACAACCATGCCTTTCCCCCTCCCCCCTCAAGGGGAAGATTTGTGCTATGGAGGGAGTTGTTTCCAGCCACCTGCAAGAAAAATGAAGTGCGAAAAATACAAGTAGCAGAATCCTTAGAGTCAATTAACTTGCCACACCTGAAAAGGAAATGAAGACACACCTGAAAAAGCAAAGAAATACAGCCTCCCTGAAGATTTATGCAGTCATGAAAAGGTGCATTTGGAGGAGAAGCTAATGCAGGAAAACTTGACTGGCAACAGATCGCCTGCCTTGTCACCAATTTTTAATCATTGTTCCAGGAGTCCCGGGCTCAAAAGGCAGCAGCAGCATGGCCATCATGCCTTACAATGGAGAGCCACAACCAGGACTTTCCCCCTCCCCCATCAAGAGGAAGATTTGTGCTATGGAGGGAGTTGTTTCCAGCCACATGAAAGAAAGATTAAGTGCGAAAAATACAAGTAGCAGAATCCTTAGAGTCAATTAACTTGCCACACCTGAAAAGGAAATGAAGACACACCTGAAAAAGCAAAGAAACACAGCCTTCCTGAAGATTGATGGAGTCATGAAAACATGCGTTTGGAGGAGAAGCTAATGCAGGAAAACTTGACTGGCAACAGAGCACCTGCCTTGTCACCAATTTTTAAACATTGTTCCAGGAGTCTCTGGCTCAAAAGGCAGCAGCAGCAGGGCCATCATGCCTTACAATGGAGAGCCACAACCATGCCTTTCTCCTCCCCCCTCAAGGGGAAGATTTGTGCTATGTAGGGAGTTGTTTCCAGCCACCTGCAAGAAAAATTAAGTGCGAAAAATACAAGTACCAGAATCTTCAGAGTCAATGAACTTGCCACACCTGAAAAGGAAATGAAGACACACCTGAAAAAGCAAAGAAACACAGCCTCCCTGAAGGTTGATGGAGTCATGAAAACATGCGTTTGGAGGAGAAGCTAATGCAGGAAAACTTGACTGGCAACAGAGCACCTGCCTTGTCACCAATTTTTAAACATTGTTCCAGGAGTCTCGGGCTCAAAAGGCAGCAGCAGCAGGGCCATCATGCCTTAGAATGGAGAGCCACAACCATGCCTTTCCCCCTTCCCCTTTCAAAGGGAAGATTTGTGCTATGGAGGGAGTTGTTTCCAGCCACCTGCAAGAAAAATGAAGTGCGAAAAATACAAGTAGCAGAATCCTTAGAGTCAATTAACTTGCCACACCTGAAAAGGAAATGAAGACACGCCTGAAAAAGCAAAGAAACACAGCCTCCCTGAAGATTGATGGAGTCATGAAAACATGCGTTTGGAGGAGAAGCTAATGCAGGAAAACTTGACTGGCAACAGAGCACCTGCCTTGTCTCCAATTTTTAAACATTGTTCCAGGAGCCTCGGGCTCAAAAGGCAGCAGCAGCAGGGCCATCATGCCTTACAATGGAGAGCCACAACCATGTCTTTCCCCCTGCCCCATCAAGGGGAAGATTTGTGCTATGGATGGAGGTGTTTCCAGCATCCTGCAAGAAAAATTAAGTGGGAAAAATACAAGTACCATAATCCTCAGAGTCAATTAACTTGCCACACCTGAAAAGGAAATGAAGACACGCCTGAAAAAGCAAAGAAACACAGCCTCCCTGAAGATTGATGGAGTCATGAAAACATGCGTTTGGAGGAGAAGCTAATGCAGGAAAACTTGACTGGCAACAGAGCACCTGCCTTGTCACCAATTTTTAAACATTGTTCCAGGAGTCTCTGGCTCAAAAGGCAGCAGCAGCAGGGGCCATCATGCCTTACAACGGAGAGCCACAACCATGCCTTTCCCCCTCCCCCCTCAAGGGGAAGATTTGTGCTATGGAGTGAGTTGTTTCCAGCCACCTGCAAGAAAAATGAAGTGCGAAAAATACAAGTAGCAGAATCCTTAGAGTCAATTAACTTGCCACACCTGAAAAGGAAATGAAGACACACGTGAAAAAGCAAAGAAATACAGCCTCCCTGAAGATTTATGCAGTCATGAAAAGGTGCATTTGGAGGAGAAGCTAATGCAGGAAAACTTGACTGGCAACAGATCGCCTGCCTTGTCACAAATTTTTAATCATTGTTCCAGGAGTCCTGGGCTCAAAAGGCAGCAGAAGCAGGGCCATCATGCCTTACAATGGAGAGCCACAACCATGCCCTTCCCCCTCCCCCCATCAAGGGGAAGATTTGTGCTATGGAGGGAGTTGTTTCCAGCCACCTGCAAGAAAAATTAAGTGCGAAAAATACAAGTAGCAGAATCCTTAGAGTCAATTAACTTGCCACACCTGAAAAGGAAATGAAGACACACCTGAAAAATCAAAGAAACACAGCCTCCCTGAAGGTGGATGGAGTCATGAAAACATGCGTTTGGAGGAGAAGCTAATGCAGGAAAACTTGACTGGCAACAGAGCACCTGCCTTGTCACCAATTTTTAAACATTGTTCCAGGAGTCTCGGGCTCAAAAGGCAGCAACAGCAGGGCCATCATGCCTTACAACGGAGAGCCACAACCATGCCTTTCCCCCTCCCCTCTCAAGGGGAAGATTTGTGCTATGGAGGGAGTTGTTTCCAGCCACCTGCAAGAAGAATTAAGTGCGAAAAGTACAAGTACCGGAATGCTCAGAGTCAATTAACTTGCCAGACCTGAAAGGGAAATGAAGACACGCCTGAAAAAGCAAAGAAACCTAGCCTCCCTGAAGATTGATGGAGTCATGAAAACGTGCGTTTGGAGGAGAAGCTAATGCAGGAAAACTTGACGTGCAACAGAGCGCCTGCCTTGTCACCAATTTTTAAACATTGTTCCAGGAGTCTCGGGCTCAAAAGGCAGCAGCAGCAGGGCCATCATGCCTTACAATGGAGAGCCACAACCATGTCTTTCCCCCTCCCCCATCAAGGGGAAGATTTGTGCTATGGATGGAGGTGTTTCCAGCATCCTGCAAGAAAAATTAAGTGGGAAAAATACAAGTACCATAATCCTCAGAGTCAAATAACTTGCCACACCTGAAAAGGAAATGAAGACACGCCTGAAAAAGCAAATAAACACAGCCTCCCTGAAGATTGATGGAGTCATGAAAACATGCGTTTGGAGGAGAAGCTAATGCAGGAAAACTTCACTGGCAACAGAGCACCTGCCTTGTCACCAATTTTTAAACATTGTTCCAGGAGTCTCTGGCTCAAAAGGCAGCAGCAGCAGGGGCCATCATGCCTTACAACGGAGAGCCACAACCATGCCTTTCCCCCTCCCCCCTCAAGGGGAAGATTTGTGCTATGGAGGGAGTTGTTTCCAGCCACCTGCAAGAAAAATGAAGTGCGAAAAATACAAGTAGCAGAATCCTTAGAGTCAATTAACTTGCCACACCTGAAAAGGAAATGAAGACACACCTGAAAAAGCAAAGAAATACAGCCTCCCTGAAGATTTATGCAGTCATGAAAAGGTGCATTTGGAGGAGAAGCTAATGCAGGAAAACTTGACTGGCAACAGATCGCCTGCCTTGTCACCAATTTTTAATCATTGTTCCAGGAGTCCCGGGCTCAAAAGGCAGCAGAAGCAGGGCCATCATGCCTTACAATGGAGAGCCACAACCATGCCCTTCCCCCTCCCCCCATCAAGGGGAAGATTTGTGCTATGAAGGGAGTTGTTTCCAGCCACCTGCAAGAAAAATTAAGTGTGAAAAATACAAGTAGCAGAATCCTTAGAGTCAATTAACTTGCCACACCTGAAAAGGAAATGAAGACACACCTGAAAAAGCAAAGAAACACAGCCTCCCTGAAGGTGGATGGAGTCATGAAAACATGCGTTTGGAGGAGAAGCTAATGCAGGAAAACTTGACTGGCAACAGAGCACCTGCCTTGTCACCAATTTTTAAACATTGTTCCAGGAGTCTCGGGCTCAAAAGGCAGCAACAGCAGGGCCATCATGCCTTACAACGGAGAGCCACAACCATGCCTTTCCCCCTCCCCTCTCAAGGGGAAGATTTTTGCTATGTAGGGAGTTGTTTCCAGCCACCTGCAAGAAAAATGAAGTGCAAAAAATACAAGTACCAGAATCCTCAGTGTCAATTAACTTGCCACACCTGAAAAGGAAATGAAGACACGCCTGAAAAAGCAAAGAAATACAGCCTCCCTGAAGATTGATGCAGTCATGAAAAGGTGCATTTGGAGGAGAAGCTAATGCAGGAAAACTTGACTGGCAACAGACCGCCTGCCTTGTCACCAGTTTTTTTAATCATTGTTCCAGGAGTCCCGGGCTCAAAAGGCAGCAGAAGCAGGGCCATCATGCCTTACAATGGAGAGCCACAACCATGCCCTTCCCCTTCCCCCCATCAAGGGGAAGATTTGTGCTATGGAGGGAGGTGTTTCCAGCATCCTGCAAGAAAAATTAAGTGCAAAAAATACAAGTAGCAGAATCCTTAGAGTCAATTAACTTGCCACAGCTGAAAAGGAAATGAAGACACGCCTGAAAAAGCAAAGAAACACAGCCTTCCTGAAGATTGATGGAGTCATGAAAACATGCGTTTGGAGGAGAAGCTAATGCAGGAAAACTTGACTGGCAACAGAGCACCTGCCTTGTCACCAATTTTTAAACATTGTTCCAGGAGTCTCTGGCTCAAAAGGCAGCAGCAGCAGGGCCATCATGCCTTACAATGGAGAGCCACAACCATGCCTTTCCCCCTCCCCCCTCAAGGGGAAGATTTGTGCTATGTAGGGAGTTGTTTCCAGCCACCTGCAAGAAAAATGAAGTGCAAAAAATACAAGTACCAGGATCCTCAGTGTCAATTAACTTGCCACACCTGAAAAGGAAATGAAGACACGCCTGAAAAAGCAAAGAAACACAGCCTCCCTGATGATTGATGGAGTCATGAAAACGTGCATTTGGAGGAGAAGCTAATGCAGGAAAACTTGACTGGCAACAGAGTGCCTGCCCTGTCACCAATTTTTAAACATTGTTCCAGGAGTCCCGGGCTCAAAAGGCAGCAGCAGGGCCATCATGCCTTACAATGGAGAGCCACAACTATGCCTTCCCCCCTCCACCCCATCAAGGGGAAGATTTGTGCTATGGAGGGAGGTGTTTCCAGCATCCTGCAAGAAAAATTAAGTGCGAAAAATACAAGTACCAGAATCTTCAGAGTCAATGAACTTGCCACACCTGAAAAGGAAATGAAGACACACCTGAAAAAGCAAAGAAACACAGCCTCCCTGAAGGTTGATGGAGTCATGAAAACATGCGTTTGGAGGAGAAGCTAATGCAGGAAAACTTGACTGGCAACAGAGCACCTGCCTTGTCACCAATTTTTAAACATTGTTCCAGGAGTCTCTGGCTCAAAAGGCAGCAGCAGCAGGGCCATCATGCCTTACAATGGAGAGCCACAACCATGCCTGCCCCCTCCTCCCTCAAGGGGAAGATGTGTGCTATGGAGGGAGTTGTTTCCAGCCACCTGCAAGAAAAATTAAGTGCAAAAAATACAAGTACCAGAATCCTCAGTGTCAATTAACTTGCCACACCTGAAAAGGAAATGAAGACACGCCTGAAAAAGCAAAGAAACACAGCCTCCCTGAAGATTGATGGAGTCATGAAAACGTGCATTTGGAGGATAAGCTAATGCAGGAAAACTTGACTGCAACAGAGTGCCTGCCCTGTCACTAATTTTTAAACATTGTTCCAGGAGTCCCGGGCTCAAAAGGCAGCAGCAGCAGCAGGGCCATCATGCCTTACAACGGAGAGCCACAACCAGGACTTTCCCCCTCCCCCATCAAGAGGAAGATTTGTGCTATGGAGGGAGTTGTTTCCAGCCACATGAAAGAAAGATTAAGTGCGAAAAATACAAGTAGCAGAATCCTTAGAGTCAATTAACTTGCCACACCTGAAAAGGAAACGAAGACACGCCTGAAAAAGCAAAGAAACACAGCCTTCCTGAAGATTGATGGAGTCATGAAAACATGCGTTTTGGAGGAGAAGCTAATGCAGGAAAACTTGACTGGCAACAGAGCACCTGCCTTGTCACCAATTTTTAAACATTGTTCCAGGAGTCTCTGGCTCAAAAGGCAGCAGCAGCAGGGCCATCATGCCTTACAATGGAGAGCCACAACCATGCCTTTCCCCCTCCCCCCTCAAGGGGAAGATTTGTGCTATGTAGGGAGTTGTTTCCAGCCACCTGCAAGAAAAATGAAGTGCAAAAAATACAAGTACCAGAATCCTCAGTGTCAATTAACTTGCCACACCTGAAAAGGAAATGAAGACACGCCTGAAAAAGCAAAGAAACACAGCCTCCCTGATGATTGATGGAGTCATGAAAACGTGCATTTGGAGGAGAAGCTAATGCAGGAAAACTTGACTGGCAACAGAGCGCCTGCCCTGTCACCAATTTTTAAACATTGTTCCAGGAGACCCCGGCTCAAAAGGCAGCAGCAGCATGGCCATCATGCCTTACAATGGAGAGCCACAACCAGGACTTTCCCCCTCCCCCATCAAGAGGAAGATTTGTGCTATGGAGGGAGTTGTTTCCAGCCACATGAAAGAAAGATTAAGTGCGAAAAATACAAGTAGCAGAATCCTTAGAGTCAATTAACTTGCCACACCTGAAAAGGAAATGAAGACACGCCTGAAAAAGCAAAGAAACACAGCCTTCCTGAAGATTGATGGAGTCATGAAAACATGCGTTTGGAGGAGAAGCTAATGCAGGAAAACTTGACTGGCAACAGAGCACCTGCCTTGTCACCAATTTTTAAACATTGTTCCAGGAGTCTCTGGCTCAAAAGGCAGCAGCAGCAGGGCCATCATGCCTTACAATGGAGAGCCACAACCATGCCTTTCTCCTCCCCCCTCAAGGGGAAGATTTGTGCTATGTAGGGAGTTGTTTCCAGCCACCTGCAAGAAAAATGAAGTGCAAAAAATACAAGTACCAGAATCCTCAGTGTCAATTAACTTGCCACACCTGAAAAGGAAATGAAGACATGCCTGAAAAATCAAAGAAACACAGCCTCCCTGATGATTGATGGAGTCATGAAAACGTGCATTTGGAGGAGAAGCTAATGCAGGAAAACTTGACTGGCAACAGAGTGCCTGCCCTGTCACCAATTTTTAAACATTGTTCCAGGAGTCCCGGGCTCAAAAGGCAGCAGCAGGGCCATCATGCCTTACAATGGAGAGCCACAACTATGCCTTCCCCCCTCCACCCCATCAAGGGGAAGATTTGTGCTATGGAGGGAGGTGTTTCCAGCATCCTGAAAGAAAAATTAAGTGCGAAAAATACAAGTACCAGAATCTTCAGAGTCAATGAACTTGCCACACCTGAAAAGGAAATAAAGACACACCTGAAAAAGCAAAGAAACACAGCCTCCCTGAAGGTTGATGGAGTCATGAAAACATGCGCTTGGAGGAGAAGCTAATGCAGGAAAACTTGACTGGCAACAGAGCACCTGCCTTGTCACCAATTTTTAAACATTGTTCCAGGAGTCTCTGGCTCAAAAGGCAGCAGCAGCAGGGGCCATCATGCCTTACAACGGAGAGCCACAACCATGCCTTTCCCCCTCCCCCCTCAAGGGGAAGATTTGTGCTATGGAGGGAGTTGTTTCCAGCCACCTGCAAGAAAAATTAAGTGCGAAAAATACAAGTACCATAATCCTCAGAGTCAATTAACTTGCCACACCTGAAAAGGAAATGAAGACACAGCTGAAAAAGCAAAGAAACACAGCTTCCCTGAAGATTGATGGAGTCATGAAAACATGCGTTTGGAGGAGAAGCTAATGCAGGAAATCTTGACTGGCAACAGAGCACCTGCCTTGTCACCAATTTTTAAACATTGTTCAAGGAGTCTCAGGCTCAAAAGGCAGCAGCAGGAGGGCCATCATGCCTTACAATGGAGAGCCACAACCATGTCTTTCCCCCTACCCCATCAAGGGGAAGATATGTGCTATGGAGGGAGGTGTTTCCAGCATCCTGTAAGAAAAATTAAGTGCGAAAAATACAAGTACCATAATCCTAAGAGTCAATTAACTTGCCACACCTGAAAAGGAAATGAAGACACGCCTGAAAAAGCAAAGAAGCACAGCCTCCCTGAAGATTGATGGAGTCATGAAAACGTGCCTTTGGAGGAGAAGCTAATGCAGGAAAACTTGACTGGCAACAGAGCGTCTGCCTTGTCACCAATTTTTAAACATTGTTCCAGGAGTCTCGAGCTCAAAAGGCAGCAGCAGCTGGGCCATCATGCCTTACAACGGAGAGCTACAACCATGCCTTTCCCCCTCAACCCTCAAGGGGAAGATTTGTGCTATGGAGGGAGTTGTTTACAGCCACCTGCAAGAAAAATTAAGTGCGAAAAATACAAGTACCAGAATCCTCAGAGTCAATTAACTTGCCACACCTGAAAAGGAAATGAAGACACGCCTGAAAAAGCAAAGAAACCCAGCCTCCCTGAAGATTGATGGAGTCATGAAAACGTGCCTTTGGAGGAGAAGCTAATGCAGGAAAACTTGACTGGCAACAGAGCGCCTGCCTTGTCACCAATTTTTAAACATTGTTCCAGGAGTCCCGGGCTCAAAAGGCAGCAGCAGCAGCAGCATGGCCATCATGCCTTACAATGGAGAGCCACAACCATGTATTTCCCCCTCCCCCATCAAGGCGAAGATGTGTGCTATGGAGGGAGGTGTTTCCAGCATCCTGCAAGAAAAAATAAGTGCGAAAAATACAAGTACCATAATCCTCAGAGTCAATTAACTGGCCACACCTGAAAAGGAAATGAAGACACGCCTGAAAAAGCAAAGAAACAGCCTCCCTGAAGATTGATGGAGTCATGAAAACATGCGTTTGGAGGAGAAGCTAATGCAGGAAATCTTGACTGGCAACAGAGCACCTGCCTTGTCACCAATTTTTAAACATTGTTCCAGGAGTCTTGGGCTCAAAAGGCAGCAGCAGCAGGGCCATTATGCCTTACAATGGAGAGCCACAACCATGTCTTTCTCCCTCCCCTATCAAGGAGAAGATTTGTGCTATGGAGGGAGGTGTTTCCATCATCCTGTAAGAAAAATTAAGTGCGAAAAATACAAGTACCAGAATCCTCAGAGTCAATTAACTTGCCACACCTGAAAAGGAAATGAAGACACGCCTGAAAAAGCAAAGAAACACAGCCTCCCTGAAAATTGATGGAGTCATGAAAACGTGCGTTTGGAGGAGAAGCTAATGCAGGAAAACTTGACTGGCAACAGAGCGCCCGCCTTGTCACCAATTTTTAAACATTGTTCCAGGAGTCCCGGGCACAAAAGGCAGCAGCAGCAGGGCCATCATGCCTTACAATGGAGAGCCACAACCATGCCTTTCCCCCTCCCCCTTTCAAGGGGAAGATTTGTGTAATGGAGGGAGTTGTTTCCAGCCACCTGCAAGAAAAATTAAGTGCGAAAAATACAAGTAGCAGAATCCTTAGAGTCAATTAACTTGCCACACCCGAAAAGGAAATGAAGACACGCCTGAAAAAGCAAAGAAACACAGCCTCCTTGAAGATTGATGGAGTCATGAAAACATGCGTGTGGACGAGAAGCTAATGCAGGAAATCTTGACTGGCAACAGAGCACCTGCCTTGTCACCAATTTTTAAACATTCTTCCAGGAGTCTCGGGCTCAAAAGGCAGCAGCAGCAGGGCCATCATGCCTTACAACGGAGAGCCACAACCATGCCTTTCCCCGTCCCCCCCTCAAGGGGAAGATTTGTGCTATGGAGGGAGTTGTTTCCAGCCACCTGCAAGAAAAATTAAGTGCGAAAAATACAAGTATCAGAATCCTTAGAGACAATTAACTTGCCACACCTGAAAAGGAAATGAAGACACGCCTGAAAAAGCAAAGAAACACAGCCTCCCTGAAGATTGATGGAGTCATGAAAATGTGCATTTGGAGGAGAAGCTAATGCAGGAAAACTTGACTGGCAACAGAGCGCCTGCCTTGTCACCAATTTTTAAACATTGTTCCAGGAGTCTCGGGCTCAAAAGGCAGCAGCAGCAGGGCCATCATGCCTTAGAATGGAGAGCCACAACCATGCCTTTCCCCCTTCCCCCTTCAAAGGGAAGATTTGTGCTATGGAGGGAGTTGTTTCCAGCCACCTGCAAGAAAAATGAAGTGCGAAAAATACAAGTAGCAGAATCCTTAGAGTCAATTAACTTGCCACACCTGAAAAGGAAATGAAGACACGACTGAAAAAGCAAAGAAACACAGCCTCCCTGAAGATTGATGGAGTCATGAAAACATGCGTTTGGAGGAGAAGCTAATGCAGGAAAACTTGACGTGCAACAGAGCGCCTGCCTTGTCACCAATTTTTAAACATTGTTCCAGGAGTCTCGGGCTCAAAAGGCAGCAGCAGCAGGGCCATCATGCCTTACAATGGAGAGCCACAACCATGCCTTTCCCCCTCCCCCCCTCAAGGGGAAGATTTGTGCTATGGAGGGAGTTGTTTCCAGCCACCTGCAAGAGAAATTAAGTGCGAAAAGTACAAGTACCAGAATGCTCAGAGTCAATTAACTTGCCAGACATGACAGGGAAATGAAGACACGCCTGAAAAAGCAAAGAAACCTAGCCTCCCTGAAGATTGATGGAGTCATGAAAACGTGCGTTTGGAGGAGAAGCTAATGCAGGAAAACTTGACGTGCAACAGAGCGCCTACCTTGTCACCAATTTTTAAACATTGTTCCAGGAGTCTCGGGCTCAAAAGGCAGCAGCAGCAGGGCCATCATGCCTTACAATGGAGAGCCACAACCATGTCTTTCCCCCTCCCCCATCAAGGGGAAGATTTGTGCTATGGATGGAGGTGTTTCCAGCATCCTGCAAGAAAAATTAAGTGGGAAAAATACAAGTACCATAATCCTCAGAGTCAATTAACTTGCCACACCTGAAAAGGAAATGAAGACACGCCTGAAAAAGCAAAGAAACACAGCCTCCCTGAAGATTGATGGAGTCATGAAAACATGCGTTTGGAGGAGAAGCTAATGCAGGAAAACTTGACTGGCAACAGAGCACCTGCCTTGTCACCAATTTTTAAACATTGTTCCAGGAGTCTCTGGCTCAAAAGGCAGCAGCAGCAGGGGCCATCATGCCTTACAACGGAGAGCCACAACCATGCCTTTCCCCCTCCCCCCTCAAGGGGAAGATTTGTGCTATGGAGGGAGTTGTTTCCAGCCACCTGCAAGAAAAATGAAGTGCGAAAAATACAAGTAGCAGAATCCTTAGAGTCAATTAACTTGCCACACCTGAAAAGGAAATGAAGACACACCTGAAAAAGCAAAGAAATACAGCCTCCCTGAAGATTTATGCAGTCATGAAAAGGTGCATTTGGAGGAGAAGCTAATGCAGGAAAACTTGACTGGCAACAGATCGCCTGCCTTGTCACCAATTTTTAATCATTGTTCCAGGAGTCCCGGGCTCAAAAGGCAGCAGAAGCAGGGCCATCATGCCTTACAATGGAGAGCAACAACCATGCCCTTCCCCCTCCCCCCATCAAGGGGAAGATTTGTGCTATGGAGGGAGTTGTTTCCAGCCACCTGCAAGAAAAATTAAGTGCGAAAAATACAAGTAGCAGAATCCTTAGAGTCAATTAACTTGCCACACCTGAAAAGGAAATGAAGACACACCTGAAAAATCAAAGAAACACAGCCTCCCTGAAGGTGGATGGAGTCATGAAAACATGCGTTTGGAGGAGAAGCTAATGCAGGAAAACTTGACTGGCAACAGAGCACCTGCCTTGTCACCAATTTTTAAACATTGTTCCAGAGTCTCGGGCTCAAAAGGCAGCAACAGCAGGGCCATCATGCCTTACAACGGAGAGCCACAACCATGCCTTTCCCCCTCCCCTCTCAAGGGGAAGATTTGTGCTATGGAGGGAGTTGTTTCCAGCCACCTGCAAGAAGAATTAAGTGCGAAAAGTACAAGTACCAGAATGCTCAGAGTCAATTAACTTGCCAGACCTGAAAGGGAAATGAAGACACGCCTGAAAAAGCAAAGAAACCTAGCCTCCCTGAAGATTGATGGAGTCATGAAAACGTGCGTTTGGAGGAGAAGCTAATGCAGGAAAACTTGACGTGCAACAGAGCGCCTGCCTTGTCACCAATTTTTAAAAATTGTTCCAGGAGTCTCGGGCTCAAAAGGCAGCAGCAGCAGGGCCATCATGCCTTACAATGGAGAGCCACAACCATGTCTTTCCCCCTCCCCCATCAAGGGGAAGATTTGTGCTATGGATGGAGGTGTTTCCAGCATCCTGCAAGAAAAATTAAGTGGGAAAAATACAAGTACCATAATCCTCAGAGTCAATTAACTTGCCACACCTGAAAAGGAAATGAAGACACGCCTGAAAAAGCAAAGAAACACAGCCTCCCTGAAGATTGATGGAGTCATGAAAACATGCGTTTGGAGGAGAAGCTAATGCAGGAAAACTTGACTGGCAACAGAGCACCTGCCTTGTCACCAATTTTTAAACATTGTTCCAGGAGTCTCTGGCTCAAAAGGCAGCAGCAGCAGGGGCCATCATGCCTTACAACGGAGAGCCACAACCATGCCTTTCCCCCGCCCCCCTCAAGGGGAAGATTTGTGCTATGGAGGGAGTTGTTTCCAGCCACCTGCAAGAAAAATGAAGTGCGAAAAATACAAGTAGCAGAATCCTTAGAGTCAATTAACTTGCCACACCTGAAAAGGAAATGAAGACACACCTGAAAAAGCAAAGAAATACAGCCTCCCTGGAGATTTATGCAGTCATGAAAAGGTGCATTTGGAGGAGAAGCTAATGCAGGAAAACTTGACTGGCAACAGATCGCCTGCCTTGTCACCAATTTTTAATCATTGTTCCAGGAGTCCCGGGCTCAAAAGGCAGCAGAAGCAGGGCCATCATGCCTTACAATGGAGAGCCACAACCATGCCCTTCCCCCTCCCCCCATCAAGGGGAAGATTTGTGCTATGGAGGGAGTTGTTTCCAGCCACCTGCAAGAAAAATTAAGTGCGAAAAATACAAGTAGCAGAATCCTTAGAGTCAATTAACTTGCCACACCTGAAAAGGAAATGAAGACACACCTGAAAAAGCAAAGAAACACAGCCTCCCTGAAGGTGGATGGAGTCATGAAAACATGCGTTTGGAGGAGAAGCTAATGCAGGAAAACTTGACTGGCAACAGAGCACCTGCCTTGTCTCCAATTTTTAAACATTGTTCCAGGAGTCTCGGGCTCAAAAGGCAGCAACAGCAGGGCCATCATGCCTTACAACGGAGAGCCACAACCATGCCTTTCCCCCTCCCCTCTCAAGGGGAAGATTTGTGCTATGGAGGGAGTTGTTTCCAGCCACCTGCAAGAAGAATTAAGTGCAAAAAATACAAGTAGCAGAATCCTTAGAGTCAATTAACTTGCCACACCTGAAAAGGAAATGAAGACACGCCTGAAAAAGCAAAGAAACACAGCCTCCCTGAAGATTGATGGAGTCATGAAAACATCCGTTTGGAGGAGAAGCTAATGCAGGAAAACTTGACTGGCAACAGAGCACCTGCCTTGTCACCAATTTTTAAACATTGTTCCAGGAGTCTCTGGCTCAAAAGGCAGCAGCAGCAGGGCCATCATGCCTTACAATGGAGAGCCACAACCATGCCTTTCCCCCTCCCCCCTCAAGGGGAAGATTTGTGCTATGTAGGGAGTTGTTTCCAGCCACCTGCAAGAAAAATGAATTGCAAAAAATACAAGTACCAGAATCCTCAGTGTCAATTAACTTGCCACACCTGAAAAGGAAATGAAGACACGCCTGAAAAAGCAAAGAAATACAGCCTCCCTGAAGATTGATGCAGTCATGAAAAGGTGCATTTGGAGGAGAAGCTAATGCAGGAAAACTTGACTGGCAACAGGCCGCCTGCCTTGTCACCAATTTTTTTAATCATCGTTCCAGGAGTCCCGGGCTCAAAAGGCAGCAGAAGCAGGGCCATCATGCCTTACAATGGAGAGCCACAACCATGCCTTTCTCCTCCCCCCTCAAGGGGAAGATTTGTGCTATGTAGGGAGTTGTTTCCAGCCACCTGCAAGAAAAATGAAGTGCAAAAAATACAAGTACCAGAATCCTCAGTGTCAATTAACTTGCCACACCTGAAAAGGAAATGAAGACACGCCTGAAAAAGCAAAGAAACACAGCCTCCCTGATGATTGATGGAGTCATGAAAACGTGCATTTGGAGGAGAAGCTAATGCAGGAAAACTTGACTGGCAACAGAGTGCCTGCCCTGTCACCAATTTTTAAACATTGTTCCAGGAGTCCCGGGCTCAAAAGGCAGCAGCAGGGCCATCATGCCTTACAATGGAGAGCCACAACTATGCCTTCCCCCCTCCACCCCATCAAGGGGAAGATTTGTGCTATGGAGGGAGGTGTTTCCAGCATCCTGAAAGAAAAATTAAGTGCGAAAAATACAAGTACCAGAATCTTCAGAGTCAATGAACTTGCCACACCTGAAAAGGAAATGAAGACACACCTGAAAAAGCAAAGAAACACAGCCTCCCTGAAGGTTGATGGAGTCATGAAAACATGCGCTTGGAGGAGAAGCTAATGCAGGAAAACTTGACTGGCAACAGAGCACCTGCCTTGTCACCAATTTTTAAACATTGTTCCAGGAGTCTCTGGCTCAAAAGGCAGCAGCAGCAGGGGCCATCATGCCTTACAACGGAGAGCCACAACCATGCCTTTCCCCCTCCCCCCTCAAGGGGAAGATTTGTGCTATGGAGGGAGTTGTTTCCAGCCACCTGCAAGAAAAATTAAGTGCGAAAAATACAAGTACCATAATCCTCAGAGTCAATTAACTTGCCACACCTGAAAAGGAAATGAAGACACAGCTGAAAAAGCAAAGAAACACAGCTTCCCTGAAGATTGATGGAGTCATGAAAACATGCGTTTGGAGGAGAAGCTAATGCAGGAAATCTTGACTGGCAACAGAGCACCTGCCTTGTCACCAATTTTTAAACATTGTTCAAGGAGTCTCGGGCTCAAAAGGCAGCAGCAGGAGGGCCATCATGCCTTACAATGGAGAGCCACAACCATGTCTTTCCCCCTACCCCATCAAGGGGAAGATATGTGCTATGGAGGGAGGTGTTTCCAGCATCCTGTAAGAAAAATTAAGTGCGAAAAATACAAGTACCATAATCCTAAGAGTCAATTAACTTGCCACACCTGAAAAGAAAATGAAGACACGCCTGAAAAAGCAAAGAAGCACAGCCTCCCTGAAGATTGATGGAGTCATGAAAACGTGCCTTTGGAGGAGAAGCTAATGCAGGAAAACTTGACTGGCAACAGAGCGTCTGCCTTGTCACCAATTTTTAAACATTGTTCCAGGAGTCTCGAGCTCAAAAGGCAGCAGCAGCTGGGCCATCATGCCTTACAACGGAGAGCTACAACCATGCCTTTCCCCCTCAACCCTCAAGGGGAAGATTTGTGCTATGGAGGGAGTTGTTTACAGCCACCTGCAAGAAAAATTAAGTGCGAAAAATACAAGTACCAGAATCCTCAGAGTCAATTAACTTGCCACACCTGAAAAGGAAATGAAGATACGCCTGAAAAAGCAAAGAAACCCAGCCTCCCTGAAGATTGATGGAGTCATGAAAACGTGCCTTTGGAGGAGAAGCTAATGCAGGAAAACTTGACTGGCAACAGAGCGCCTGCCTTGTCACCAATTTTTAAACATTGTTCCAGGAGTCCCGGGCTCAAAAGGCAGCAGCAGCAGCAGCATGGCCATCATGCCTTACAATGGAGAGCCACAACCATGTATTTCCCCCTCCCCCATCAAGGCGAAGATGTGTGCTATGGAGGGAGGTGTTTCCAGCATCCTGCAAGAAAAAATAAGTGCGAAAAATACAAGTACCATAATCCTCAGAGTCAATTAACTGGCCACACCTGAAAAGGAAATGAAGACACGCCTGAAAAAGCAAAGAAACAGCCTCCCTGAAGATTGATGGAGTCATGAAAACATGCGTTTGGAGGAGAAGCTAATGCAGGAAATCTTGACTGGCAACAGAGCACCTGCCTTGTCACCAATTTTTAAACATTGTTCCAGGAGTCTTGGGCTCAAAAGGCAGCAGCAGCAGGGCCATTATGCCTTACAATGGAGAGCCACAACCATGTCTTTCTCCCTCCCCTATCAAGGAGAAGATTTGTGCTATGGAGGGAGGTGTTTCCATCATCCTGTAAGAAAAATTAAGTGCGAAAAATACAAGTACCAGAATCCTCAGAGTCAATTAACTTGCCACACCTGAAAAGGAAATGAAGACACGCCTGAAAAAGCAAAGAAACACAGCCTCCCTGAAAATTGATGGAGTCATGAAAACGTGCGTTTGGAGGAGAAGCTAATGCAGGAAAACTTGACTGGCAACAGAGCGCCCGCCTTGTCACCAATTTTTAAACATTGTTCCAGGAGTCCCGGGCACAAAAGGCAGCAGCAGCAGGGCCATCATGCCTTACAATGGAGAGCCACAACCATGCCTTTCCCCCTCCCCCTTTCAAGGGGAAGATTTGTGTAATGGAGGGAGTTGTTTCCAGCCACCTGCAAGAAAAATTAAGTGCGAAAAATACAAGTAGCAGAATCCTTAGAGTCAATTAACTTGCCACACCCGAAAAGGAAATGAAGACACGCCTGAAAAAGCAAAGAAACACAGCCTCCTTGAAGATTGATGGAGTCATGAAAACATGCGTGTGGACGAGAAGCTAATGCAGGAAATCTTGACTGGCAACAGAGCACCTGCCTTGTCACCAATTTTTAAACATTCTTCCAGGAGTCTCGGGCTCAAAAGGCAGCAGCAGCAGGGCCATCATGCCTTACAACGGAGAGCCACAACCATGCCTTTCCCCGTCCCCCCCTCAAGGGGAAGATTTGTGCTATGGAGGGAGTTGTTTCCAGCCACCTGCAAGAAAAATTAAGTGCGAAAAATACAAGTATCAGAATCCTTAGAGACAATTAACTTGCCACACCTGAAAAGGAAATGAAGACACGCCTGAAAAAGCAAAGAAACACAGCCTCCCTGAAGATTGATGGAGTCATGAAAATGTGCATTTGGAGGAGAAGCTAATGCAGGAAAACTTGACTGGCAACAGAGCGCCTGCCTTGTCACCAATTTTTAAACATTGTTCCAGGAGTCTCGGGCTCAAAAGGCAGCAGCAGCAGGGCCATCATGCCTTAGAATGGAGAGCCACAACCATGCCTTTCCCCCTTCCCCCTTCAAAGGGAAGATTTGTGCTATGGAGGGAGTTGTTTCCAGCCACCTGCAAGAAAAATGAAGTGCGAAAAATACAAGTAGCAGAATCCTTAGAGTCAATTAACTTGCCACACCTGAAAAGGAAATGAAGACACGACTGAAAAAGCAAAGAAACACAGCCTCCCTGAAGATTGATGGAGTCATGAAAACATGCGTTTGGAGGAGAAGCTAATGCAGGAAAACTTGACGTGCAACAGAGCGCCTGCCTTGTCACCAATTTTTAAACATTGTTCCAGGAGTCTCGGGCTCAAAAGGCAGCAGCAGCAGGGCCATCATGCCTTACAATGGAGAGCCACAACCATGACTTTCCCCCTCCCCCCCTCAAGGGGAAGATTTGTGCTATGGAGGGAGTTGTTTCCAGCCACCTGCAAGAGAAATTAAGTGCGAAAAGTACAAGTACCAGAATGCTCAGAGTCAATTAACTTGCCAGACATGACAGGGAAATGAAGACACGCCTGAAAAAGCAAAGAAACCTAGCCTCCCTGAAGATTGATGGAGTCATGAAAACGTGCGTTTGGAGGAGAAGCTAATGCAGGAAAACTTGACGTGCAACAGAGCGCCTACCTTGTCACCAATTTTTAAACATTGTTCCAGGAGTCTCGGGCTCAAAAGGCAGCAGCAGCAGGGCCATCATGCCTTACAATGGAGAGCCACAACCATGTCTTTCCCCCTCCCCCATCAAGGGGAAGATTTGTGCTATGGATGGAGGTGTTTCCAGCATCCTGCAAGAAAAATTAAGTGGGAAAAATACAAGTACCATAATCCTCAGAGTCAATTAACTTGCCACACCTGAAAAGGAAATGAAGACACGCCTGAAAAAGCAAAGAAACACAGCCTCCCTGAAGATTGATGGAGTCATGAAAACATGCGTTTGGAGGAGAAGCTAATGCAGGAAAACTTGACTGGCAACAGAGCACCTGCCTTGTCACCAATTTTTAAACATTCTTCCAGGAGTCTCGGGCTCAAAAGGCAGCAGCAGCAGGGCCATCATGCCTTACAACGGAGAGCCACAACCATGCCTTTCCCCGTCCCCCCCTCAAGGGGAAGATTTGTGCTATGGAGGGAGCTGTTTCCAGCCACCTGCAAGAAAAATTAAGTGCGAAAAATACAAGTATCAGAATCCTTAGAGACAATTAACTTGCCACACCTGAAAAGGAAATGAAGACACATCTGAAAAAGCAAAGAAATACAGCCTCCCTGAAGATTTATGCAGTCATGAAAAGGTGCATTTGGAGGAGAAGCTAATGCAGGAAAACTTGACTGGCAACAGATCGCCTGCCTTGTCACCAATTTTTAATCATTGTTCCAGGAGTCCCGGGCTCAAAAGGCAGCAGAAGCAGGGCCATCATGCCTTACAATGGAGAGCCACAACCATGCCCTTCCCCCTCCCCCCATCAAGGGGAAGATTTGTGCTATGGAGGGAGTTGTTTCCAGCCACCTGCAAGAAAAATTAAGTGCGAAAAATACAAGTAGCAGAATCCTTAGAGTCAATTAACTTGCCACACCTGAAAAGGAAATGAAGACACACCTGAAAAATCAAAGAAACACAGCCTCCCTGAAGGTGGATGGAGTCATGAAAACATGCGTTTGGAGGAGAAGCTAATGCAGGAAAACTTGACTGGCAACAGAGCACCTGCCTTGTCACCAATTTTTAAACATTGTTCCAGAGTCTCGGGCTCAAAAGGCAGCAACAGCAGGGCCATCATGCCTTACAACGGAGAGCCACAACCATGCCTTTCCCCCTCCCCTCTCAAGGGGAAGATTTGTGCTATGGAGGGAGTTGTTTCCAGCCACCTGCAAGAAGAATTAAGTGCGAAACGTACAAGTACCAGAATGCTCAGAGTCAATTAACTTGCCAGACCTGAAAGGGAAATGAAGACACGCCTGAAAAAGCAAAGAAACCTAGCCTCCCTGAAGATTGATGGAGTCATGAAAACGTGCGTTTGGAGGAGAAGCTAATGCAGGAAAACTTGACGTGCAACAGAGCGCCTGCCTTGTCACCAATTTTTAAAAATTGTTCCAGGAGTCTCGGGCTCAAAAGGCAGCAGCAGCAGGGCCATCATGCCTTACAATGGAGAGCCACAACCATGTCTTTCCCCCTCCCCCATCAAGGGGAAGATTTGTGCTATGGATGGAGGTGTTTCCAGCATCCTGCAAGAAAAATTAAGTGGGAAAAATACAAGTACCATAATCCTCAGAGTCAATTAACTTGCCACACCTGAAAAGGAAATGAAGACACGCCTGAAAAAGCAAAGAAACACAGCCTCCCTGAAGATTGATGGAGTCATGAAAACATGCGTTTGGAGGAGAAGCTAATGCAGGAAAACTTGACTGGCAACAGAGCACCTGCCTTGTCACCAATTTTTAAACATTGTTCCAGGAGTCTCTGGCTCAAAAGGCAGCAGCAGCAGGGGCCATCATGCCTTACAACGGAGAGCCACAACCATGCCTTTCCCCCGCCCCCCTCAAGGGGAAGATTTGTGCTATGGAGGGAGTTGTTTCCAGCCACCTGCAAGAAAAATGAAGTGCGAAAAATACAAGTAGCAGAATCCTTAGAGTCAATTAACTTGCCACACCTGAAAAGGAAATGAAGACACACCTGAAAAAGCAAAGAAATACAGCCTCCCTGGAGATTTATGCAGTCATGAAAAGGTGCATTTGGAGGAGAAGCTAATGCAGGAAAACTTGACTGGCAACAGATCGCCTGCCTTGTCACCAATTTTTAATCATTGTTCCAGGAGTCCCGGGCTCAAAAGGCAGCAGAAGCAGGGCCCTCATGCCTTACAATGGAGAGCCACAACCATGCCCTTCCCCCTCCCCCCATCAAGGGGAAGATTTGTGCTATGGAGGGAGTTGTTTCCAGCCACCTGCAAGAAAAATTAAGTGCGAAAAATACAAGTAGCAGAATCCTTAGAGTCAATTAACTTGCCACACCTGAAAAGGAAATGAAGACACACCTGAAAAAGCAAAGAAACACAGCCTCCCTGAAGGTGGATGGAGTCATGAAAACATGCGTTTGGAGGAGAAGCTAATGCAGGAAAACTTGACTGGCAACAGAGCACCTGCCTTGTCTCCAATTTTTAAACATTGTTCCAGGAGTCTCGGGCTCAAAAGGCAGCAACAGCAGGGCCATCATGCCTTACAACGGAGAGCCACAACCATGCCTTTCCCCCTCCCCTCTCAAGGGGAAGATTTGTGCTATGGAGGGAGTTGTTTCCAGCCACCTGCAAGAAGAATTAAGTGCAAAAAATACAAGTAGCAGAATCCTTAGAGTCAATTAACTTGCCACACCTGAAAAGGAAATGAAGACACGCCTGAAAAAGCAAAGAAACACAGCCTCCCTGAAGATTGATGGAGTCATGAAAACATCCGTTTGGAGGAGAAGCTAATGCAGGAAAACTTGACTGGCAACAGAGCACCTGCCTTGTCACCAATTTTTAAACATTGTTCCAGGAGTCTCTGGCTCAAAAGGCAGCAGCAGCAGGGCCATCATGCCTTACAATGGAGAGCCACAACCATGCCTTTCCCCCTCCCCCCTCAAGGGGAAGATTTGTGCTATGTAGGGAGTTGTTTCCAGCCACCTGCAAGAAAAATGAATTGCAAAAAATACAAGTACCAGAATCCTCAGTGTCAATTAACTTGCCACACCTGAAAAGGAAATGAAGACACGCCTGAAAAAGCAAAGAAATACAGCCTCCCTGAAGATTGATGCAGTCATGAAAAGGTGCATTTGGAGGAGAAGCTAATGCAGGAAAACTTGACTGGCAACAGGCCGCCTGCCTTGTCACCAATTTTTTTAATCATCGTTCCAGGAGTCCCGGGCTCAAAAGGCAGCAGAAGCAGGGCCATCATGCCTTACAATGGAGAGCCACAACCATGCCTTTCTCCTCCCCCCTCAAGGGGAAGATTTGTGCTATGTAGGGAGTTGTTTCCAGCCACCTGCAAGAAAAATGAAGTGCAAAAAATACAAGTACCAGAATCCTCAGTGTCAATTAACTTGCCACACCTGAAAAGGAAATGAAGACACGCCTGAAAAAGCAAAGAAACACAGCCTCCCTGATGATTGATGGAGTCATGAAAACGTGCATTTGGAGGAGAAGCTAATGCAGGAAAACTTGACTGGCAACAGAGTGCCTGCCCTGTCACCAATTTTTAAACATTGTTCCAGGAGTCCCGGGCTCAAAAGGCAGCAGCAGGGCCATCATGCCTTACAATGGAGAGCCACAACTATGCCTTCCCCCCTCCACCCCATCAAGGGGAAGATTTGTGCTATGGAGGGAGGTGTTTCCAGCATCCTGAAAGAAAAATTAAGTGCGAAAAATACAAGTACCAGAATCTTCAGAGTCAATGAACTTGCCACACCTGAAAAGGAAATGAAGACACACCTGAAAAAGCAAAGAAACACAGCCTCCCTGAAGGTTGATGGAGTCATGAAAACATGCGCTTGGAGGAGAAGCTAATGCAGGAAAACTTGACTGGCAACAGAGCACCTGCCTTGTCACCAATTTTTAAACATTGTTCCAGGAGTCTCTGGCTCAAAAGGCAGCAGCAGCAGGGGCCATCATGCCTTACAACGGAGAGCCACAACCATGCCTTTCCCCCTCCCCCCTCAAGGGGAAGATTTGTGCTATGGAGGGAGTTGTTTCCAGCCACCTGCAAGAAAAATTAAGTGCGAAAAATACAAGTACCATAATCCTCAGAGTCAATTAACTTGCCACACCTGAAAAGGAAATGAAGACACAGCTGAAAAAGCAAAGAAACACAGCTTCCCTGAAGATTGATGGAGTCATGAAAACATGCGTTTGGAGGAGAAGCTAATGCAGGAAATCTTGACTGGCAACAGAGCACCTGCCTTGTCACCAATTTTTAAACATTGTTCAAGGAGTCTCGGGCTCAAAAGGCAGCAGCAGGAGGGCCATCATGCCTTACAATGGAGAGCCACAACCATGTCTTTCCCCCTACCCCATCAAGGGGAAGATATGTGCTATGGAGGGAGGTGTTTCCAGCATCCTGTAAGAAAAATTAAGTGCGAAAAATACAAGTACCATAATCCTAAGAGTCAATTAACTTGCCACACCTGAAAAGAAAATGAAGACACGCCTGAAAAAGCAAAGAAGCACAGCCTCCCTGAAGATTGATGGAGTCATGAAAACGTGCCTTTGGAGGAGAAGCTAATGCAGGAAAACTTGACTGGCAACAGAGCGTCTGCCTTGTCACCAATTTTTAAACATTGTTCCAGGAGTCTCGAGCTCAAAAGGCAGCAGCAGCTGGGCCATCATGCCTTACAACGGAGAGCTACAACCATGCCTTTCCCCCTCAACCCTCAAGGGGAAGATTTGTGCTATGGAGGGAGTTGTTTACAGCCACCTGCAAGAAAAATTAAGTGCGAAAAATACAAGTACCAGAATCCTCAGAGTCAATTAACTTGCCACACCTGAAAAGGAAATGAAGATACGCCTGAAAAAGCAAAGAAACCCAGCCTCCCTGAAGATTGATGGAGTCATGAAAACGTGCCTTTGGAGGAGAAGCTAATGCAGGAAAACTTGACTGGCAACAGAGCGCCTGCCTTGTCACCAATTTTTAAACATTGTTCCAGGAGTCCCGGGCTCAAAAGGCAGCAGCAGCAGCAGCATGGCCATCATGCCTTACAATGGAGAGCCACAACCATGTATTTCCCCCTCCCCCATCAAGGCGAAGATGTGTGCTATGGAGGGAGGTGTTTCCAGCATCCTGCAAGAAAAAATAAGTGCGAAAAATACAAGTACCATAATCCTCAGAGTCAATTAACTGGCCACACCTGAAAAGGAAATGAAGACACGCCTGAAAAAGCAAAGAAACAGCCTCCCTGAAGATTGATGGAGTCATGAAAACATGCGTTTGGAGGAGAAGCTAATGCAGGAAATCTTGACTGGCAACAGAGCACCTGCCTTGTCACCAATTTTTAAACATTGTTCCAGGAGTCTTGGGCTCAAAAGGCAGCAGCAGCAGGGCCATTATGCCTTACAATGGAGAGCCACAACCATGTCTTTCTCCCTCCCCTATCAAGGAGAAGATTTGTGCTATGGAGGGAGGTGTTTCCATCATCCTGTAAGAAAAATTAAGTGCGAAAAATACAAGTACCAGAATCCTCAGAGTCAATTAACTTGCCACACCTGAAAAGGAAATGAAGACACGCCTGAAAAAGCAAAGAAACACAGCCTCCCTGAAAATTGATGGAGTCATGAAAACGTGCGTTTGGAGGAGAAGCTAATGCAGGAAAACTTGACTGGCAACAGAGCGCCCGCCTTGTCACCAATTTTTAAACATTGTTCCAGGAGTCCCGGGCACAAAAGGCAGCAGCAGCAGGGCCATCATGCCTTACAATGGAGAGCCACAACCATGCCTTTCCCCCTCCCCCTTTCAAGGGGAAGATTTGTGTAATGGAGGGAGTTGTTTCCAGCCACCTGCAAGAAAAATTAAGTGCGAAAAATACAAGTAGCAGAATCCTTAGAGTCAATTAACTTGCCACACCCGAAAAGGAAATGAAGACACGCCTGAAAAAGCAAAGAAACACAGCCTCCTTGAAGATTGATGGAGTCATGAAAACATGCGTGTGGACGAGAAGCTAATGCAGGAAATCTTGACTGGCAACAGAGCACCTGCCTTGTCACCAATTTTTAAACATTCTTCCAGGAGTCTCGGGCTCAAAAGGCAGCAGCAGCAGGGCCATCATGCCTTACAACGGAGAGCCACAACCATGCCTTTCCCCGTCCCCCCCTCAAGGGGAAGATTTGTGCTATGGAGGGAGTTGTTTCCAGCCACCTGCAAGAAAAATTAAGTGCGAAAAATACAAGTATCAGAATCCTTAGAGACAATTAACTTGCCACACCTGAAAAGGAAATGAAGACACGCCTGAAAAAGCAAAGAAACACAGCCTCCCTGAAGATTGATGGAGTCATGAAAATGTGCATTTGGAGGAGAAGCTAATGCAGGAAAACTTGACTGGCAACAGAGCGCCTGCCTTGTCACCAATTTTTAAACATTGTTCCAGGAGTCTCGGGCTCAAAAGGCAGCAGCAGCAGGGCCATCATGCCTTAGAATGGAGAGCCACAACCATGCCTTTCCCCCTTCCCCCTTCAAAGGGAAGATTTGTGCTATGGAGGGAGTTGTTTCCAGCCACCTGCAAGAAAAATGAAGTGCGAAAAATACAAGTAGCAGAATCCTTAGAGTCAATTAACTTGCCACACCTGAAAAGGAAATGAAGACACGACTGAAAAAGCAAAGAAACACAGCCTCCCTGAAGATTGATGGAGTCATGAAAACATGCGTTTGGAGGAGAAGCTAATGCAGGAAAACTTGACGTGCAACAGAGCGCCTGCCTTGTCACCAATTTTTAAACATTGTTCCAGGAGTCTCGGGCTCAAAAGGCAGCAGCAGCAGGGCCATCATGCCTTACAATGGAGAGCCACAACCATGACTTTCCCCCTCCCCCCCTCAAGGGGAAGATTTGTGCTATGGAGGGAGTTGTTTCCAGCCACCTGCAAGAGAAATTAAGTGCGAAAAGTACAAGTACCAGAATGCTCAGAGTCAATTAACTTGCCAGACATGACAGGGAAATGAAGACACGCCTGAAAAAGCAAAGAAACCTAGCCTCCCTGAAGATTGATGGAGTCATGAAAACGTGCGTTTGGAGGAGAAGCTAATGCAGGAAAACTTGACGTGCAACAGAGCGCCTACCTTGTCACCAATTTTTAAACATTGTTCCAGGAGTCTCGGGCTCAAAAGGCAGCAGCAGCAGGGCCATCATGCCTTACAATGGAGAGCCACAACCATGTCTTTCCCCCTCCCCCATCAAGGGGAAGATTTGTGCTATGGATGGAGGTGTTTCCAGCATCCTGCAAGAAAAATTAAGTGGGAAAAATACAAGTACCATAATCCTCAGAGTCAATTAACTTGCCACACCTGAAAAGGAAATGAAGACACGCCTGAAAAAGCAAAGAAACACAGCCTCCCTGAAGATTGATGGAGTCATGAAAACATGCGTTTGGAGGAGAAGCTAATGCAGGAAAACTTGACTGGCAACAGAGCACCTGCCTTGTCACCAATTTTTAAACATTCTTCCAGGAGTCTCGGGCTCAAAAGGCAGCAGCAGCAGGGCCATCATGCCTTACAACGGAGAGCCACAACCATGCCTTTCCCCGTCCCCCCCTCAAGGGGAAGATTTGTGCTATGGAGGGAGCTGTTTCCAGCCACCTGCAAGAAAAATTAAGTGCGAAAAATACAAGTATCAGAATCCTTAGAGACAATTAACTTGCCACACCTGAAAAGGAAATGAAGACACATCTGAAAAAGCAAAGAAATACAGCCTCCCTGAAGATTTATGCAGTCATGAAAAGGTGCATTTGGAGGAGAAGCTAATGCAGGAAAACTTGACTGGCAACAGATCGCCTGCCTTGTCACCAATTTTTAATCATTGTTCCAGGAGTCCCGGGCTCAAAAGGCAGCAGAAGCAGGGCCATCATGCCTTACAATGGAGAGCCACAACCATGCCCTTCCCCCTCCCCCCATCAAGGGGAAGATTTGTGCTATGGAGGGAGTTGTTTCCAGCCACCTGCAAGAAAAATTAAGTGCGAAAAATACAAGTAGCAGAATCCTTAGAGTCAATTAACTT
Source organism: Ambystoma mexicanum (assembly GCF_040938575.1). NCBI lineage: Eukaryota > Metazoa > Chordata > Amphibia > Caudata > Ambystomatidae > Ambystoma > Ambystoma mexicanum. The sequence continues at coordinate 782,431,340 of NC_090939.1, forward strand.
GCCACACCTGAAAAGGAAATGAAGACACACCTGAAAAATCAAAGAAACACAGCCTCCCTGAAGGTGGATGGAGTCATGAAAACATGCGTTTGGAGGAGAAGCTAATGCAGGAAAACTTGACTGGCAACAGAGCACCTGCCTTGTCACCAATTTTTAAACATTGTTCCAGAGTCTCGGGCTCAAAAGGCAGCAACAGCAGGGCCATCATGCCTTACAACGGAGAGCCACAACCATGCCTTTCCCCCTCCCCTCTCAAGGGGAAGATTTGTGCTATGGAGGGAGTTGTTTCCAGCCACCTGCAAGAAGAATTAAGTGCGAAACGTACAAGTACCAGAATGCTCAGAGTCAATTAACTTGCCAGACCTGAAAGGGAAATGAAGACACGCCTGAAAAAGCAAAGAAACCTAGCCTCCCTGAAGATTGATGGAGTCATGAAAACGTGCGTTTGGAGGAGAAGCTAATGCAGGAAAACTTGACGTGCAACAGAGCGCCTGCCTTGTCACCAATTTTTAAAAATTGTTCCAGGAGTCTCGGGCTCAAAAGGCAGCAGCAGCAGGGCCATCATGCCTTACAATGGAGAGCCACAACCATGTCTTTCCCCCTCCCCCATCAAGGGGAAGATTTGTGCTATGGATGGAGGTGTTTCCAGCATCCTGCAAGAAAAATTAAGTGGGAAAAATACAAGTACCATAATCCTCAGAGTCAATTAACTTGCCACACCTGAAAAGGAAATGAAGACACGCCTGAAAAAGCAAAGAAACACAGCCTCCCTGAAGATTGATGGAGTCATGAAAACATGCGTTTGGAGGAGAAGCTAATGCAGGAAAACTTGACTGGCAACAGAGCACCTGCCTTGTCACCAATTTTTAAACATTGTTCCAGGAGTCTCTGGCTCAAAAGGCAGCAGCAGCAGGGGCCATCATGCCTTACAACGGAGAGCCACAACCATGCCTTTCCCCCGCCCCCCTCAAGGGGAAGATTTGTGCTATGGAGGGAGTTGTTTCCAGCCACCTGCAAGAAAAATGAAGTGCGAAAAATACAAGTAGCAGAATCCTTAGAGTCAATTAACTTGCCACACCTGAAAAGGAAATGAAGACACACCTGAAAAAGCAAAGAAATACAGCCTCCCTGGAGATTTATGCAGTCATGAAAAGGTGCATTTGGAGGAGAAGCTAATGCAGGAAAACTTGACTGGCAACAGATCGCCTGCCTTGTCACCAATTTTTAATCATTGTTCCAGGAGTCCCGGGCTCAAAAGGCAGCAGAAGCAGGGCCCTCATGCCTTACAATGGAGAGCCACAACCATGCCCTTCCCCCTCCCCCCATCAAGGGGAAGATTTGTGCTATGGAGGGAGTTGTTTCCAGCCACCTGCAAGAAAAATTAAGTGCGAAAAATACAAGTAGCAGAATCCTTAGAGTCAATTAACTTGCCACACCTGAAAAGGAAATGAAGACACACCTGAAAAAGCAAAGAAACACAGCCTCCCTGAAGGTGGATGGAGTCATGAAAACATGCGTTTGGAGGAGAAGCTAATGCAGGAAAACTTGACTGGCAACAGAGCACCTGCCTTGTCTCCAATTTTTAAACATTGTTCCAGGAGTCTCGGGCTCAAAAGGCAGCAACAGCAGGGCCATCATGCCTTACAACGGAGAGCCACAACCATGCCTTTCCCCCTCCCCTCTCAAGGGGAAGATTTGTGCTATGGAGGGAGTTGTTTCCAGCCACCTGCAAGAAGAATTAAGTGCAAAAAATACAAGTAGCAGAATCCTTAGAGTCAATTAACTTGCCACACCTGAAAAGGAAATGAAGACACGCCTGAAAAAGCAAAGAAACACAGCCTCCCTGAAGATTGATGGAGTCATGAAAACATCCGTTTGGAGGAGAAGCTAATGCAGGAAAACTTGACTGGCAACAGAGCACCTGCCTTGTCACCAATTTTTAAACATTGTTCCAGGAGTCTCTGGCTCAAAAGGCAGCAGCAGCAGGGCCATCATGCCTTACAATGGAGAGCCACAACCATGCCTTTCCCCCTCCCCCCTCAAGGGGAAGATTTGTGCTATGTAGGGAGTTGTTTCCAGCCACCTGCAAGAAAAATGAATTGCAAAAAATACAAGTACCAGAATCCTCAGTGTCAATTAACTTGCCACACCTGAAAAGGAAATGAAGACACGCCTGAAAAAGCAAAGAAATACAGCCTCCCTGAAGATTGATGCAGTCATGAAAAGGTGCATTTGGAGGAGAAGCTAATGCAGGAAAACTTGACTGGCAACAGGCCGCCTGCCTTGTCACCAATTTTTTTAATCATTGTTCCAGGAGTCCCGGGCTCAAAAGGCAGCAGAAGCAGGGCCATCATGCCTTACAATGGAGAGCCACAACAATGCCTTTCCCCCTCCCCCCTCAAGGGGAAGATTTGTGCTATGGAGGGAGTTGTTTCCAGCCACCTGCAAGAAAAATGAAGTGCAAAAAATACAAGTACCAGAATCCTCAGTGTCAATTAACTTGCCACACCTGAAAAGGAAATGAAGACACGCCTGAAAAAGCAAAGAAACACAGCCTCCCTGATGATTGATGGAGTCATGAAAACGTGCATTTGGAGGAGAAGCTAATGCAGGAAAACTTGACTGGCAACAGAGTGCCTGCCCTGTCACCAATTTTTAAACATTGTTCCAGGAGTCCCGGGCTCAAAAGGCAGCAGCAGGGCCATCATGCCTTACAATGGAGAGCCACAACTATGCCTTCCCCCCTCCACCCCATCAAGGGGAAGATTTGTGCTATGGAGGGAGGTGTTTCCAGCATCCTGCAAGAAAAATTAAGTGCGAAAAATACAAGTACCAGAATCTTCAGAGTCAATGAACTTGCCACACCTGAAAAGGAAATGAAGACACACCTGAAAAAGCAAAGAAACACAGCCTCCCTGAAGGTTGATGGAGTCATGAAAACATGCGTTTGGAGGAGAAGCTAATGCAGGAAAACTTGACTGGCAACAGAGCACCTGCCTTGTCACCAATTTTTAAACATTGTTCCAGGAGTCTCTGGCTCAAAAGGCAGCAGCAGCAGGGCCATCATGCCTTACAATGGAGAGCCACAACCATGCCTGCCCCCTCCCCCCTCAAGGGGAAGATGTGTGCTATGGAGGGAGTTGTTTCCAGCCACCTGCAAGAAAAATTAAGTGCAAAAAATACAAGTACCAGAATCCTCAGTGTCAATTAACTTGCCACACCTGAAAAGGAAATGAAGACACGCCTGAAAAAGCAAAGAAACACAGCCTCCCTGAAGATTGATGGAGTCATGAAAACGTGCATTTGGAGGATAAGCTAATGCAGGAAAACTTGACTGCAACAGAGTGCCTGCCCTGTCACTAATTTTTAAACATTGTTCCAGGAGTCCCGGGCTCAAAAGGCAGCAGCAGCAGCAGGGCCATCATGCCTTACAACGGAGAGCCACAACCAGGACTTTCCCCCTCCCCCATCAAGAGGAAGATTTGTGCTATGGAGGGAGTTGTTTCTAGCCACCTGCAAGAAAAATGAAGTTCAAAAAATACAAGTACCAGAATCCTCAGTGTCAATTAACTTGCCACACCTGAAAAGGAAATGAAGACACGCCTGAAAAAGCAAAGAAACACAGCCTCCCTGATGATTGATGGAGTCATGAAAACGTGCATTTGGAGGAGAAGCTAATGCAGGAAAACTTGACGTGCAACAGAGCGCCTGCCTTGTCACCAATTTTTAAACATTGTTCCAGGAGTCTCGGGCTCAAAAGGCAGCAGCAGCAGGGCCATCATGCCTTACAATGGAGAGCCACAACCATGTCTTTCCCCCTCCCCCATCAAGGGGAAGATTTGTGCTATGGATGGAGGTGTTTCCAGCATCCTGCAAGAAAAATTAAGTGGGAAAAATACAAGTACCATAATCCTCAGAGTCAATTAACTTGCCACACCTGAAAAGGAAATGAAGACACGCCTGAAAAAGCAAAGAAACACAGCCTCCCTGAAGATTGATGGAGTCATGAAAACATGCGTTTGGAGGAGAAGCTAATGCAGGAAAACTTCACTGGCAACAGAGCACCTGCCTTGTCACCAATTTTTAAACATTGTTCCAGGAGTCTCTGGCTCAAAAGGCAGCAGCAGCAGGGGCCATCATGCCTTACAACGGAGAGCCACAACCATGCCTTTCCCCCTCCCCCCTCAAGGGGAAGATTTGTGCTATGGAGGGAGTTGTTTCCAGCCACCTGCAAGAAAAATGAAGTGCGAAAAATACAAGTAGCAGAATCCTTAGAGTCAATTAACTTGCCACACCTGAAAAGGAAATGAAGACACACCTGAAAAAGCAAAGAAATACAGCCTCCCCGAAGATTTATGCAGTCATGAAAAGGTGCATTTGGAGGAGAAGCTAATGCAGGAAAACTTGACTGGCAACAGATCGCCTGCCTTGTCACCAATTTTTAATCATTGTTCCAGGAGTCCCGGGCTCAAAAGGCAGCAGAAGCAGGGCCATCATGCCTTACAATGGAGAGCCACAACCATGCCCTTCCCCCTCCCCCCATCAAGGGGAAGATTTGTGCTATGGAGGGAGTTGTTTCCAGCCACCTGCAAGAAAAATTAAGTGTGAAAAATACAAGTAGCAGAATCCTTAGAGTCAATTAACTTGCCACACCTGAAAAGGAAATGAAGACACACCTGAAAAAGCAAAGAAACACAGCCTCCCTGAAGGTGGATGGAGTCATGAAAACATGCGTTTGGAGGAGAAGCTAATGCAGGAAAACTTGACTGGCAACAGAGCACCTGCCTTGTCACCAATTTTTAAACATTGTTCCAGGAGTCTCGGGCTCAAAAGGCAGCAACAGCAGGGCCATCATGCCTTACAACGGAGAGCCACAACCATGCCTTTCCCCCTCCCCTCTCAAGGGGAAGATTTGTGCTATGTAGGGAGTTGTTTCCAGCCACCTGCAAGAAAAATGAAGTGCAAAAAATACAAGTACCAGAATCCTCAGTGTCAATTAACTTGCCACACCTGAAAAGGAAATGAAGACACGCCTGAAAAAGCAAAGAAATACAGCCTCCCTGAAGATTGATGCAGTCATGAAAAGGTGCATTTGGAGGAGAAGCTAATGCAGGAAAACTTGACTGGCAACAGACCGCCTGCCTTGTCACCAGTTTTTTTAATCATTGTTCCAGGAGTCCCGGGCTCAAAAGGCAGCAGAAGCAGGGCCATCATGCCTTACAATGGAGAGCCACAACCATGCCCTTCCCCTTCCCCCCATCAAGGGGAAGATTTGTGCTATGGAGGGAGGTGTTTCCAGCATCCTGCAAGAAAAATTAAGTGCAAAAAATACAAGTAGCAGAATCCTTAGAGTCAATTAACTTGCCACACCTGAAAAGGAAATGAAGACACGCCTGAAAAAGCAAAGAAACACAGCCTTCCTGAAGATTGATGGAGTCATGAAAACATGCGTTTGGAGGAGAAGCTAATGCAGGAAAACTTGACTGGCAACAGAGCACCTGCCTTGTCACCAATTTTTAAACATTGTTCCAGGAGTCTCTGGCTCAAAAGGCAGCAGCAGCAGGGCCATCATGCCTTACAATGGAGAGCCACAACCATGCCTTTCCCCCTCCCCCCTCAAGGGGAAGATTTGTGCTATGTAGGGAGTTGTTTCCAGCCACCTGCAAGAAAAATGAAGTGCAAAAAATACAAGTACCAGAATCCTCAGTGTCAATTAACTTGCCACACCTGAAAAGGAAATGAAGACACGCCTGAAAAAGCAAAGAAACACAGCCTCCCTGATGATTGATGGAGTCATGAAAACGTGCATTTGGAGGAGAAGCTAATGCAGGAAAACTTGACTGGCAACAGAGTGCCTGCCCTGTCACCAATTTTTAAACATTGTTCCAGGAGTCCCGGGCTCAAAAGGCAGCAGCAGGGCCATCATGCCTTACAATGGAGAGCCACAACTATGCCTTCCCCCCTCCACCCCATCAAGGGGAAGATTTGTGCTATGGAGGGAGGTGTTTCCAGCATCCTGCAAGAAAAATTAAGTGCGAAAAATACAAGTACCAGAATCTTCAGAGTCAATGAACTTGCCACACCTGAAAAGGAAATGAAGACACACCTGAAAAAGCAAAGAAACACAGCCTCCCTGAAGGTTGATGGAGTCATGAAAACATGCGTTTGGAGGAGAAGCTAATGCAGGAAAACTTGACTGGCAACAGAGCACCTGCCTTGTCACCAATTTTTAAACATTGTTCCAGGAGTCTCTGGCTCAAAAGGCAGCAGCAGCAGGGCCATCATGCCTTACAATGGAGAGCCACAACCATGCCTGCCCCCTCCCCCCTCAAGGGGAAGATGTGTGTTATGGAGGGAGTTGTTTCCAGCCACCTGCAAGAAAAATTAAGTGCAAAAAATACAAGTACCAGAATCCTCAGTGTCAATTAACTTGCCACACCTGAAAAGGAAATGAAGACACGCCTGAAAAAGCAAAGAAACACAGCCTCCCTGAAGATTGATGGAGTCATGAAAACGTGCATTTGGAGGATAAGCTAATGCAGGAAAACTTGACTGCAACAGAGTGCCTGCCCTGTCACTAATTTTTAAACATTGTTCCAGGAGTCCCGGGCTCAAAAGGCAGCAGCAGCAGCAGGGCCATCATGCCTTACAACGGAGAGCCACAACCAGGACTTTCCCCCTCCCCCATCAAGAGGAAGATTTGTGCTATGGAGGGAGTTGTTTCCAGCCACATGAAAGAAAGATTAAGTGCGAAAAATACAAGTAGCAGAATCCTTAGAGTCAATTAACTTGCCACACCTGAAAAGGAAACGAAGACACGCCTGAAAAAGCAAAGAAACACAGCCTTCCTGAAGATTGATGGAGTCATGAAAACATGCGTTTGGAGGAGAAGCTAATGCAGGAAAACTTGACTGGCAACAGAGCACCTGCCTTGTCACCAATTTTTAAACATTGTTCCAGGAGTCTCTGGCTCAAAAGGCAGCAGCAGCAGGGCCATCATGCCTTACAATGGAGAGCCACAACCATGCCTTTCCCCCTCCCCCCTCAAGGGGAAGATTTGTGCTATGTAGGGAGTTGTTTCCAGCCACCTGCAAGAAAAATGAAGTGCAAAAAATACAAGTACCAGAATCCTCAGTGTCAATTAACTTGCCACACCTGAAAAGGAAATGAAGACACGCCTGAAAAAGCAAAGAAACACAGCCTCCCTGATGATTGATGGAGTCATGAAAACGTGCATTTGGAGGAGAAGCTAATGCAGGAAAACTTGACTGGCAACAGAGCGCCTGCCCTGTCACCAATTTTTAAACATTGTTCCAGGAGACCCCGGCTCAAAAGGCAGCAGCAGCATGGCCATCATGCCTTACAATGGAGAGCCACAACCAGGACTTTCCCCCTCCCCCATCAAGAGGAAGATTTGTGCTATGGAGGGAGTTGTTTCCAGCCACATGAAAGAAAGATTAAGTGCGAAAAATACAAGTAGCAGAATCCTTAGAGTCAATTAACTTGCCACACCTGAAAAGGAAATGAAGACACGCCTGAAAAAGCAAAGAAACACAGCCTTCCTGAAGATTGATGGAGTCATGAAAACGTGCATTTGGAGGAGAAGCTAATGCAGGAAAACTTGACTGGCAACAGAGTGCCTGCCCTGTCACCAATTTTTAAACATTGTTCCAGGAGTCCCGGGCTCAAAAGGCAGCAGCAGGGCCATCATGCCTTACAATGGAGAGCCACAACTATGCCTTCCCCCCTCCACCCCATCAAGGGGAAGATTTGTGCTATGGAGGGAGGTGTTTCCAGCATCCTGCAAGAAAAATTAAGTGCGAAAAATACAAGTACCAGAATCTTCAGAGTCAATGAACTTGCCACACCTGAAAAGGAAATGAAGACACACCTGAAAAAGCAAAGAAACACAGCCTCCCTGAAGGTTGATGGAGTCATGAAAACATGCGTTTGGAGGAGAAGCTAATGCAGGAAAACTTGACTGGCAACAGAGCACCTGCCTTGTCACCAATTTTTAAACATTGTTCCAGGAGTCTCTGGCTCAAAAGGCAGCAGCAGCAGGGCCATCATGCCTTACAATGGAGAGCCACAACCATGCCTGCCCCCTCCCCCCTCAAGGGGAAGATGTGTGCTATGGAGGGAGTTGTTTCCAGCCACCTGCAAGAAAAATTAAGTGCAAAAAATACAAGTACCAGAATCCTCAGTGTCAATTAACTTGCCACACCTGAAAAGGAAATGAAGACACGCCTGAAAAAGCAAAGAAACACAGCCTCCCTGAAGATTGATGGAGTCATGAAAACGTGCATTTGGAGGATAAGCTAATGCAGGAAAACTTGACTGCAACAGAGTGCCTGCCCTGTCACTAATTTTTAAACATTGTTCCAGGAGTCCCGGGCTCAAAAGGCAGCAGCAGCAGCAGGGCCATCATGCCTTACAACGGAGAGCCACAACCAGGACTTTCCCCCTCCCCCATCAAGAGGAAGATTTGTGCTATGGAGGGAGTTGTTTCCAGCCACCTGCAAGAAAAATGAAGTTCAAAAAATACAAGTACCAGAATCCTCAGTGTCAATTAACTTGCCACACCTGAAAAGGAAATGAAGACACGCCTGAAAAAGCAAAGAAACACAGCCTCCCTGATGATTGATGGAGTCATGAAAACGTGCATTTGGAGGAGAAGCTAATGCAGGAAAACTTGACGTGCAACAGAGCGCCTGCCTTGTCACCAATTTTTAAACATTGTTCCAGGAGTCTCGGGCTCAAAAGGCAGCAGCAGCAGGGCCATCATGCCTTACAATGGAGAGCCACAACCATGCCTTTCCCCCTCCCCCATCAAGGGGAAGATTTGTGCTATGGAGGGAGTTGTTTCCAGCCACCTGCAAGAAAAATGAAGTGCGAAAAATACAAGTAGCAGAATCCTTAGAGTCAATTAACTTGCCACACCTGAAAAGGAAATGAAGACACACCTGAAAAAGCAAAGAAATACAGCCTCCCCGAAGATTTATGCAGTCATGAAAAGGTGCATTTGGAGGAGAAGCTAATGCAGGAAAACTTGACTGGCAACAGATCGCCTGCCTTGTCACCAATTTTTAATCATTGTTCCAGGAGTCCCGGGCTCAAAAGGCAGCAGAAGCAGGGCCATCATGCCTTACAATGGAGAGCCACAACCATGCCCTTCCCCCTCCCCCCATCAAGGGGAAGATTTGTGCTATGGAGGGAGTTGTTTCCAGCCACCTGCAAGAAAAATTAAGTGTGAAAAATACAAGTAGCAGAATCCTTAGAGTCAATTAACTTGCCACACCTGAAAAGGAAATGAAGACACACCTGAAAAAGCAAAGAAACACAGCCTCCCTGAAGGTGGATGGAGTCATGAAAACATGCGTTTGGAGGAGAAGCTAATGCAGGAAAACTTGACTGGCAACAGAGCACCTGCCTTGTCACCAATTTTTAAACATTGTTCCAGGAGTCTCGGGCTCAAAAGGCAGCAACAGCAGGGCCATCATGCCTTACAACGGAGAGCCACAACCATGCCTTTCCCCCTCCCCTCTCAAGGGGAAGATTTGTGCTATGTAGGGAGTTGTTTCCAGCCACCTGCAAGAAAAATGAAGTGCAAAAAATACAAGTACCAGAATCCTCAGTGTCAATTAACTTGCCACACCTGAAAAGGAAATGAAGACACGCCTGAAAAAGCAAAGAAATACAGCCTCCCTGAAGATTGATGCAGTCATGAAAAGGTGCATTTGGAGGAGAAGCTAATGCAGGAAAACTTGACTGGCAACAGACCGCCTGCCTTGTCACCAGTTTTTTTAATCATTGTTCCAGGAGTCCCGGGCTCAAAAGGCAGCAGAAGCAGGGCCATCATGCCTTACAATGGAGAGCCACAACCATGCCCTTCCCCTTCCCCCCCATCAAGGGGAAGATTTGTGCTATGGAGGGAGGTGTTTCCAGCATCCTGCAAGAAAAATTAAGTGCAAAAAATACAAGTAGCAGAATCCTTAGAGTCAATTAACTTGCCACACCTGAAAAGGAAATGAAGACACGCCTGAAAAAGCAAAGAAACACAGCCTTCCTGAAGATTGATGGAGTCATGAAAACATGCGTTTGGAGGAGAAGCTAATGCAGGAAAACTTGACTGGCAACAGAGCACCTGCCTTGTCACCAATTTTTAAACATTGTTCCAGGAGTCTCTGGCTCAAAAGGCAGCAGCAGCAGGGCCATCATGCCTTACAATGGAGAGCCACAACCATGCCTTTCCCCCTCCCCCCTCAAGGGGAAGATTTGTGCTATGTAGGGAGTTGTTTCCAGCCACCTGCAAGAAAAATGAAGTGCAAAAAATACAAGTACCAGAATCCTCAGTGTCAATTAACTTGCCACACCTGAAAAGGAAATGAAGACACGCCTGAAAAAGCAAAGAAACACAGCCTCCCTGATGATTGATGGAGTCATGAAAACGTGCATTTGGAGGAGAAGCTAATGCAGGAAAACTTGACTGGCAACAGAGTGCCTGCCCTGTCACCAATTTTTAAACATTGTTCCAGGAGTCCCGGGCTCAAAAGGCAGCAGCAGGGCCATCATGCCTTACAATGGAGAGCCACAACTATGCCTTCCCCCCTCCACCCCATCAAGGGGAAGATTTGTGCTATGGAGGGAGGTGTTTCCAGCATCCTGCAAGAAAAATTAAGTGCGAAAAATACAAGTACCAGAATCTTCAGAGTCAATGAACTTGCCACACCTGAAAAGGAAATGAAGACACACCTGAAAAAGCAAAGAAACACAGCCTCCCTGAAGGTTGATGGAGTCATGAAAACATGCGTTTGGAGGAGAAGCTAATGCAGGAAAACTTGACTGGCAACAGAGCACCTGCCTTGTCACCAATTTTTAAACATTGTTCCAGGAGTCTCTGGCTCAAAAGGCAGCAGCAGCAGGGCCATCATGCCTTACAATGGAGAGCCACAACCATGCCTGCCCCCTCCCCCCTCAAGGGGAAGATGTGTGTTATGGAGGGAGTTGTTTCCAGCCACCTGCAAGAAAAATTAAGTGCAAAAAATACAAGTACCAGAATCCTCAGTGTCAATTAACTTGCCACACCTGAAAAGGAAATGAAGACACGCCTGAAAAAGCAAAGAAACACAGCCTCCCTGAAGATTGATGGAGTCATGAAAACGTGCATTTGGAGGATAAGCTAATGCAGGAAAACTTGACTGCAACAGAGTGCCTGCCCTGTCACTAATTTTTAAACATTGTTCCAGGAGTCCCGGGCTCAAAAGGCAGCAGCAGCAGCAGGGCCATCATGCCTTACAACGGAGAGCCACAACCAGGACTTTCCCCCTCCCCCATCAAGAGGAAGATTTGTGCTATGGAGGGAGTTGTTTCCAGCCACATGAAAGAAAGATTAAGTGCGAAAAATACAAGTAGCAGAATCCTTAGAGTCAATTAACTTGCCACACCTGAAAAGGAAACGAAGACACGCCTGAAAAAGCAAAGAAACACAGCCTTCCTGAAGATTGATGGAGTCATGAAAACATGCGTTTGGAGGAGAAGCTAATGCAGGAAAACTTGACTGGCAACAGAGCACCTGCCTTGTCACCAATTTTTAAACATTGTTCCAGGAGTCTCTGGCTCAAAAGGCAGCAGCAGCAGGGCCATCATGCCTTACAATGGAGAGCCACAACCATGCCTTTCCCCCTCCCCCCTCAAGGGGAAGATTTGTGCTATGTAGGGAGTTGTTTCCAGCCACCTGCAAGAAAAATGAAGTGCAAAAAATACAAGTACCAGAATCCTCAGTGTCAATTAACTTGCCACACCTGAAAAGGAAATGAAGACACGCCTGAAAAAGCAAAGAAACACAGCCTCCCTGATGATTGATGGAGTCATGAAAACGTGCATTTGGAGGAGAAGCTAATGCAGGAAAACTTGACTGGCAACAGAGCGCCTGCCCTGTCACCAATTTTTAAACATTGTTCCAGGAGACCCCGGCTCAAAAGGCAGCAGCAGCATGGCCATCATGCCTTACAATGGAGAGCCACAACCAGGACTTTCCCCCTCCCCCATCAAGAGGAAGATTTGTGCTATGGAGGGAGTTGTTTCCAGCCACATGAAAGAAAGATTAAGTGCGAAAAATACAAGTAGCAGAATCCTTAGAGTCAATTAACTTGCCACACCTGAAAAGGAAATGAAGACACGCCTGAAAAAGCAAAGAAACACAGCCTTCCTGAAGATTGATGGAGTCATGAAAACATGCGTTTGGAGGAGAAGCTAATGCAGGAAAACTTGACTGGCAACAGAGCACCTGCCTTGTCACCAATTTTTAAACATTGTTCCAGGAGTCTCTGGCTCAAAAGGCAGCGGCAGCAGGGCCATCATGCATTACAATGGAGAGCCACAACCATGCCTTTCTCCTCCCCCCTCAAGGGGAAGATTTGTGCTATGTAGGGAGTTGTTTCCAGCCACCTGCAAGAAAAATGAAGTGCAAAAAATACAAGTACCAGAATCCTCAGTGTCAATTAACTTGCCACACCTGAAAAGGAAATGAAGACACGCCTGAAAAAGCAAAGAAACACAGCCTCCCTGATGATTGATGGAGTCATGAAAACGTGCATTTGGAGGAGAAGCTAATGCAGGAAAACTTGACTGGCAACAGAGTGCCTGCCCTGTCACCAATTTTTAAACATTGTTCCAGGAGTCCCGGGCTCAAAAGGCAGCAGCAGGGCCATCATGCCTTACAATGGAGAGCCACAACTATGCCTTCCCCCCTCCACCCCATCAAGGGGAAGATTTGTGCTATGGAGGGAGGTGTTTCCAGCATCCTGAAAGAAAAATTAAGTGCGAAAAATACAAGTACCAGAATCTTCAGAGTCAATGAACTTGCCACACCTGAAAAGGAAATGAAGACACACCTGAAAAAGCAAAGAAACACAGCCTCCCTGAAGGTTGATGGAGTCATGAAAACATGCGCTTGGAGGAGAAGCTAATGCAGGAAAACTTGACTGGCAACAGAGCACCTGCCTTGTCACCAATTTTTAAACATTGTTCCAGGAGTCTCTGGCTCAAAAGGCAGCAGCAGCAGGGGCCATCATGCCTTACAACGGAGAGCCACAACCATGCCTTTCCCCCTCCCCCCTCAAGGGGAAGATTTGTGCTATGGAGGGAGTTGTTTCCAGCCACCTGCAAGAAAAATTAAGTGCGAAAAATACAAGTACCATAATCCTCAGAGTCAATTAACTTGCCACACCTGAAAAGGAAATGAAGACACAGCTGAAAAAGCAAAGAAACACAGCCTCCCTGAAGATTGATGGAGTCATGAAAACATGCGTTTGGAGGAGAAGCTAATGCAGGAAATCTTGACTGGCAACAGAGCACCTGCCTTGTCACCAATTTTTAAACATTGTTCAAGGAGTCTCGGGCTCAAAAGGCAGCAGCAGGAGGGCCATCATGCCTTACAATGGAGAGCCACAACCATGTCTTTCCCCCTATCCCATCAAGGGGAAGATATGTGCTATGGAGGGAGGTGTTTCCAGCATCCTGTAAGAAAAATTAAGTGCGAAAAATACAAGTACCATAATCCTAAGAGTCAATTAACTTGCCACACCTGAAAAGGAAATGAAGACACGCCTGAAAAAGCAAAGAAGCACAGCCTCCCTGAAGATTGATGGAGTCATGAAAACGTGCCTTTGGAGGAGAAGCTAATGCAGGAAAACTTGACTGGCAACAGAGCGTCTGCCTTGTCACCAATTTTTAAACATTGTTCCAGGAGTCTCGGGCTCAAAAGGCAGCAGCAGCTGGGCCATCATGCCTTACAACGGAGAGCTACAACCATGCCTTTCCCCCTCAACCCTCAAGGGGAAGATTTGTGCTATGGAGGGAGTTGTTTACAGCCACCTGCAAGAAAAATTAAGTGCGAAAAATACAAGTACCAGAATCCTCAGAGTCAATTAACTTGCCACACCTGAAAAGGAAATGAAGACACGCCTGAAAAAGCAAAGAAACCCAGCCTCCCTGAAGATTGATGGAGTCATGAAAACGTGCCTTTGGAGGAGAAGCTAATGCAGGAAAACTTGACTGGCAACAGAGCGCCTGCCTTGTCACCAATTTTTAAACATTGTTCCAGGAGTCCCGGGCTCAAAAGGCAGCAGCAGCAGCAGCAGCAGGGCCATCATGCCTTACAATGGAGAGCCACAACCATGTATTTCCCCCTCCCCCATCAAGGCGAAGATGTGTGCTATGGAGGGAGGTGTTTCCAGCATCCTGCAAGAAAAAATAAGTGCGAAAAATACAAGTACCATAATCCTCAGAGTCAATTAACTGGCCACACCTGAAAAAGAAATGAAGACACGCCTGAAAAAGCAAAGAAACACAGCCTCCCTGAAGATTGATGGAGTCATGAAAACATGCGTTTGGAGGAGAAGCTAATGCAGGAAATCTTGACTGGCAACAGAGCACCTGCCTTGTCACCAATTTTTAAACATTGTTCCAGGAGTCTTGGGCTCAAAAGGCAGCAGCAGCAGGGCCATTATGCCTTACAATGGAGAGCCACAACCATGTCTTTCTCCCTCCCCTATCAAGGAGAAGATTTGTGCTATGGAGGGAGGTGTTTCCATCATCCTGTAAGAAAAATTAAGTGCGAAAAATACAAGTACCAGAATCCTCAGAGTCAATTAACTTGCCACACCTGAAAAGGAAATGAAGACACGCCTGAAAAAGCAAAGAAACACAGCCTCCCTGAAAATTGATGGAGTCATGAAAACGTGCGTTTGGAGGAGAAGCTAATGCAGGAAAACTTGACTGGCAACAGAGCGCCCGCCTTGTCACCAATTTTTAAACATTGTTCCAGGAGTCCCGGGCACAAAAGGCAGCAGCAGCAGGGCCATCATGCCTTACAATGGAGAGCCACAACCATGCCTTTCCCCCTCCCCCCTTCAAGGGGAAGATTTGTGTAATGGAGGGAGTTGTTTCCAGCCACCTGCAAGAAAAATTAAGTGCGAAAAATACAAGTAGCAGAATCCTTAGAGTCAATTAACTCGCCACACCTGAAAAGGAAATGAAGACACGCCTGAAAAAGCAAAGAAACACAGCCTCCCTGAAGATTGATGGAGTCATGAAAACATGCGCTTGGAGGAGAAGCTAATGCAGGAAAACTTGACTGGCAACAGAGCACCTGCCTTGTCACCAATTTTTAAACTTTGTTCCAGGAGTCTCGGGCTCAAAGGGCAGCAGCAGCAGGGCCATCATGCCTTACAATGGAGAGCCACAACCATGCCTTTCCCCCTCCCCCCTTCAAGGGGAAGATTTGTGCAATGGAGGGAGTTGTTTCCAGCCACCTGCAAGAAAAATTAAGTGCGAAAAATACAAGTAGCAGAATCCTTAGAGTCAATTAACTTGCCACACCCGAAAAGGAAATGAAGACACGCCTGAAAAAGCAAAGAAACACAGCCTCCTTGAAGATTGATGGAGTCATGAAAACATGCGTGTGGACGAGAAGCTAATGCAGGAAATCTTGACTGGCAACAGAGCACCTGCCTTGTCACCAATTTTTAAACATTGTTCCAGGAGTCTCGGGCTCAAAAGGCAGCGGCAGCAGGGCCATCATGCCTTACAACGGAGAGCCACAACCATGCCTTTCCCTGTCCCCCCCTCAAGGGGAAGATTTGTGCTATGGAGGGAGTTGTTTCCAGCCACCTGCAAGAAAAATTAAGTGCGAAAAATACAAGTAGCAGAATCCTTAGAGTCAATTAACTTGCCACACCTGAAAAGGAAATGAAGACACGCCTGAAAAAGCAAAGAAACACAGCCTCCCTGAAGATTGATGGAGTCATGAAAATGTGCATTTTTAGGAGAAGCTAATGCAGGAAAACTTGACTGGCAACAGAGCGCCTGCCTTGTCACCAATTTTTAAACATTGTTCCAGGAGTCTCGGGCTCAAAAGGCAGCAGCAGCAGGGCCATCATGCCTTAGAATGGAGAGCCACAACCATGCCTTTCCCCCTTCCCCCTTCAAAGGGAAGATTTGTGCTATGGAGGGAGTTGTTTCCAGCCACCTGCAAGAAAAATGAAGTGCGAAAAATACAAGTAGCAGAATCCTTAGAGTCAATTAACTTGCCACACCTGAAAAGGAAATGAAGACACGCCTGAAAAAGCAAAGAAACCTAGCCTCCCTGAAGATTGATGGAGTCATGAAAACGTGCGTTTGGAGGAGAAGCTAATGCAGGAAAACTTGACGTGCAACAGAGCGCCTGCCTTGTCACCAATTTTTAAACATTGTTCCAGGAGTCTCGGGCTCAAAAGGCAGCAGCAGCAGGGCCATCATGCCTTACAATGGAGAGCCACAACCATGTCTTTCCCCCTCCCCCATCAAGGGGAAGATTTGTGCTATGGATGGAGGTGTTTCCAGCATCCTGCAAGAAAAATTAAGTGGGAAAAATACAAGTACCATAATCCTCAGAGTCAATTAACTTGCCACACCTGAAAAGGAAATGAAGACACGCCTGAAAAAGCAAAGAAACACAGCCTCCCTGAAGATTGATGGAGTCATGAAAACATGCGTTTGGAGGAGAAGCTAATGCAGGAAAACTTGACAGGCAACAGAGCACCTGCCTTGTCACCAATTTTTAAACATTGTTCCAGGAGTCTCTGGCTCAAAAGGCAGCAGCAGCAGGGGCCATCATGCCTTACAACGGAGAGCCACAACCATGCCTTTCCCCCTCCCCCCTCAAGGGGAAGATTTGTGCTATGGAGGGAGTTGTTTCCAGCCACCTGCAAGAAAAATGAAGTGCGTAAAATACAAGTAGCAGAATCCTTAGAGTCAATTAACTTGCCACACCTGAAAAGGAAATGAAGACACACCTGAAAAAGCAAAGAAATACAGCCTCCCTGAAGATTTATGCAGTCATGAAAAGGTGCATTTGGAGGAGAAGCTAATGCAGGAAAACTTGACTGGCAACAGATCGCCTGCCTTGTCACCAATTTTTAATCATTGTTCCAGGAGTCCCGGGCTCAAAAGGCAGCAGAAGCAGGGCCATCATGCCTTACAATGGAGAGCCACAACCATGCCCTTCCCCCTCCCCCCATCAAGGGGAAGATTTGTGCTATGGAGGGAGTTGTTTCCAGCCACCTGCAAGAAAAATTAAGTGCGAAAAATACAAGTAGCAGAATCCTTAGAGTCAATTAACTTGCCACACCTGAAAAGGAAATGAAGACACACCTGAAAAATCAAAGAAACACAGCCTCCCTGAAGGTGGATGGAGTCATGAAAACATGCGTTTGGAGGAGAAGCTAATGCAGGAAAACTTGACTGGCAACAGAGCACCTGCCTTGTCACCAATTTTTAAACATTGTTCCAGGAGTCTCGGGCTCAAAAGGCAGCAGCAGCAGGGCCATCATGCCTTACAATGGAGAGCCACAACCATGTCTTTCCCCCTCCCCCATCAAGGGGAAGATTTGTGCTATGGATGGAGGTGTTTCCAGCATCCTGCAAGAAAAATTAAGTGGGAAAAATACAAGTACCATAATCCTCAGAGTCAATTAACTTGCCACACCTGAAAAGGAAATGAAGACACGCCTGAAAAAGCAAAGAAACACAGCCTCCCTGAAGATTGATGGAGTCATGAAAACATGCGTTTGGAGGAGAAGCTAATGCAGGAAAACTTGACTGGCAACAGAGCACCTGCCTTGTCACCAATTTTTAAACATTGTTCCAGGAGTCTCTGGCTCAAAAGGCAGCAGCAGCAGGGGCCATCATGCCTTACAACGGAGAGCCACAACCATGCCTTTCCCCCTCCCCCCTCAAGGGGAAGATTTGTGCTATGGAGGGAGTTGTTTCCAGCCACCTGCAAGAAAAATGAAGTGCGAAAAATACAAGTAGCAGAATCCTTAGAGTCAATTAACTTGCCACACCTGAAAAGGAAATGAAGACACACCTGAAAAAGCAAAGAAATACAGCCTCCCTGAAGATTTATGCAGTCATGAAAAGGTGCATTTGGAGGAGAAGCTAATGCAGGAAAACTTGACTGGCAACAGATCGCCTGCCTTGTCACCAATTTTTAATCATTGTTCCAGGAGTCCCGGGCTCAAAAGGCAGCAGAAGCAGGGCCATCATGCCTTACAATGGAGAGCCACAACCATGCCCTTCCCCCTCCCCCCATCAAGGGGAAGATTTGTGCTATGGAGGGAGTTGTTTCCAGCCACCTGCAAGAAAAATTAAGTGCGAAAAATACAAGTAGCAGAATCCTTAGAGTCAATTAACTTGCCACACCTGAAAAGGAAATGAAGACACACCTGAAAAAGCAAAGAAACACAGCCTCCCTGAAGGTGGATGGAGTCATGAAAACATGCGTTTGGAGGAGAAGCTAATGCAGGAAAACTTGACTGGCAACAGAGCACCTGCCTTGTCACCAATTTTTAAACATTGTTCCAGGAGTCTCGGGCTCAAAAGGCAGCAACAGCAGGGCCATCATGCCTTACAACGGAGAGCCACAACCATGCCTTTCCCCCTCCCCTCTCAAGGGGAAGATTTGTGCTATGGAGGGAGTTGTTTCCAGCCACCTGCAAGAAGAATTAAGTGCAAAAAATACAAGTAGCAGAATCCTTAGAGTCAATTAACTTGCCACACCTGAAAAGGAAATGAAGACACGCCTGAAAAAGCAAAGAAACACAGCCTCCCTGAAGATTGATGGAGTCATGAAAACATCCGTTTGGAGGAGAAGCTAATGCAGGAAAACTTGACTGGCAACAGAGCACCTGCCTTGTCACCAATTTTTAAACATTGTTCCAGGAGTCTCTGGCTCAAAAGGCAGCAGCAGCAGGGCCATCATGCCTTACAATGGAGAGCCACAACCATGCCTTTCCCCCTCCCCCCTCAAGGGGAAGATTTGTGCTATGTAGGGAGTTGTTTCCAGCCACCTGCAAGAAAAATGAAGTGCAAAAAATACAAGTACCAGAATCCTTAGAGTCAATTAACTTGCCACACCTGAAAAGGAAACGAAGACACGCCTGAAAAAGCAAAGAAACACAGCCTTCCTGAAGATTGATGGAGTCATGAAAACATGCGTTTGGAGGAGAAGCTAATGCAGGAAAACTTGACTGGCAACAGAACACCTGCCTTGTCACCAATTTTTAAACATTGTTCCAGGAGTCTCTGGCTCAAAAGGCAGCAGCAGCAGGGCCATCATGCCTTACAATGGAGAGCCACAACCATGCCTTTCCCCCTCCCCCCTCAAGGGGAAGATTTGTGCTATGTAGGGAGTTGTTTCCAGCCACCTGCAAGAAAAATGAAGTGCAAAAAATACAAGTACCAGAATCCTCAGTGTCAATTAACTTGCCACACCTGAAAAGGAAATGAAGACACGCCTGAAAAAGCAAAGAAACACAGCCTCCCTGATGATTGATGGAGTCATGAAAACGTGCATTTGGAGGAGAAGCTAATGCAGGAAAACTTGACTGGCAACAGAGCGCCTGCCCTGTCACCAATTTTTAAACATTGTTCCAGGAGACCCCGGCTCAAAAGGCAGCAGCAGCATGGCCATCATGCCTTACAATGGAGAGCCACAACCAGGACTTTCCCCCTCCCCCATCAAGAGGAAGATTTGTGCTATGGAGGGAGTTGTTTCCAGCCACATGAAAGAAAGATTAAGTGCGAAAAATACAAGTAGCAGAATCCTTAGAGTCAATTAACTTGCCACACCTGAAAAGGAAATGAAGACACGCCTGAAAAAGCAAAGAAACACAGCCTTCCTGAAGATTGATGGAGTCATGAAAACATGCGTTTGGAGGAGAAGCTAATGCAGGAAAACTTGACTGGCAACAGAGCACCTGCCTTGTCACCAATTTTTAAACATTGTTCCAGGAGTCTCTGGCTCAAAAGGCAGCAGCAGCAGGGCCATCATGCATTACAATGGAGAGCCACAACCATGCCTTTCTCCTCCCCCCTCAAGGGGAAGATTTGTGCTATGTAGGGAGTTGTTTCCAGCCACCTGCAAGAAAAATGAAGTGCAAAAAATACAAGTACCAGAATCCTCAGTGTCAATTAACTTGCCACACCTGAAAAGGAAATGAAGACACGCCTGAAAAAGCAAAGAAACACAGCCTCCCTGATGATTGATGGAGTCATGAAAACGTGCATTTGGAGGAGAAGCTAATGCAGGAAAACTTGACTGGCAACAGAGTGCCTGCCCTGTCACCAATTTTTAAACATTGTTCCAGGAGTCCCGGGCTCAAAAGGCAGCAGCAGGGCCATCATGCCTTACAATGGAGAGCCACAACTATGCCTTCCCCCCTCCACCCCATCAAGGGGAAGATTTGTGCTATGGAGGGAGGTGTTTCCAGCATCCTGAAAGAAAAATTAAGTGCGAAAAATACAAGTACCAGAATCTTCAGAGTCAATGAACTTGCCACACCTGAAAAGGAAATGAAGACACACCTGAAAAAGCAAAGAAACACAGCCTCCCTGAAGGTTGATGGAGTCATGAAAACATGCGCTTGGAGGAGAAGCTAATGCAGGAAAACTTGACTGGCAACAGAGCACCTGCCTTGTCACCAATTTTTAAACATTGTTCCAGGAGTCTCTGGCTCAAAAGGCAGCAGCAGCAGGGGCCATCATGCCTTACAACGGAGAGCCACAACCATGCCTTTCCCCCTCCCCCCTCAAGGGGAAGATTTGTGCTATGGAGGGAGTTGTTTCCAGCCACCTGCAAGAAAAATTAAGTGCGAAAAATACAAGTACCATAATCCTCAGAGTCAATTAACTTGCCACACCTGAAAAGGAAATGAAGACACAGCTGAAAAAGCAAAGAAACACAGCCTCCCTGAAGATTGATGGAGTCATGAAAACATGCGTTTGGAGGAGAAGCTAATGCAGGAAATCTTGACTGGCAACAGAGCACCTGCCTTGTCACCAATTTTTAAACATTGTTCAAGGAGTCTCGGGCTCAAAAGGCAGCAGCAGGAGGGCCATCATGCCTTACAATGGAGAGCCACAACCATGTCTTTCCCCCTATCCCATCAAGGGGAAGATATGTGCTATGGAGGGAGGTGTTTCCAGCATCCTGTAAGAAAAATTAAGTGCGAAAAATACAAGTACCATAATCCTAAGAGTCAATTAACTTGCCACACCTGAAAAGGAAATGAAGACACGCCTGAAAAAGCAAAGAAGCACAGCCTCCCTGAAGATTGATGGAGTCATGAAAACGTGCCTTTGGAGGAGAAGCTAATGCAGGAAAACTTGACTGGCAACAGAGCGTCTGCCTTGTCACCAATTTTTAAACATTGTTCCAGGAGTCTCGGGCTCAAAAGGCAGCAGCAGCTGGGCCATCATGCCTTACAACGGAGAGCTACAACCATGACTTTCCCCCTCAACCCTCAAGGGGAAGATTTGTGCTATGGAGGGAGTTGTTTACAGCCACCTGCAAGAAAAATTAAGTGCGAAAAATAAAAGTACCAGAATCCTCAGAGTCAATTAACTTGCCACACCTGAAAAGGAAATGAAGACACGCCTGAAAAAGCAAAGAAACCCAGCCTCCCTGAAGATTGATGGAGTCATGAAAACGTGCCTTTGGAGGAGAAGCTAATGCAGGAAAACTTGACTGGCAACAGAGCGCCTGCCTTGTCACCAATTTTTAAACATTGTTCCAGGAGTCCCGGGCTCAAAAGGCAGCAGCAGCAGCAGCAGGGCCATCATGCCTTACAATGGAGAGCCACAACCATGTATTTCCCCCTCCCCCATCAAGGCGAAGATGTGTGCTATGGAGGGAGGTGTTTCCAGCATCCTGCAAGAAAAAATAAGTGCGAAAAATACAAGTACCATAATCCTCAGAGTCAATTAACTGGCCACACCTGAAAAGGAAATGAAGACACGCCTGAAAAAGCAAAGAAACACAGCCTCCCTGAAGATTGATGGAGTCATGAAAACATGCGTTTGGAGGAGAAGCTAATGCAGGAAATCTTGACTGGCAACAGAGCACCTGCCTTGTCACCAATTTTTAAACATTGTTCCAGGAGTCTTGGGCACAAAAGGCAGCAGCAGCAGGGCCATTATGCCTTACAATGGAGAGCCACAACCATGTCTTTCTCCCTCCCCTATCAAGGAGAAGATTTGTGCTATGGAGGGAGGTGTTTCCATCATCCTGTAAGAAAAATTAAGTGCGAAAAATACAAGTACCAGAATCCTCAGAGTCAATTAACTTGCCACACCTGAAAAGGAAATGAAGACACGCCTGAAAAAGCAAAGAAACACAGCCTCCCTGAAAATTGATGGAGTCATGAAAACGTGCGTTTGGAGGAGAAGCTAATGCAGGAAAACTTGACTGGCAACAGAGCGCCCGCCTTGTCACCAATTTTTAAACATTGTTCCAGGAGTCCCGGGCACAAAAGGCAGCAGCAGCAGGGCCATCATGCCTTACAATGGAGAGCCACAACCATGCCTTTCCCCCTCCCCCCTTCAAGGGGAAGATTTGTGTAATGGAGGGAGTTGTTTCCAGCCACCTGCAAGAAAAATTAAGTGCGAAAAATACAAGTAGCAGAATCCTTAGAGTCAATTAACTCGCCACACCTGAAAAGGAAATGAAGACACGCCTGAAAAAGCAAAGAAACACAGCCTCCCTGAAGATTGATGGAGTCATGAAAACATGCGTTTGGAGGAGAAGCTAATGCAGGAAAACTTGACTGGCAACAGAGCACCTGCCTTGTCACCAATTTTTAAACTTTGTTCCAGGAGTCTCGGGCTCAAAGGGCAGCAGCAGCAGGGCCATCATGCCTTACAATGGAGAGCCACAACCATGCCTTTCCCCCTCCCCCCTTCAAGGGGAAGATTTGTGCAATGGAGGGAGTTGTTTCCAGCCACCTGCAAGAAAAATTAAGTGCGAAAAATACAAGTAGCAGAATCCTTAGAGTCAATTAACTTGCCACACCCGAAAAGGAAATGAAGACACGCCTGAAAAAGCAAAGAAACACAGCCTCCTTGAAGATTGATGGAGTCATGAAAACATGCGTGTGGACGAGAAGCTAATGCAGGAAAACTTGACGTGCAACAGAGCGCCTGCCTTGTCACCAATTTTTAAACATTGTTCCAGGAGTCTCGGGCTCAAAAGGCAGCAGCAGCAGGGCCATCATGCCTTACAATGGAGAGCCACAACCATGCCTTTCCCCCTCCCCCCCTCAAGGGGAAGATTTGTGCTATGGAGGGAGTTGTTTCCAGCCACCTGCAAGAGAAATTAAGTGCGAAAAGTACAAGTACCAGAATGCTCAGAGTCAATTAACTTGCCAGACATGACAGGGAAATGAAGACACGCCTGAAAAAGCAAAGAAACCTAGCCTCCCTGAAGATTGATGGAGTCATGAAAACGTGCGTTTGGAGGAGAAGCTAATACAGGAAAACTTGACGTGCAACAGAGCGCCTGCCTTGTCACCAATTTTTAAACATTGTTCCAGGAGTCTCGGGCTCAAAAGGCAGCAGCAGCAGGGCCATCATGCCTTACAATGGAGAGCCACAACCCTGTCTTTCCCCCTCCCCCATCAAGGGGAAGATTTGTGCTATGGATGGAGGAGTTTCCAGCATCCTGCAAGAAAAATTAAGTGGGAAAAATACAAGTACCATAATCCTCAGAGTCAATTAACTTGCCACACCTGAAAAGGAAATGAAGACACGCCTGAAAAAGCAAAGAAACACAGCCTCCCTGAAGATTGATGGAGTCATGAAAACATGCGTTTGGAGGAGAAGCTAATGCAGGAAAACTTGACTGGCAACAGAGCACCTGCCTTGTCACCAATTTTTAAACATTGTTCCAGGAGTCTCTGGCTCAAAAGGCAGCAGCAGCAGGGGCCATCATGCCTTACAACGGAGAGCCACAACCATGCCTTTCCCCCTCCCCCCTCAAGGGGAAGATTTGTGCTATGGAGGTAGTTGTTTCCAGCCACCTGCAAGAAAAATGAAGTGCGAAAAATACAAGTAGCAGAATCCTTAGAGTCAATTAACTTGCCACACCTGAAAAGGAAATGAAGACACACCTGAAAAAGCAAAGAAATACAGCCTCCCTGAAGATTTATGCAGTCATGAAAAGGTGCATTTGGAGGAGAAGCTAATGCAGGAAAACTTGACTGGCAACAGATCGCCTGCCTTGTCACCAATTTTTAATCATTGTTCCAGGAGTCCCGGGCTCAAAAGGCAGCAGAAGCAGGGCCATCATGCCTTACAATGGAGAGCCACAACCATGCCCTTCCCCCTCCCCCCATCAAGGGGAAGATTTGTGCTATGGAGGGAGTTGTTTCCAGCCACCTGCAAGAAAAATTAAGTGCGAAAAATACAAGTAGCAGAATCCTTAGAGTCAATTAACTTGCCACACCTGAAAAGGAAATGAAGACACACCTGAAAAAGCAAAGAAACACAGCCTCCCTGAAGGTGGATGGAGTCATGAAAACATGCGTTTGGAGGATAAGCTAATGCAGGAAAACTTGACTGCAACAGAGTGCCTGCTCTGTCACTAATTTTTAAACATTGTTCCAGGAGTCCCGGGCTCAAAAGGCAGCAGCAGCAGCAGGGCCATCATGCCTTACAACGGAGAGCCACAACCAGGACTTTCCCCCTCCCCCATCAAGAGGAAGATTTGTGCTATGGAGGGAGTTGTTTCCAGCCACCTGCAAGAAAAATGAAGTTCAAAAAATACAAGTACCAGAATCCTCAGTGTCAATTAACTTGCCACACCTGAAAAGGAAATGAAGACACGCCTGAAAAAGCAAAGAAACACAGCCTCCCTGAAGGTTGATGGAGTCATGAAAACATGCGCTTGGAGGAGAAGCTAATGCATGAAAACTTGACTGGCAACAGAGCACCTGCCTTGTCACCAATTTTTAAACATTGTTCCAGGAGTCTCTGGCTCAAAAGGCAGCAGCAGCAGGGGCCATCATGCCTTACAACGGAGAGCCACAACCATGCCTTTCCCCCTCCCCCCTCAAGGGGAAGATTTGTGCTATGGAGGGAGTTGTTTCCAGCCACCTGCAAGAAAAATGAAGTGCGAAAAATACAAGTAGCAGAATCCTTAGAGTCAATTAACTTGCCACACCTGAAAAGGAAATGAAGACACACCTGAAAAAGCAAAGAAATACAGCCTCCCTGAAGATTTATGCAGTCATGAAAAGGTGCATTTGGAGGAGAAGCTAATGCAGGAAAATTTGACTGGCAACAGATCGCCTGCCTTGTCACCAATTTTTAATCATTGTTCCAGGAGTCCCGGGCTCAAAAGGCAGCAGAAGCAGGGCCATCATGCCTTACAATGGAGAGCCACAACCATGCCCTTCCCCCTCCCCCCATCAAGGGGAAGATTTGTGCTATGGAGGGAGTTGTTTCCAGCCACCTGCAAGAAAAATTAAGTGCGAAAAATACAAGTAGCAGAATCCTTAGAGTCAATTAACTTGCCACACCTGAAAAGGAAATGAAGACACGCCTGAAAAAGCAAAGAAACACAGCCTCCCTGATGATTTATGGAGTCATGAAAACATGCGTTTGGAGGAGAAGCTAATGCAGGAAAACTTGACTGGCAACAGAGCACCTGCCTTGTCACCAATTTTTAAACATTGTTCCAGGAGTCTCTGGCTCAAAAGGCAGCAGCAGCAGGGCCATCATGCCTTACAATGGAGAGCCACAACCATGCCTTTCCCCCTCCCCCCTCAAGGGGAAGATTTGTGCTATGGAGGGAGTTGTTTCCAGCCACCTGCAAGAAAAATTAAGTGCGAAAAATACAAGTAGCAGAATCCTTAGAGTCAATTAACTTGCCACACCTGAAAAGGAAATGAAGACACACCTGAAAAAGCAAAGAAACACAGCCTCCCTGAAGGTGGATGGAGTCATGAAAACATGCGTTTGGAGAGAAGCTAATGCAGGAAAACTTGACTGGCAACAGAGCACCTGCCTTGTCACCAATTTTTAAACATTGTTCCAGGAGACTCGGGCTCAAAAGGCAGCAACAGCAGGGCCATCATGCCTTACAACGGAGAGCCACAACCATGCCTTTCCCCCTCCCCTCTCAAGGGGAAGATTTGTGCTAAGGAGGGAGTTGTTTCCAGCCACCTGCAAGAAGAATTAAGTGCGAAAAATACAAGTAGCAGAATCCTTAGAGTCAATTAACTTGCCACACCTGAAAAGGAAATGAAGACACGCCTGAAAAAGCAAAGAAACACAGCCTCCCTGAAGATTGATGGAGTCATGAAAACATCCGTTTGGAGGAGAAGCTAATGCAGGAAAACTTGACTGGCAACAGAGCACCTGCCTTGTCACCAATTTTTAAACATTGTTCCAGGAGTCTCTGGCTCAAAAGGCAGCAGCAGCAGGGCCATCATGCCTTACAATGGAGAGCCACAACCATGCCTTTCCCCCTCCCCCCTCAAGGGGAAGATTTGTGCTATGTAGGGAGTTGTTTCCAGCCACCTGCAAGAAAAATGAAGTGCAAAAAATACAAGTACCAGAATCCTCAGTGTCAATTAACTTGCCACACCTGAAAAGGAAATGAAGACACGCCTGAAAAAGCAAAGAAATACAGCCTCCCTGAAGATTGATGCAGTCATGAAAAGGTGCATTTGGAGGAGAAGCTAATGCAGGAAAACTTGACTGGCAACAGACCGCCTGCCTTGTCACCAATTTTTTTATTCATTGTTCCAGGAGTCCCGGGCTCAAAAGGCAGCAGAAGCAGGGCCATCATGCCTTACAATGGAGAGCCACAACCATGCCCTTCCCCCTCCCCCCATCAAGGGGAAGATTTGTGCTATGGAGGGAGTTGTTTCCAGCCACCTGCAAGAAAAATTAAGTGCGAAAAATACAAGTAGCAGAATCCTTAGAGTCAATTAACTTGCCACACCTAAAAAGGAAATGAAGACACGCCTGAAAAAGCAAAGAAACACAGCCTCCCTGATGATTTATGGAGTCATGAAAACATGCGTTTGGAGGAGAAGCTAATGCAGGAAAACTTGACTGGCAACAGAGCACCTGCCTTGTCACCAATTTTTAAACATTGTTCCAGGAGTCTCTGGCTCAAAAGGCAGCAGCAGCAGGGCCATCATGCCTTACAATGGAGAGCCACAACCATGCCTGCCCCCTCCCCCCTCAAGGGGAAGATGTGTGCTATGGAGGGAGTTGTTTCCAGCCACCTGCAAGAAAAATTAAGTGCAAAAAATACAAGTACCAGATTCCTCAGTGTCAATTAACTTGCCACACCTGAAAAGGAAATGAAGACACGCCTGAAAAAGCAAAGAAACACAGCCTCCCTGAAGATTGATGGAGTCATGAAAACGTGCATTTGGAGGATAAGCTAATGCAGGAAAACTTGACTGCAACAGAGTGCCTGCCCTGTCACTAATTTTTAAACATTGTTCCAGGAGTCCCGGGCTCAAAAGGCAGCAGCAGCAGCAGGGCCATCATGCCTTACAACGGAGATCCACAACCATGTCTCGCCCCCTCCCCCATCAAGGGGCATATTTGTGCTATGGAGGGAGGTGTTTCCAGCATCCTGCAAGAAAAAGTAAGTGCAAAAAATAAAAGTACCAGAATATTCAGAGTCAATTAACTTGCCACACCTGAAAAGGAAATGAAGACACGCCTGAAAAAGCAAAGAAACACAGCCTCCCTGAAGGTTGATGGAGTCATGAAAACATGCGCTTGGAGGAGAAGCTAATGCATGAAAACTTGACTGGCAACAGAGCACCTGCCTTGTCACCAATTTTTAAACATTGTTCCAGGAGTCTCTGGCTCAAAAGGCAGCAGCAGCAGGGGCCATCATGCCTTACAACGGAGAGCCACAACCATGCCTTTCCCCCTCCCCCCTCAAGGGGAAGATTTGTGCTATGGAGGGAGTTGTTTCCAGCCACCTGCAAGAAAAATGAAGTGCGAAAAATACAAGTAGCAGAATCCTTAGAGTCAATTAACTTGCCACACCTGAAAAGGAAATGAAGACACACCTGAAAAAGCAAAGAAATACAGCCTCCCTGAAGATTTATGCAGTCATGAAAAGGTGCATTTGGAGGAGAAGCTAATGCAGGAAAACTTGACTGGCAACAGATCGCCTGCCTTGTCACCAATTTTTAATCATTGTTCCAGGAGTCCCGGGCTCAAAAGGCAGCAGAAGCAGGGCCATCATGCCTTACAATGGAGAGCCACAACCATGCCCTTCCCCCTCCCCCCATCAAGGGGAAGATTTGTGCTATGGAGGGAGTTGTTTCCAGCCACCTGCAAGAAAAATTAAGTGCGAAAAATACAAGTAGCAGAATCCTTAGAGTCAATTAACTTGCCACACCTGAAAAGGAAATGAAGACACGCCTGAAAAAGCAAAGAAACACAGCCTCCCTGATGATTTATGGAGTCATGAAAACATGCGTTTGGAGGAGAAGCTAATGCAGGAAAACTTGACTGGCAACAGAGCACCTGCCTTGTCACCAATTTTTAAACATTGTTCCAGGAGTCTCTGGCTCAAAAGGGAGCAGCAGCAGGGCCATCATGCCTTACAATGGAGAGCCACAACCATGCCTTTCCCCCTCCCCCCTCAAGGGGAAGATTTGTGCTATGGAGGGAGTTGTTTCCAGCCACCTGCAAGAAAAATTAAGTGCGAAAAATACAAGTAGCAGAATCCTTAGAGTCAATTAACTTGCCACACCTGAAAAGGAAATGAAGACACACCTGAAAAAGCAAAGAAACACAGCCTCCCTGAAGGTGGATGGAGTCATGAAAACATGCGTTTGGAGGAGAAGCTAATGCAGGAAAACTTGACTGGCAACAGAGCACCTGCCTTGTCACCAATTTTTAAACATTGTTCCAGGAGACTCGGGCTCAAAAGGCAGCAACAGCAGGGCCATCATGCCTTACAACGGAGAGCCACAACCATGCCTTTCCCCCTCCCCTCTCAAGGGGAAGATTTGTGCTATGGAGGGAGTTGTTTCCAGCCACCTGCAAGAAGAATTAAGTGCGAAAAATACAAGTAGCAGAATCCTTAGAGTCAATTAACTTGCCACACCTGAAAAGGAAATGAAGACACGCCTGAAAAAGCAAAGAAACACAGCCTCCCTGAAGATTGATGGAGTCATGAAAACATCCGTTTGGAGGAGAAGCTAATGCAGGAAAACTTGACTGGCAACAGAGCACCTGCCTTGTCACCAATTTTTAAACATTGTTCCAGGAGTCTCTGGCTCAAAAGGCAGCAGCAGCAGGGCCATCATGCCTTACAATGGAGAGCCACAACCATGCCTTTCCCCCTCCCCCCTCAAGGGGAAGATTTGTGCTATGTAGGGAGTTGTTTCCAGCCACCTGCAAGAAAAATGAAGTGCAAAAAATACAAGTACCAGAATCCTCAGTGTCAATTAACTTGCCACACCTGAAAAGGAAATGAAGACACGCCTGAAAAAGCAAAGAAATACAGCCTCCCTGAAGATTGATGCAGTCATGAAAAGGTGCATTTGGAGGAGAAGCTAATGCAGGAAAACTTGACTGGCAACAGACCGCCTGCCTTGTCACCAATTTTTTTAATCATTGTTCCAGGAGTCCCGGGCTCAAAAGGCAGCAGAAGCAGGGCCATCATGCCTTACAATGGAGAGCCACAACCATGCCCTTCCCCCTCCCCCCATCAAGGGGAAGATTTGTGCTATGGAGGGAGTTGTTTCCAGCCACCTGCAAGAAAAATTAAGTGCGAAAAATACAAGTAGCAGAATCCTTAGAGTCAATTAACTTGCCACACCTAAAAAGGAAATGAAGACACGCCTGAAAAAGCAAAGAAACACAGCCTCCCTGATGATTTATGGAGTCATGAAAACATGCGTTTGGAGGAGAAGCTAATGCAGGAAAACTTGACTGGCAACAGAGCACCTGCCTTGTCACCAATTTTTAAACATTGTTCCAGGAGTCTCTGGCTCAAAAGGCAGCAGCAGCAGGGCCATCATGCCTTACAATGGAGAGCCACAACCATGCCTGCCCCCTCCCCCTCAAGGGGAAGATGTGTGCTATGGAGGGAGTTGTTTCCAGCCACCTGCAAGAAAAATTAAGTGCAAAAAATACAAGTACCAGATTCCTCAGTGTCAATTAACTTGCCACACCTGAAAAGGAAATGAAGACACGCCTGAAAAAGCAAAGAAACACAGCCTCCCTGAAGATTGATGGAGTCATGAAAACGTGCATTTGGAGGATAAGCTAATGCAGGAAAACTTGACTGCAACAGAGTGCCTGCCCTGTCACTAATTTTTAAACATTGTTCCAGGAGTCCCGGGCTCAAAAGGCAGCAGCAGCAGCAGGGCCATCATGCCTTACAACGGAGATCCACAACCATGTCTCGCCCCCTCCCCCATCAAGGGGCATATTTGTGCTATGGAGGGAGGTGTTTCCAGCATCCTGCAAGAAAAAGTAAGTGCAAAAAATAAAAGTACCAGAATATTCAGAGTCAATTAACTTGCCACACCTGAAAAGGAAATGAAGACATGCCTAAAAAAGCAAAGAAACACAGCCTCCCTGAAGATTGATGGAGTCATGAAAACGTGCATTTGGAGGAGAAGCTAATGCAGGAAAACTTGACTGGCAACAGAGCGCCTGCCCTGTCACCAATTTTTAAACATTGTTCCAGGAGACCCCGGCTCAAAAGGCAGCAGCAGCATGGCCATCATGCCTTACAATGGAGAGCCACAACCAGGACTTTCCCCCTCCCCCATCAAGAGGAAGATTTGTGCTATGGAGGGAGTTGTTTCCAGCCACATGAAAGAAAGATTAAGTGCGAAAAATACAAGTAGCAGAATCCTTAGAGTCAATTAACTTGCCACACCTGAAAAGGAAATGAAGACACGCCTGAAAAAGCAAAGAAACACAGCCTTCCTGAAGATTGATGGAGTCATGAAAACATGCGTTTGGAGGAGAAGCTAATGCAGGAAAACTTGACTGGCAACAGAGCACCTGCCTTGTCACCAATTTTTAAACATTGTTCCAGGAGTCTCTGGCTCAAAAGGCAGCAGCAGCAGGGCCATCATGCCTTACAATGGAGAGCCACAACCATGCCTTTCCCCCTCCCCCCTCAAGGGGAAGATTTAGGCTATGTAGGGAGTTGTTTCCAGCCACCTGCAAGAAAAATGAAGTGCAAAAAATACAAGTACCAGAATCCTCAGTGTCAATTAACTTGCCACACCTGAAAAGGAAATGAAGACACGCCTGAAAAAGCAAAGAAACACAGCCTCCCTGATGATTGATGGAGTCATGAAAACGTGCATTTGGAGGAGAAGCTAATGCAGGAAAACTTGACTGGCAACAGAGTGCCTGCCCTGTCACCAATTTTTAAACATTGTTCCAGGAGTCCCGGGCTCAAAAGGCAGCAGCAGGGCCATCATGCCTTACAATGGAGAGCCACAACTATGCCTTCCCCCCTCCACCCCATCAAGGGGAAGATTTGTGCTATGGAGGGAGGTGTTTCCAGCATCCTGCAAGAAAAATTAAGTGCGAAAAATACAAGTACCAGAATCTTCAGCGTCAATGAACTTGCCACACCTGAAAAGGAAATGAAGACACACCTGAAAAAGCAAAGAAACACAGCCTCCCTGAAGGTTGATGGAGTCATGAAAACATGCGCTTGGAGGAGAAGCTAATGCAGGAAAACTTGACTGGCAACAGAGCACCTGCCTTGTCACCAATGTTTAAACGTTGTTCCAGGAGTCTCGGGCTCAAAAGGCAGCAGCAGCAGGGCCATCATGACTTACAACGGAGAGCCACAACCATGCCTTTCCCCCTCCCCTCTCAAGGGGAAGATTTGTGCTATGGAGGGAGTTGTTTCCAGCCACCTGCAAGAAAAATTAAGTGCGAAAAATACAAGTAGCAGAATCCTTAGAGTCAATTAACTTGCCACACCTGAAAAGGAAATGAAGACACGCCTGAAAAAGCAAAGAAACACAGCCTCCCTGAAGATTGATGGAGTCATGAAAACGTGCGTTTGGAGGAGAAGCTAATGCAGGAAAACTTGACTGGCAACAGAGCGCCTGCCTTGTCACCAATTTTTAAACATTGTTCCAGGAGTCTCGGGCTCAAAAGGCAGCAGCAGCAGGGCCATCATGCCTTAGAATGGAGAGCCACAACCATGCCTTTCCCCCTTCCCCCTTCAAAGGGAAGATTTGTGCTATGGAGGGAGTTGTTTCCAGCCACCTGCAAGAAAAATGAAGTGCGAAAAATACAAGTAGCAGAATCCTTAGAGTCAATTAACTTGCCACACCTGAAAAGGAAATGAAGACACGCCTGAAAAAGCAAAGAAACACAGCCTCCCTGAAGATTGATGGAGTCATGAAAACATGCGTTTGGAGGAGAAGCTAATGCAGGAAAACTTGACGTGCAACAGAGCGCCTGCCTTGTCACCAATTTTTAAACATTGTTCCAGGAGTCTCGGGCTCAAAAGGCAGCAGCAGCAGGGCCATCATGCCTTACAATGGAGAGCCACAACCATGCCTTTCCCCCTCCCCCCCTCAAGGGGAAGATTTGTGCTATGGAGGGAGTTGTTTCCAGCCACCTGCAAGAGAAATTAAGTGCGAAAAGTACAAGTACCAGAATGCTCAGAGTCAATTAACTTGCCAGACATGACAGGGAAATGAAGACACGCCTGAAAAAGCAAAGAAACCTAGCCTCCCTGAAGATTGATGGAGTCATGAAAACGTGCGTTTGGAGGAGAAGCTAATGCAGGAAAACTTGACGTGCAACAGAGCGCCTGCCTTGTCACCAATTTTTAAACATTGTTCCAGGAGTCTCGGGCTCAAAAGGCAGCAGCAGCAGGGCCATCATGCCTTACAATGGAGAGCCACAACCATGTCTTTCCCCCTCCCCCATCAAGGGGAAGATTTGTGCTATGGATGGAGGTGTTTCCAGCATCCTGCAAGAAAAATTAAGTGGGAAAAATACAAGTACCATAATCCTCAGAGTGAATTAACTTGCCACACCTGAAAAGGAAATGAAGACACGCCTGAAAAAGCAAAGAAACACAGCCTCCCTGAAGATTGATGGAGTCATGAAAACATGCGTTTGGAGGAGAAGCTAATGCAGGAAAACTTGACAGGCAACAGAGCACCTGCCTTGTCACCAATTTTTAAACATTGTTCCATGAGTCTCTGGCTCAAAAGGCAGCAGCAGCAGGGGCCATCATGCCTTACAACGGAGAGCCACAACCATGCCTTTCCCCCTCCCCCCTCAAGGGGAAGATTTGTGCTATGGAGGGAGTTGTTTCCAGCCACCTGCAAGAAAAATGTAGTGCGAAAAATACAAGTAGCAGAATCCTTAGAGTCAATTAACTTGCCACACCTGAAAAGGAAATGAAGACACACCTGAAAAAGCAAAGAAATACAGCCTCCCTGAAGATTTATGCAGTCATGAAAAGGTGCATTTGGAGGAGAAGCTAATGCAGGAAAACTTGACTGGCAACAGATCGCCTGCCTTGTCACCAATTTTTAATCATTGTTCCAGGAGTCCCGGGCTCAAAAGGCAGCAGAAGCAGGGCCATCATGCCTTACAATGGAGAGCCACAACCATGCCCTTCCCCCTCCCCCCATCAAGGGGAAGATTTGTGCTATGGAGGGAGTTGTTTCCAGCCACCTGCAAGAAAAATTAAGTGCGAAAAATACAAGTAGCAGAATCCTTAGAGTCAATTAACTTGCCACACCTGAAAAGGAAATGAAGACACACCTGAAAAATCAAAGAAACACAGCCTCCCTGAAGGTGGATGGAGTCATGAAAACATGCGTTTGGAGGAGAAGCTAATGCAGGAAAACTTGACTGGCAACAGAGCACCTGCCTTGTCACCAATTTTTAAACATTGTTCCAGGAGTCTCGGGCTCAAAAGGCAGCAACAGCAGGGCCATCATGCCTTACAACGGAGAGCCACAACCATGCCTTTCCCCCTCCCCTCTCAAGGGGAAGATTTGTGCTATGGAGGGAGTTGTTTCCAGCCACCTGCAAGAAGAATTAAGTGCGAAAAGTACAAGTACCAGAATGCTCAGAGTCAATTAACTTGCCAGACCTGAAAGGGAAATGAAGACACGCCTGAAAAAGCAAAGAAACCTAGCCTCCCTGAAGATTGATGGAGTCATGAAAACGTGCGTTTGGAGGAGAAGCTAATGCAGGAAAACTTGACGTGCAACAGAGCGCCTGCCTTGTCACCAATTTTTAAACATTGTTCCAGGAGTCTCGGGCTCAAAAGGCAGCAGCAGCAGGGCCATCATGCC